>NC_050574.1:76897314-77197314 GCF_011100635.1 Trichosurus vulpecula | reverse complement strand
GCTCAGAAGAACAAGTCCAATATCTTTTTGCATAACAGCTGTCACTGATATTTGATGACAGCTATCGTGTCTTCCAGAAGTCTTCTCTTCTGTAGCCTCAACATCCTTTATTCTTTCAAACTATTCCCTCATATCACGTGATTTCTGGCATCCTCTGTCCTCCTTGCCTTCATGCTCACACTCATCCTTAAAGTGTTTCCAAAATACAACACAATGAGGGCTACCCGGGAAAGGCAGCCCAACTGTTGCTTCCTTATTTTGGAGCCTCAATTAGATATCTGTTAAAGCAGCCCAAGCTCCATTTAGATTTTTTTTTTTAGCAGCCATATTATACTCTTGTCTCAGGTTGAGCCTGCAGTAGCTCAAACTCCTACTGAGAACCTGTGTCCACTGAATCAAGTCCACTTTTCAAGTGATCGAGCATGTTGTTGTCTATTCTCCAGCACCCCTGCCCCCACCCCACACTTGAGGCCAGGCTTCATGTTTATCACTGTTTGGTTCCATCTTACTGGCTTTAGCCCATTTAGCCTTTCCATGCTTTCAGGTCCCAATTCTGTCATCTGGCCTGTTAGCCATCTCAGTGTGATCCTTAGCTGTCTGAACCTTCCCAGAGGTGTTTGAATTTGTACAGTAATCATAGGATTTGGATCATGGATTTAGATAGAACTGAAAGGGATCTTAGAAGTTATCTATTCCATTTCCCTCCTTTTACATACAAAGAGGTCCCCGAGCCATAAAGAATTGTCCAGGGTCACATAGCAGAGCAAGGGGCAGAAGCAGGGTTTGAATACCAGTCTTCCTCTTCCAAATCCAGGGCTCTTTCCACTATGTTACACTGCTTCTTGAAGCCTTAAACCACATGAATGAAGCTCTAGTTAGGGAGTTTGAGGGGGGAGATGATTCTTTGACATCTCAGCCCAATGGCCACCTCCTAGAGGGAAGCCAGGGCTCACCTTCCCTCAGATGCGAGGGGCTCTGAGCCCTGAGGATGCACTTGGCTGTTCTTCTAGGCTGGCAGGCTCTTAGTGCTTCCCTCCCACCCCCCACCCCCTCTCTCCAATGCCCTGCAGGAACTTCACAGACCAGCTCCGTAAGATTTCCAAGGATGCAGGGATGCCCATCCAGGGCCAGCCTTGTTTCTGCAAATACGCGCAGGGTGCAGACAGCGTGGAGCCCATGTTCCGGCATCTCAAGAACACCTACTCGGGACTGCAGCTCATCATTGTTATCCTGCCCGGGAAGACGCCTGTGTATGGTGCGGCTCCTCCTGGGGGAGGACATGGAGATAGGGGTTTTGAGTTTGAGAGACCGGCCCCCTTGGCTGAGAGGTGTGAGGGCAGAATCCAGGCCCTGGAGAGGGCTCCCACCCTGAGAGGTTGAGGAAAGTCAGGGCATGGGGAAAGAGCCCTTGGTTTTCTACTTTGGCAAACTCAAGAGTGGGGAGGGAGCCAGGACACACATGGAGCCTCAGGGCTGGGAGATGAGCTGCCTGGATCTGCTCCCTTGGGTTAGTTCTCAACTTTGGGGTTACAGGCAGCAGCCTGCCCAAATTCCTCCTGAAGAGCACCCCTGGCCTGATCTTTCACTTACTTGGGAGAGGACCCATTACCATGAGACAAGGCAAAGGAGGGCAAAAAGTTGGTAATGTTGCTGTCAGCTCTGTTATCAGCAAATGACCAGTCTGCTTAGTAGACTATCTCCATTGTTTTCCTTCCTCTTTACCTCACAATTGGTATCATTTTCCCATCCTTTTCTCCATTGCGGCTCTTGAGTCTCTCTCTTTTCCAGGCCCTGATTCCATCAGTTATTCAACTAACATTAATTGTCTATTTTGACTGAGACCCTGGGCTCATCTCTGAATCACGAACGAATGAAAGATGAGTCAAAACATAGTCCTTGTTCTCAAGTAGCTTACAGTCTAATAATGTGGGATAAGATATGTATAACAAATAGCTTTGTTATCAACCACAACGCGGCAAGTTCAAAAAAAGAGGTTCTGTGAGAGATTTGAGGAAGGAGAGGTCATTTCCTACCTCTCTTCAGATCCCTTCCCAGTGCCTGTGATCTACCTCAGGTCTCCCCAGTCCTAAGAAAAAAAGTTTAAAAGAAAAGCCCTCCCCTCAACCCTCCTACCTTTGACTGGCCATCCTAGCTCCCTCCTCCCTTTTACTAGCAAACCTATCTTAAGAGTCATCGGTGCTCAGCCCTGCACTTGAAGCCCTTGCTTCACCACCCACCTGCTCCTTAACCTTCACTCCCAAGTCTGCATTCTCTTCTCCTAGCTGCTGGAAAGCCTCTTGGCCATGGCCTCCTCTCTTTGCAAGGTTACCGGTGAACTTCCTCATCACCAAACACCATCTTCTCCAGCCTCATCCTCATTAACATCTGCTTTTGGTGTTTCCCATTCTCTCTTGGCTTCTCTTCTTTTGACATTGTGCTCCTGTTTTTCCTACCTCTCTGACCATTCCTCCTTTGACTCCTTCACTCGTTTCAATCCCTAAACACAGGCATTTTCCAGTGTTCTGTCATCTCACTCTTCTTTCTTTTCCTACACCCTCTTGGCAATCTCATTCACTGCCATCGTATTCATTGCCACTTCTATTTAAATTGTTCACATATATGCATATGTATTTCATATAGATAGATAGATAGATAAAATTTCCACTTCAACCTCTCTCCTCCTCTCCTCTCCCCCTTTCCTCTCCCCTCACTTTCCCTTTCCCCTCTTCTCCCTTCTTCTTCCCTTCTCCCCTCTCTTCTCTTCCCCTCCCTTCCATTCTCCTCTCTTTTCTTCCTCTCTCTCTTCCCATCTTCATTCCCTCCCCTCACTTCTCCCCCCTCCTCTCCACACTCCTCTCCTCCTTTCCCCTTCCTTCTCCTATCCTTTCCTCTTCTCTCTTCCCCTTTCTCTTTCCATCTTCTCTCCTTTCTTCCCTCCCCTTCTTTTCCCACCCCTTGCCTTCCTTCCTTTCTCCTCCCCTCTCTTCTCCTTTCTTCTTCCATCCTCCCCTCCTCCCCTCCCTTATCCTCCCCTCCTTCCTCCTCTCCTCTCTTTCCCTCTTCTCTCCACTTCTAGCTACCTGCTACAAATTCAAGATTTAAAACATCTCATCCTTCCTCCCACCACCACTCCTGACTTTTCCTTTCCATTTTCTGTCCCACTGTCTTGAACCTCAGTCATCTTTTACTCTTCTCTCTCTCCCTCACCATATATTCCCTCTCATTTGCCAAACTCGATTGATTTTTCCATCTAAGTATTTCCCTTATATTCCTCTTTCTCCTTTTCTATTCCCTCTGAACCCATTCTAATCCAGACCCTTAATGCCATACACCTTGATTACTAAGTAGTTTTCTAATCAGCTTCCCATCTCCAGGTTCTCTACTCACCAAATGGCCCTGTCTCCCCTCCCCCCATATTGATCTCCCTAAACCACTGTCTCACTCCTTTTCTTGAAAACTGTCATTCATTCTCCAGCCCCTCATAAGTAAAGGCTCAACTACTTAGGATATCATTCTAGGTCCTTCACACTGTATCCATCATAAATATTCCTAGGCTTGTCCTACCTGAAACATTGGAGAAGTATTCCCTCTTTCTCAGGTATAGCCCCACCCCTAGTTTCTGCCTATTGAAATCTCAATTATATTTTATTAGATAGTTACATAATTATATTTCTGTTTGTACAGACCCTAAATGCTGATAAAATGCTTCCTTAGCCCTTTGAGGTAGGAATACAAATATCCCTATTTTACAGAAAAGATAATTGACTTTAACTGGTTAACGTGAAAGATGGAGAAGTCTACTTTTTAATAATGAAATAGCCAACAAATATGCCTCTTTGTGACAGGGACAGGTTGAACCCAGGGTTTGTAGAGACCTTGTCCTCAAGATATTTCCATCCCCTGCTCTCAGGAAGGTTGACCCTTCTCCATTAGTGACCCCTGGTTAGCATTCGCTCGCCCTCTACACCCTTCTCTACTTTCATTTCCTTACTTAGGCTATAGGAGAGATACATTTCTGGGCAGAAACTCCTCGAGTGGTGTTTTGAAGACAGGCTAACTGACATGTAAGGAAAGAACCCAAGAAGAACTTAGATTTGTAGAATTAAATCTTTAGAACTGTCAGGGACCTCAGAGAACACCTAGTCTTAACTATTACTTAGGCCGAGGGATGGGAAACAGTTGTCTAAGGTCACTTGGTTAAGAAGTAGAAGAAGCTGTGTACATGAAAGCTGACTTCTAAGAAACTGAATATTTATTCCTTTGCTGACTGCCTATGTTACTAGGGGGAAATTGAGGAACTTTGCAGAGAGAAGCAGTATTTAGCAGTGGTCTCAGTTTCACATCACTACCTCATAGAAGGGTCATACCAGCAACTGAAATGTAGGCATCTTGCCTTCCTAGGTGGGTACTGAAGCTCACAGCCTCTTTTCTTTCCTCCCTTGTGTCTCTTTCTTTCCTTGGCCCTCAGCGGAGGTAAAGCGTGTAGGGGACACCCTGCTAGGCATGGCCACTCAGTGTGTGCAAGTGAAGAATGTGGTGAAGACATCTCCCCAGACTCTGTCCAATCTCTGTCTCAAAATCAACGTCAAGCTTGGAGGAATCAACAACATCCTAGTCCCTCATCAGCGGTATGAGTGGGGTGGGGGGGGAGGGGCGTGGGAGAGATGGCCTCAACTTGGAATGTGGCCAAGTTGGGGAATGGGAATGAAAGAGTTATACTCCTGACTTCTATATTTTTCCTCCTTAGCTCAGCTGTCTTTCAGCAGCCTGTCATATTCCTGGGAGCAGATGTCACACATCCTCCAGCCGGGGATGGGAAAAAGCCCTCCATCACAGCTGTGAGTGACTCCTTCTTCTGGCTTTCCTATGTGCAGTCTCCTTCCTCCTCCCTACCACACATATACAATAAACCCTAGCAGCTGCCCACCCCCAACATCACCAAGACATTGCCGATCCTCCTCTCCACATCTGCTGTCAGCGTCTTCCCTCCCCCTGCCAATTCTTAACCTTCTGAAACCCAACCCCCATTAGGGGATGTCTTCATGGGGGGGAGGGGTAATCCCTTCATACATATAAAATCTTGCATATGCTCATACAAACTCTTTCTCCACTCATGTTACATGATGCATGGTGTATCCTTCCCTGTACTCCTGGAAAGGGAACCAGGTAGGAAAGATAAGAGTCTGATAAGGATTAGATAAAAGAAATTCCCCCTGCTTTGGAAGCTGCAGGCAGGTGGGGCATTTGTTCCAAACACTGGCCTAATTTGCCCTCAGCAGGGAGTGAGGGATGAGCAAGTCATTCCGGGCAAAGGTGGGTGTCTCAGTCAATCTCCCTCCTTGGGTTGACACCTCCCTTCTACCTAGAAAAGCACTGGATTAGGGTAAGTGCTTTCCTATATAAGCCTCCTCTTCCCCTCCCATTCCCTAGCTCAGGACTAGGTTTCTGAAAAATCAGAGAGACTCTTGGTTCCCTGCTCGAGGCCATGGAGTACTTTGGTCTATTTCCAACATTAAGCCTTGGTCCTAACCCTCCACTCCCCCATAACACGTTGCCTCGTTGAGGAGAAGAAAGTTTTCAGACTTTCTGAGCTGATATTCTCTTGCTCTGATCCTGGTGTTTCTTATATAAGGAAGGGAAGGAACAAGGCTTCATTTCTAACTTTTTCCAGCTTTCTCTATGTCCAGCCCTTCCCTCCTGCCCACCATGGTAGGTGCCTTTAGCAGGGACCTTTTTCTGTATCCCTTGTATCCCTCCTATAATTTTTCGAGGGCAGTGGTCTTCACATAGAGTACTCTCCATGCCCCCATCCCACTTGCTCCCTTTTGTCACATCAGACTCCACCTCAGCAAGGTAACTGAAAGAAGCAGCAGCATTTTGATGCCCATGGAAAGCCCAGACCATGTTCAGAAGCCAAATTATAAGTAGTGAGTGACCCATTCCAGATGAGAAGAGGCCAGCCCACATACTGTACTTTGAGAGCATGTTCACAAGAGCCCTTAAGTCGTGACACAGAGTTGAAGAGAAGAATGGGGCTAAGCTGGGCTCTCTCCTTCTCCCTGGTCACCCTCTCTCAGGTGGTCGGCAGCATGGATGCTCACCCAAGTCGTTACTGTGCGACAGTTCGAGTCCAGCGACCCAGACAGGAGATCATCGAGGATCTGTCGTACATGGTGCGGGAGCTGCTCATACAGTTCTACAAATCCACCCGATTTAAACCCACCCGCATTATCTTCTACCGAGATGGTGTCCCTGAGGGTCAGCTCCCACAGGTGAGGGGTCCCTGGGGTGGGGGCAGACCAGGGTAGGCCTCAGATGAAGTGAGCTACAAAGAAAGAATTGGCCTAATGGAAAATTCTTGAAGAACTTTTCTCCCCTTATCCCCAGTCTCTACTCTGTAGATGAGGAAACTGAGGCATAGGTTAAGGCCGATGAAGACAAACCTAACTTACAACAACAAGGATAGAAAATCCAAGTGTTTAAATTCCTCCATCCCAATCTGCAGGAATATTGTTGGCAGGTACTACCAAGCCAAGTGGTAGAGCTTATGCTGGGGATAGGTATAATATTGTTGTATCAAAGGTTGTGTGCAGCTTAGTGACTTTTAGTGTATCATTCCAAATTGGAGAAGGGTGCTTATAGATTTGCTGCCTAGTCCTTAGTAGATTTTATTATCTGAACCCTAATTACCCCTAGTCCCTCTGCCATTGACCCATTTTCTTGTGTCCTTCCCTCTCCCACTTCTTCCCTTCATTCCCTATCACTGTGTATTCTGGGGTACAGGTACATTTTCTAGACTTTCAAAGGGGAAATTAAAATATACAAAAAGATAATACCAGAGAATAAGACTGCTTGAACTTGCATTTTCAAGAATTGTACAACACATAAATCGTGAATGTAAATCTGAGATTCTGTGGTCTTAAACTTAAAACTTTTTCCTTTACTAGAGTTTAGCAGTCCCCCTGTCTCTGCTTATTTGTCTCCCTGGACTGACCTCATCTATCCTTCCAATTTCAGGCTCCTTCTTAGTCCATCCAATAGCATTATAGTAATAATAAGCTTGTGAAAATTACAAAATGAAGCCAATCGCACTCTATGAATTTGGGATACAACCTCAGCTGAGCTCTCACAGCTATTCAACAATCTTTCTTCTCTTGTCTTATTACCTTCTTATCTCTTTCTCCACTTGGTCTGTTGCAAACTTTTTCTTCACCCTTGACACCCTTCAGCTCCACCCATGATGTTTCATACTTGCAGTAGATGACCTAGCATAGCTGAAAAGATTTAGAATGACTCCCCCCAGTTTTCCTTTGCACACCCCCCAATTTAGCATCACCCTCTTTCCTTTTTTTCTCCCTTAGGAAAAAATGTTTAATTTTTTCCAATTACATGTAAAAACAATTTTTAACCTTCATTTTTTATAATTTTGGGTTCTAAATTCTTTGCTCCCCTTCTCTCCCTCTTCCCCCAAATTGAGGAGGCAAGTAATTTGATAAGGGTTAAACATGTGCAGTCATGCAAAACATATTTCCATATTAGTTATGTTGTGAAAGAAAACAGATAAAAGAAGATCAAGAAAAATAAAGTTAAAAAAACTATCTCCATTCAGACTTTATCAATTCTTTCTCTGGAGATGGATAACATTTTTCACCATAAATCCTTCAGAATTGTCTTAGATCTTTGTATTGTAAGAATAGCTAAGTCATTCGCAGTCAATCATTGTATAATATTGCTATTACTATATACAGTGTTCTCCTGGTTCTGTTCACTTCACTTTGCATCAGTTCATGTAAATTTTTCTGGGCTTTTCTGAAAGCATTCTGCTCATCAATACAATAATATTCCATCACAATCATATACCAGAACTTGTTCAGCCATTCCCCAGTTGATGGGCACTCCCTTAATTTCCAATTCTATGCCACCACAAAAAGGGCTGCTATAAATATCCTTGTATATGTAGGTCCTTTTTTAAAAATTTTTTTGGGATACAGATGTAGGAGTGTTATAGCCCTTTGGGCATAGTTCCAAATTGCTCTTTAGAATGGTTGGATTACCCTCTCTCTTTCCTGTGGTGATAGAAGTAAGGAGATGCCCTATTCCTTGCTCATGCTATTCCATCTACCTACATCCTTTATCTGATTTCCTCCAGCAATCTGCTCTGACAGTCATCCCTTTTCTCTCTCTCACATCTTCAGTTTCTCTCTTGTAATCTGGTTCTTTCCTGTGTGCCAAAAAAAACATAGACAGGCCTTCTCAGCTCACAAAAAATCCTTCCCTTGACTCTTCTACCATGCCTTCATACTGTTGTACGCCGCTGTTCTCCTTCAATACTGATCTTATTTAAAAAAAAAGTATACCCACCTGAAGTGTCTGCTTACTCGTTTACTCATCCTTTCCTCAGCTCCTCATAAACTGGCTTTTGGTCCTCTCACTCTATTGATCTACTCCCACAGGTCACTAAACTCCTAATTGTCAAAACCTCTTCTTAGTCTTCATGCTTTGACCCCTTTGTGGCTTTTAACGTTGTTGTCCACTTGCTCCCCCAGATACTTTTTCCCGGTTTCTGAGATACCACACACACTTGCCTGGTGTTTTCTTCCTCCATCTTCATGTTTTCATTCTCCATTGTTGACTTCTCATCCTCCTCCTGATCCCTTTTTTCTCTCCCTTAGGATTTCATTCATTTCCATAGCTTCAGTTGCCACCTCTGTGAGGAGGATTCTGAAATCTCTCTCTAAGTCACACTTTCCTGTGCTCCAGACCCACATCTTCAACTGCCTACAAGGACATCTCCATTTGGTTATACCATTGACACCTCAAACTGAACATATCCAAAGTTAAGCTGATTATTTTCCCTCCCAAACTTCTTTTTCCTTTTGACCTCATTCTTTTTGTCTGCTATACACCTTTAGTTGGTCTCCCAAGTTTGTAACCTTGGTGTTTACTTGGATCTTTTCCTCTCCCTCGTCTTATATCTAATCACTTACTAAGTCTGTTGATTCCAGCATCTCCAGCATCCGTTTCATCTTCTCTGTTGCCACTGCCACAACTCTGGGTAGATTTTCATCAATTGGGCTAGATGTGATGATCACCTATTTGGACTTACCATGGTTGCCTCCTAACATCTTTCTGCATCTACTCCCAATCTGTCTTTTGCTCTACTGCTGGAATACTCTTTTATACGTAGATGTCGTCATGTCACTGCTCAAAAAGCATGAACTGCTGGCATCCTCTCAGCTTCTGAGTTTTAGCTTTTCTTTGCTTGACATACAAGGTCTTCCAGAACCTGAAGCCAACTCTCTCTCTCTCCAGATCTATCAAATGCATATCCCTGAGCTGCACCTAACTTGGTCCCCTCTCTGTCTCCCAAACCTGTCCTGCCCTTTCTTTCTGTGTCTTTGCTAATGCTGTTCCTAGTGCCTGGAATGCCCTCGTGCCTTCCCTCTCCAATGCTGCCTGTTTCACTCATCTGCTGCTTCCTCTAGGAAACCTTCACAGATCCCCTGGCCTGTAACAAACTCCCTTGCTCTTGAACTTAACAGAGCAATTTGTTGTGCACATGTCCTTCTCTTATAAGATACTTTAATTGCATAAGAACAGGGACCGTGGCTTAACTAAGCATTGTATATTATATTTTCCTTTCACCTAGCTTAGGACCTTTGAGCAGAGGTTGATGCTTATTGAATGTTAAATGACAATGCTCTGATTGACTACCCTTATTGTTACACATGTAGCTAATAAGATCCACTAGCCTTTCTAGAGCTCTCCAAGGTCTGGGCGTGTTATGCAAATAGGATCTCACCTGATCCTCACAAATGTCCCAGGATGGAGGTACCGTTATTATCCTGATTTTACAGATGAGGAAACTGAAGTTGATAGAAAAGAGGTTAACTAACATGCCATGTGTATTAACTAATACATAGTAAGTGTCTAGGACAGGATTACAAGTCAGCCTGACTCCAAGTCTAGCACAATGTCCACTGTGCCACCTAGAGCCCAACACATGGGTCACCCCCAAGGTTAACAGCAGTCAAGACATTCTTTAATTCTGCTGCTCCAGATCCTCCACTATGAGCTGCTGGCCATCCGTGATGCCTGCATCAAGCTGGAGAAGGACTATCAACCTGGGATCACTTATATTGTGGTCCAGAAGCGCCACCACACTCGCCTTTTCTGTGCTGACAAGAATGAAAGAGTAAGATCCACATAGCCCAGTTTTCTCTCCTTCCTCTGTGTGGCACAAAGCTGTTTGCCTGCTTGCCTGATGAAAAGTTTACTTTCTGTCATGTGGAGAAGTGTTTGAGAACATAAAGGAAATAGTGTAGGAGTAAAATCTTGTGATAATTCAGCCTTGGAGATAAAAATCAGACATTTTCTTAGCCCTCTATTCCTCCCCAGCCACCATCCCCCTAGTGTCTAGCCTTTGCCTTTCAAGGCTCTTTGTATTAGCTTTCTAGGCTTGGCCCTAGGCTACAAAGAACCAAGAGCTCTCAACAGGACTGCCTTGGCCTACTTCAGGACCATATAGGATTCAGCTGGAACAGGCTAGGGACCAGGCTCAATTTCTAAGAAATTACTTGTGTTTTTCCTCCATGCAGATTGGAAAGAGTGGAAATATCCCAGCAGGTACCACCGTGGACACCAACATCACTCATCCATTTGAATTTGACTTCTACCTGTGTAGCCATGCAGGCATCCAGGTAGTCAGGCTGATCTCTGGGGACTTCAGGTTCTTGGTGGTGGTAGTGGTCAGGGGAATGATGATGATGGGGTGAGCTAAGAATGGATTAAAACCCTACTAAGTTCATTGATTAGCATTTATTTGTGTGAATCTCCTATTTTAGATTTGTGGACAACTCAGTTTTAATCCTATGCCATCAATTACAAATTTAATGTGAGATTTGAATACAGTGAGGTTAAAATGTGACAGTTTTCTAGAAGTGATGGATTTTAATCCCTGGGCAGGCTTATTTATAATTTATGTGTCTGCCAGCTCTGAGGGAGGGAGATATGCTGGCTGTTCCTTCTTAGAAGCCTTTTTTTGATTGCCCTTCTCTTATTCCCTGGGCCCCCTCCCAGGGACCACGTGGTACACAGACCTCTTCACCCCTTCATCTCTATAGGGCACAAGCCGACCATCCCACTACTATGTCCTCTGGGATGACAACCGATTCACAGCAGATGAGCTGCAGATCCTGACCTACCAGCTATGTCACACTTACGTGCGCTGTACACGCTCCGTCTCCATCCCAGCACCTGCCTACTATGCTCGCCTCGTGGCTTTCCGGGCACGCTATCACCTGGTGGATAAAGAGCATGACAGGTGAGGTCCATGGTTGGAAAGGAGGGCTGGCTTAGTGATGGAGGGGTAGCTTTGGGAACTTGGCAGAGTGCTTTTTGAAGGATGGTCAGCAGGATGGATGAGAGAGTCTCAGCAAAGGGAGAGGGCTTCTTAAGTTTGCACACTAACAGAACTGGAAGGGACTTTCTAGTCTAACCTTTAACTCCTTTTGAATAGGAAACAGGCCCAGAAAGAGCAATTGATTCGCCTAAAGTCAGACAGGAAATAATGCTGGGCCTAGAACTGAGGTTCTCTGTTGTCCCAGGCCAGCAGTGTTCTATTCAGGGAGAGGACTAGGAGGGGAGGGAAAGAGAAGTAGGGAAAGCATCTCTCCTATATCATAACCCTGTACAACTTTGTGCCCATAAATCCTCTGCCTGGGCTGTAGGGAATGAGGAGGAAGGGATGCCATGGGGCATAGGAGAACAATGTTACCAGCATCTCCCATAACTATCTGAGGGGGTGCTCATCTGCCTCCCTTTTTCTAGCGGCGAGGGGAGCCACATATCGGGACAGAGCAATGGACGGGATCCCCAGGCCCTGGCCAAGGCTGTGCAGGTTCACCAGGACACTTTGCGCACCATGTACTTTGCTTGAAAGGCAGAACGCTGTTACCTCACTGGAAAGAAGAAAGCTTTCAGAGCCCAAGGAGCCATACAGATGGAAGGAATCCCAAGGAAGAGGAATCCGGGGGAGTGGGAGGGGAATGGGGGCAGGCTGGGGGGAGGGGGGGATGGGGGGAAGGAGAGCTTGTTTCCCCACTGCAGAGCAGAAGCTGCATCACTAGGGGGTGGGGGGATGGGGGGCAGGGCTGGCAAAGAGGGACCACCAGCCAGAGGCCCCTGACTCTTCCCTTGCTCTGCCACATCTGACCCGACCCCAGTGGACCAAGAGAGAGGCAGCATCGTCGCTCACAGGTGCCCATTTTAAAATGCAATACTAAAGACTTGTGACTGGGAGGGCTCCATAAGGTCGGCTCTACAGCTGCGGCTCGAGGGACAGAAGCTGGTAGGTTTGGGTTCACTTCTTTTAGAGGGACAAGTGTTGGCTTGGAAAAGAGGGTGGGAGGAGGAGGAGGGAAGGATTTTTAGGAGCCTTAATCAAAAAGGTATAGATTCATTTAAGAAAAAAAAAATCCCAATCCAATATTTTAGGATAGTAGAGGTTTTAATGGGTTTGAAATCCAGTTTGTAGGGAAATTCTACCACCAGTAGTTTTGGTTGCTCCTCCCCCTAGCTGTCACCCCTCCCCTCTGCGGCACACCTTCCCCCTGTGGCACCTTCCTCCCTCCCCGCTCCCCATCAGATGTAAGGCACTATGGCACTTAGTCCGAATTGACACAGCCCTGTCTTCCTTCTGCCCCACTGGTGGGTGACCAGTGCCTTCACTGTAATGCTGCAGAACTGCAACCTTTTTGTACCTTTTTTTTGTGTGTGGGAGGGGGAGAAGGGGGATATGGGAAGCAGGGGAGAAATACCCCAAGCCTCACAGGCCTCCTGTAGGTGACGCTGCCAGCTGTCTGCATCAGAAGGAGTTGACTATGACATTCACAGAGTGAACCCATTGCTTTGAGATCACAACCTCAAGATGGTTAAAATCCATTGAAGACATTTGCACTTTCAAACATGACAAGTTTCTTAGCTGCTGAAATAACTGACCCTTGCCCTCCCCCCACTCCCACCCCTCTGTCCCCAGGTTCCCAGAGCGTTATTTCAATGGCATCCTTTCCTCCATGACAGTTGAGTCTCCCATGTTTCAACATTTCTTTGCTGGGCTATCTTAGAACAAAAGATGCTTAGGTCTAAAAGAAGAAAAAAAGAGAAAACTAAATGTTATTTTTATACAGTATCTTGAGTCTGTTGCCAAAACTTGCAGGTGACTCTCACGTCCTCTGAGTTTACATCCCAGACACACTGAGCCGTCCGTCCGTCTGTCCATAGAAGGGTCATGCACCTGGGTCATTGTTCTGCCCAGTAGGCAGGGGCTGGGGTTGGAGCCCTGTTGTTTCTTGGCTTCCTCCCCCACTCTGTGCATTATCCACCATTCCCTTGCGCCCCCTCCCCAGAGGATCCTTTTGTCTCCTCTATTCTTAGTCAGAGATCAGGCTCTCTGACTCCAGCATGGCCTGTAACACACTTTTTGATAGCTTCTGCTGCTTGCTTTTGCTGCTGTTTACACAAAATACTTTTAGTTCTGTGCGCAAGGGGCAGATGGGGAAGTGTATGCATGTGTGCATATAGTCCTCCCTCTTTCTGCAGTCAGTGAAGGGGTCTGGCTGGAGTAGGGTCAGAAGGGTATAGTTGGTCTGTCACTTTGGGGAGAACATGGGCACCAGATTGTCCAAGGCCTTTTTAGGCTATTATGTGCCTAGGGTGTTAGTGGTTAGGCCCCTTCTTCTGGCATGGGTAAGCATAGGGACTGTTTATTTGTTTTTGCCCATCTGGTGAGGACAAGGAACCTCAGCTCATTGTGGGAATTTCTCTGTACGCTTTAAGGGATTAGACACTAGGCAGCCTAGTCTGTCATCTCTTCTACTGGGCTTTAGTTTGGTTGTTTTGCAACCACAGACCTTGAGAGCCACACCCTTAGATGAAGCCCACGTGGAAAGCCTTGGCCCTTAGGCCTCGTAGCTAGTAAAGCAGACACAGGCCTGGAGGCTGGCTTGAAACCAAGTCTCTGTCCTTGTCTGCTCAGGGAAAGGTGGGCAGGTGTTGGAACTGGCTCTTCCCCCTTCCCAGCAGAAGAGTTGCCAGACCATGATTTGCTATGCAAAACAATCTACCCCAATCTCTATTTTTGTTGACCATATTGTTCAAAGATATCAGCAAAACTTAGCACAAACAGTAGTTGTGGAATAGGGCATTGGGACAGTTTGGTAATTCCTTCCATTCCTTCCTTCCTTCCCTTCTTTCCTTCCTTCCTAGCTGGTAGTATTGCCTACCCTGCTGTCCATGGCTTGGATGGCTGGGAAAGCCAGTGGCTCTCCCCTAGCTGTGGGTGGCAGGGTGGGGAGGGGCTCTGGGAAGGGCTGAGCTCACCTAGGAGCCTACATTCCTTACACAAGTGCCTATATCGTGATGTCAACACTCTGCCCGCCTCTGTCCATCTTCATATCCTTGCCTCTAGTTTGTGTCCATTCATACCTCTGGGTGGGGCTCCAGCCATTTGAAGCTCCCCCAGGACCAGTGGCTTTGCATGTTTTCTCCGCATGTGTCTTGGGGTTGGGGTTCAGGGCAGTTTTCCTGGGAGGGTACAATCATTCACCAGCATTTATCCATGCCCGTGGCAGGTGGCAGCCACAGGGCCCGGTTTGTGTTCCTCCTCTTCTCTCTCCGCCTCCCTCCTGTTGAGTTTTGAGCTGGGGTCTGAATTGCTTTTTTTAGACATGTTGGCATTACATATGCCATTTGTAAAATAAATGAATGAAAGTTCGAGGAGCAGCTTGGGCATTGGTAAAAAACGAACAAAAAAACAACAAACAAAAACAAAATAGCTTTGTTGCTCTTGTGGTTTTTTTTTTTTTTAGCCTTTGAGACTTGAAATATAAACTTGATCTTAGAATTTGCACTTGTGTGTGAGGTGCCGTGTGCAGGATGAGAAGGTGGTCCTGGCAGCGAGCTCTCAGCTCTGTGGGCTTTCTTGTCCAGGTGTTGGGGGCACCCAGAGTGCCCCAGCCAGTCTCTTAACTGTCTGTTGCTTCCCCCACCTTTCTCAGTGCCCCCATTCTGCTTCTATGCCTTTTTGAGATCAAGCCTCTGCAGAGTCCCAGTGTCAATAGTTAAGCTCTATTGTGAAGCCATTGCTTCTTTGCTTCTGAGCACCTGGAATTCCATTTTTTTTCTATAGGTCTGACTCATAGTGTAGAGCCCACCTGGCATCTGGTGCTGCATGAGTGTCCATGTGAGCCTCTTGCTGTGTCTCTGTCCCAAGGCCTCAGCTGATGCAGACTCAACAGGCATGCCAAGCTGGGGTGACAATAGGAGGCTTTGCTTCTCCTTAGGCCCATCCCCAACCACCACAAGGTGCTATTCCTGCTGTAATACTGAGCACCCTGTATGCTTCTGGTCCTGGTTACCCCAGTAGCTGCCTCTCTTTCTGGGCCACATCTCTGAGTAGCCTCCTTTGAGGAGGCCTGGAATTCAATGCCTTAGGTGGCCAAATATTTTAAGCTAGGTGGGCAGGGGGAGCAGAGAGAACAAATTCTTGCCTTCTGTTCCTTCATGGGTGCATGGGGTTAGACTGGATGAAAGATCCATCCCTTCCACTGTTTTGACTAGAGTGTTGAGGTGTCAAGCCAGTGGCTAAACAGAGAAAGGGGAGGGATTCCTTCTGAACACTGCAAAAGCTGCCCAGGTTGGATTGAATTGATTCTCACTTGATGTGCTAGTCGGGCATTCCCTTCTACCTAGGATCAATGCCACAGGACCCTTGGGGTCCAGAGAAGCAGTGTTGGTGATGGAGATGAGACCCTCAGACAGGAAGGGCAGCTTGGGAAATACTTTTTCTCCTTGCCTGTGCCAACAGTTATGTACAAAGCTGTTGGAGGCTTTTTTCTGGAGCTGGGACCTGGCAGGGTGGGCCATTTGGCAATAGGATGTGGGGAGAGCTACCTCTGTGTAGCAAAAAAGGGGCTTTGGAAATAGCATCCAAGGGTAGATGTGCTTTATTTATTAATCTGGTATCTGTGCCAGGATGAGTACTGGGTTACCCTCTTCTCCCAAAAGCTTGGACATCAAGCAGATGTGCCAAGTCTGTGGAGGGCACTCAAGGCATTCTGTACCCTCTCTGCTCTGTTTGGCCCTCTGCAGCTGGGGAGGTGCTCTTATCTTTTAATCTCTTCAATTTTTAAGGACTTGCCTTCTCCCTGGGCTGATGCAGGACCCAAAATGGTATTCTACAGCCGTTCCACTCTCTTCAGACTCTGAGCTTCAGACTGCTGCAGAGGGAGAGGGAGGTTGGGGACACATTACTGGAGCACCCAAGGCTCGTGGAGAAGCACTAAAGAGGGGCAGGGTTCATCTCCCTTTTGAAAATGAATCTTCAAAACTTTGTGCAAATAAAGAGAATCTATTGAGTCTAATGACAGTCC
This sequence comes from Trichosurus vulpecula, assembly GCF_011100635.1. Classification (NCBI taxonomy): domain Eukaryota; kingdom Metazoa; phylum Chordata; class Mammalia; order Diprotodontia; family Phalangeridae; genus Trichosurus; species Trichosurus vulpecula. Next base: position 77,180,884 of record NC_050574.1, on the reverse strand, counting down.
AATGGCTGAACAGCAATAAGAAAACGCTGGAGGACATTATTTTGTGTATTTGGTGTTGTTGCACTTAGCGGAGGTATGGTGGACAGAGGGTTCAGAGCACTCCTGGGGTTTAGTTTCAGTTCAGTTTCTAAACTTTCACACCTCCCTGAGCCCAGTGAGGGCGGAGCTGTCCTTGGGGCCCCACACCCAGAGTCTTTGTTTGCTTTTGGTTTTCTCTTTGACCTGTGTTAGTGTCCTGCTTCTGACTGTATGCTGGATGGTCCATTTGTGAAACTGCCCAAGCGGTTGTAACGGACATTTATTTCTGAAACAAGCAGCCGCATGATATTGTGTTTTATAAAGATAACAATGGCTTATGTTTTAAAAGTGCAGCATCATTTTTCTTTTTTTTTTTTTTTGCCGTGGGAAGGGCGGGGGAGGGTGGGGTATAGATCTGAACAAAGCTGCCAAGAGCAATTACATTGATTTTAGGCCAAAATAATAAAGAGAATATTATAAGAGTAGAACACTATTGCTTTTTAAGGGGAAAAAAGAATCAAGAATTAAATAACCTCCAGATCATTGTAGCTACATGTGGCTTCCTTGCTTATGACAGGTGACTTGGGCCCTGGTGCTTATGTCTTTGCTCCAGAGGGCGAGGGGCTACCTTTCCCCAGGGAGGCTCTGAGAGCCTTTATTTTGGGGTAGAAGGTCAAAGGTAGGGGAAGCATTTCATTGGTTTCTGCCTTTTCTCAAAGGAAAGAGAGCTATAACTCCATACAAATGAAGGAACCCACATTAAACCTTCCTAGGTCTCTGTCCCTCTTATCCTATTGAAATATCTCCTGGAGGGCTAGAGGCTGGTAGTTCATATTAATGGACAATCCATTGAGGATACTTCAGAATTCATTCAATGGTACTTCCACCATAGAATGAGTATGAAGGCCTTTCAAAACTTCTGGGGCCCTGGAAGTAGATCCTGATTCTGTCATTGTCTTAGGGCCCTAATCAGCTTCACTACTGTATTGGCTTCTGTCCAAACTAAGGCAACCACAGGCCTTGTCTTCAATTCAGTAAACATTAAATGCTTACTTTGTGCAAAGGTCAGGTGCCATAAAGAAAGAAGGGACAGCTAGAGGTTATATCATACACTTGGTTTAGTGTCAGAAGACCTGGGTTCAAGTTCTGACTTTGTAGCCTAAGTTAATTCATCTATGAAAAGGGGAATAATAATGTATCCACTCTCTACCTCACAGGGCTCTGATGTAAGGATCAGAGGAGATCATGTATGTGAAAGTACTTTGTTACTGTAAGAAGCTACATAAACGCAAGCTATTATTAGGATAGAATATCTTATAAGGGTAGCACAAATACTTTAGAAAAAGCATCAAAAGAGTGGATGTCATTTAAGCTAGGTCTTAAAGGATGGGTAGAATTTCAACTATTAAGAGATCTCCAGGTTTGGGATGGTAATGAGGAGATCATTCAAGGTAGAAGCGCTTCGGATCTAAGTATCAAAGAAGTCATGGAGATGGACTACTGTATACACATTGAATCAGAACATTTGGCCTGGCCCACTGGCTGAGCCTAATATTCCTGGAGCTTTGCAGGGTTCTTCCCTGGATGGTCTGGCCCTAGACCCCAGTTGGGTCTTCAAAGTGGTCTTTTACGAGTGGACAGGGCTGTATCATCCTGAGCCACATCTGGGCTCATCCTCAGCATGGGAGACTTGCCTATGCCCAGGAAGGTTTCAAACAATTGGACAGTAGCTTACTATTGCTGACCTTTTCTCCTAACTAATAGCAAGTAATTAGATTGTGTCTTTTCCTATTTGCCTTTTCATTCCACCTCCTCCCTTGGGGGCAAGTGTCTATATATCTTGGAAAAGCATAGGAGTGGCTCTCAGACCTTCCCCAATATTTCCTTTAATTTAGAATGTCAGAACCACATCTAAATAAAGCCAAGGCCTGCACTTCCAAAGTGTTTTCTTAGCCTCTTGCCACCCTTCCCCCCGCCCCCATACTTCAGAGATAGAAGTAAAAAACCAGCTTTCTTTTTTAGTTTCCTGGCCTCTTTGTGGAGGGACTAGGGCTGGGCATTCTGGGGCACCTGCAGTTTGGTTTGGGAGAGACTGGTCCTGTTGGTGGAGTGGAAAATGCACTAGAGGCAGAAGACCTGGGTTTCAGATCCATCCTTAGTACTTCCTGGGTAGGCAAGGGCTTAACCTTTCTGAGCCTCAGTTTCTTCCCCTGTAAAGTGGAGATATTATTACTTGCACTACCTACCTCACAGGGCTGTTGTGAGGAAAGCACTCAAAAATGGGAGTGATTATTATGTGACAACACCACTTTCTTTCCTAAGGTAAAACCACTTCCTTAACTATCAGGTAAAGATAGACTGCCAGCATCCTTCATCATGTCCTTTCCCCAAATAAAATAAATAAAAATGGTCCAACAGTTGACTAGGTCACATGGCTACCGTAAATTGTTCACCAAATAGTGCTTAACTCTATAAAGTCTTATTGAACATCATTCTCTTCCAGGAAAGCCGGTATCTGACCCCCTCTGGCTGAGCAGACTGGCTTGACCCTTGGCACAGTGCCATGGTCATCTCAGTTAGATAGCTCAAGCAGGATATGAGGAATTAGAGCCTCCAGATTGGGAGGTGAAGAGATCACATGCCCCGGCCCAATCTTCCAATAAGGTTTAGGTGTTGGGATTTTTCCAGATGTCCTGAACACAAGTGCTGCAACTGCCTGTGGCCGCATACCTGGCCAAATTTCACTGGGAAAAAACCTTTTAGTATTAACAGCCAAATCCTGGTTTCTTTTTGGTGAGGAAGGAGGGATGGATGAAGGGTGGCTGGCTGTGGTTGAAACTGTAGAGCAAGTTGGAATCTGGAATGAATTTTTTCCAACTGAAATGGAAACCTGAAAAATAAGTTGTAATCCAAACACTAGCAGCAGGCTTATTCTGCTATCCCAAGGGACACAAAGTGTCTAGGTGAGGATTGGGGAGATGACCTGGATGGCTCGCTGCTATATTTGGACATAGAAGCAACTGAAGTTGTATGAGCCTCTGCATTAGGCAGTTGGCTGCTCCCCTGAGGACAGACATCTTGCTAGTGCAGGGAGCTGGGGCTGGCCAAGCGTGTGTTCAGTTCCAGGCCAAGGCTGTATTCCACCTGGGCCCAAAGCCAAAGATCCTGGGCTCAGGCTTGTCTCAGCCACTCCATGTTCTTTCTCTGCATAGGTTGTGCTGCCTCTCTGCCCATCCTGGGCTGGGGACTTGTATCCAGCATTCCTGTGAACAAATTATCCTGTCTCCCATATCTTTGCAGGTGTGTGGGGGGACAGCGGGGGAGGGGATTACAGCAATTCCCAATGAAATGATGATGGAAGCCAGTACAGAGACAAAGTTGAGGGTGACATGGGGTCCCTGTGGGCTTATAGGGCCAGCACATTAGAAAGCATGTCCAAGGAGTTGATGGCATTTAGGTAAGTTGTGATGGGAGATGTAGGGACAGAGCCAGAAGAACCTAGGTTTCTTGCTCTTAGATTAGGCCAACCCTGGCACAGATGCTAATCTGGTTTTGGGGAGTGGTACTGTAACTTTACCAGTCCTTCTCTTGGCTGCTCTAGCAGCAAACCTAGAATATATATGTATATATATATATATGTGTGTGTGTATGTGCATACATATATATGTATGTATATGCATATGTATATGCTTCTCAGAGCTGAGGAAAGATAAATGGTATGGAAGGTGGACCAAACCCAGCTAGAGCTCTCCTTCAAAATTGCCATTTCTGGAAGGAGAGGTTGGAAAAATCGAGGCTTGCTGGTTCTGACTGAAGAGCCCTTTGGTTAACACGATACAACTGCTTTGTCTGAGGCCTGCAGCCAAGCTAAGGCACTGCTTCCCCTCTCTCCACCCCAGCCCCTCCCTTTCCTTGGATGTTCCCTTTCCACAGGCTGCTGTGGTTTACACTCAAGGAACATTATGTCCTGCTCTCCCTAGTATGCTGCTCCAGGGGCTGCTACAGAGCTTACCCTGCCAGCAGTGCTACAGAGGGACAAGGTATGAGGCAGAAGGGAACAGCAGTCCCTGGGGTCCACCTTGGTTTCCTGATCAGCCCCTAACCTCTCTCCCCAGCAAAAAATATCCCATATTTTATAAGATGTCAGGGATGTAGGATTAGGGTAAAGGATCCCAGCCAGATCGTGGAGAAATACTGTGTGAAGAGCTTTTTTTTTTTTTTTTAACCTGCTACAGGAAAGAATCTTAGGAATTCTGTATCTCCAGGTCCTAGTACGGTAAGTAGTACATATTAGGTGCTTAATAAATGCTTTTTCATTCTTTGAAGGCAAGCATCAGCAGTTGGACCCAGGGGAAGAGGAATGAGGCTACTTCAGATGCAGTCCCAGCCCCCATATAGTGGTTGAAAGATCCCATGTGCAATCATCTCAGGGCCAGAGCCTAACTGGGGGATTTGGGGGGTGGGTGTATGTGATGAGAAGACACGTCGATAAGTGTCTATATAAAACTGATAACTGCAGCTATCTGGTTATGCCTTCCTCATCTCTCCTGGGCACAGTGGGCATCCTGTTGGAAGCTGAGATGTTTTAGTTTTTATGGGGCACTCAGCCTCCTCCCTGTTTTACCAGGACTTCTGTTCTATTTTCTGTAGTGTTCCTCTTGGGTTAATATATGCCAATGGGAAAGAGGAAAGAGCTGTTATAAGCAGGTAGCTGCTGCTGTCAGGCTGGGTTGATATAGCTTATTTATTCAGTCACAATCTCAAAGTTGGAAGGAATTTCGACATTTAATCCATACCTGATTGAGGGTTACTTCTTACAGTGTCCCCATCAAATGGTTATCCAACTTTTCACTTAAAGCTCTCAAGACCAGAAGAACATATTACCCAACCTGAGTCAGCTCATTTCAGTTGTAGATAGATCCTATTGTTGGGAAGTTTGTCCTTATGTCCAATCAAAATCTGCCTCTACAAATTAGTTCTAGTTCCAGCAACCCACCCCAATCTCAAAGTTTAGGTTAGGGCTGGTCTGCCTACAGGCATAGAAATTTACATAAATGCTTTAGTAAAGGAAGCCAAGCTACCAAGCTATCGAGCTATCGCAGAACTCTCACTAAAATGGCAAATCAAAATGGATTGTCTATTGTTTCAATAAAAACCTAAGGTTGGACAGCCCTGGGTCAGGTAGTGGGGAACCAGATACTTGTGTTTTTAAGGCACAATCAGTTTAGAAGATTGATCACACAGCCAGGTCTCCAGCTTTGCTTTTCATTAAAAAAAAATTAATGCCTTTGAAAAATACCAATTCCTTTCTTTCCACTTCCTCATTTCTATTGCAGAGAACTAGACATCTCAGAAAATCAGTTAGAAATTCAATTTCAAGAAGTCCTTGAGGTCTATCCTTTACCTGAAGTGTGAGCCCCTCTACTTGCTTGGATACTTCAATACCATTAGAATGTAAGCTCATTGAGGCCAGGGACTACTTTTTTTTTGTTGTAACCCCAGGACCTAGCACATAGTAGGTACACAATAAATGACTTGGATTAGATACTAAAGAAAATTCATTATTTTATTGCTATGGGCTTTCTTTCCACCTGTGCACAACTCCTCCATCTGAATGGTCTGTTTCATGAACTGTAGTTATCAACAAATTCATCACCTGATGGTCAACCCTACAACGAATGAATGGTGAACTTCAATTTTAGCTAGACTGGTTCCTGTATGACAAACAACTATGTCACTAGGCCTGTCCTTGAAACCTTTCTAGCTTGGCAGAATCTCCCAGGAGCTCATATCCTGCTGGCGGAGCCTTTGAAAACTCAGGGTCACCTTCATGCCACAATAAGGCATCAAAGGTCTTCCTGCCTGTATTCCGGAGACCTCACTGGTGACCTGCCAAAGAAGTCCATTTCTTTTTTTTGAATAGCTCCAATTGTTAGCTATAGTACTTCCTTTATCTTGAGCTGACTGCTGCCTCCCTGTAACTTTCACCTTAGTCCAGAAGGAATAATCCCTCTTTCTCATGATCTTCAGGAATTTGAAGACAGTGATAATGTCCCCTCTAGCCAAACACCACTTGGTGTTACTGCCAAGATCCTTTAGTCTAAAAAGGCCTAATTAAATAGCTTATCTACTTGACAGAAACTCCCTATGCCTGGAATCCAGGGATTTAGTTCTAAGAGAAAGTTGGGATCCAGTAGTCACAAGCACTCTCCCTTTTACCAAGACTCAGAGGACTGACTAGAAAAATGGGGCATCATTTAGGGAAAGAGGTTCAAAGTCATCAACAGTGCACCATGGTGGAAGTGTAAACAGAAAAGTGGACTAAAGACAGCTTGGAGACGGTCCTCACTCGGAGGGATAATTCCAGTCAGTTGCAGGTGCTCTATTTCCCGGAGGACCAGCTTGGCCAGGGTAGGAGTGCGTTTTGGAAACTCCCTCAGCTATTTACTGCTCAGTCCAAGATTTTTAGTTAAGAATGATTAAAAATTGGTGTGGGGGGGTGGGGATGGAGAGCCAGCGATACTGGGGTAAAAGAGTAGCAGAGCTGGCTTGTAAGCGTCTGTCCTTTAACTTCTCTTCATTCTAAGAATGGGTTTTAAGGCAGCCGTTCCCGTTCTTGGAAATATTGTTCCCCCCCCCCCCTTTTAGGAACGTTTGAGGGACCTGCCGCTGTATCCCTTCCTCCTAATCCTAGGCAATTGAGAGGATCAGAAGAATTGACGGTGCTGTTGGTAAGGGAGCCTTAGTTTTCCCATCCGTAAAATGCCTAGATGAGTCCTAAGGCCCCTTTGACCATTGACATCAATTCAACAAGCATTTATTATGCGCCTACTATGTACCAGGCGCTGGGGATTCGTGGAGGAAAAGAAAAGCCCCCTGTAAATAGCTGACGTACAATTACTGAATGCATATGATGATCAGAGCCTGCGAAAGTCTAGGAATTGGCACCATGCCTAGCACATAATAAGCGCTTAATAATGCTTGTTGACTAATCACCCGCATGGGGGGCGGGGCTGATGTCTCTCTCTGCCTAGACATGACCGAGAGTAGAAACTGTCATGGCGGCCTTGCTGGGAAGCTCGGGGCTGAGGCAAGCTGCTGGGTGGGCAACGTACTGGGCAGCCCAGGCAGCGCGCGGGCAGTGGGCGGGCGACCGTTAAACGGCCAGGCAGTAGCAGTTGGTGGAATGTTCATGCTATTGAACCCCTAAGTGTAACTGTATAAACAGCCGGAGGGGCGGGGCTCAGAGCGTCCAATCAGAGAAGCGAAAAAGGTGACAGACCTGGCCACCAGCCAATCCTGAAGCCGTGGGGGGGGGCTGTCTGAAAAAGCTACGTTTCCCCGCCCCCCGCCTGTCCGTCAGAGTGGAGCAATAGGAGGTACTCGGAGAGCTCTGCACCCTAGGAAGACCACGCCCCCAGAATGTTCCTTTTCCCGATTGGCCCCAACCCCCGCACACCTGAAGCCGATGGGACCTGCCCCAAGCCGGCAGGTCTCCTCAGGCCTGGAGGTGAGGACACACCCCCCGCATGTGTCCATGGATTATCATCTGCTCCGCCCCTACCCACACACCCATTCTCCACTCCCTTCACCTCCATCCCCGCCCTCCTTTGGCAAGAGGATATTTGGCTTTCCCGGAGCTTCGCGCCCCGCCTCCTTTTCCCCTCCCAGTCGCGGTGCGTTAGAGCGCGCGCCGGAATAAAGTATTCATTCAGGGTAAAGGGCGGCTAGGCAACAGAGGCAGCGGGCTAGAACTGGCTACGGAAGTGACGTCGGAGGGCTTCCGGGGGGGCGCCGGCGGGGAAGTCGGCGGCAGTGGCGGTTGAGCGAGTCAGGGTGCCAGCGGCTGCAGGCGACGACAGTTCGGGACCTCGGCTCGCCGCTCTCCCGTCCTCTCTTCCTCTCAGCTCAGCTCGTGTCTGTGCGACCCGAGCGCCTGCCTTTCATCTGCGGCCGTCCCCGCCCCGCGTTGTCGGAGCGGCGGAGCTGAGGAGTGCAGAGCCCGGCCGGCAGTTTGCCAGCTCGGGGAAGGGGCCCCAGAGGAGGAGCTGCCGCCGCCCCGGGAGCCTGGCGCGGGGAGCGAGCAGCCACCCACCTCATTTCGTCTCCTCCCTCGCCGGACCGGGCCCCACTCTCTCCTAGAGCAGGCCTGCCCAGCTCCATGAATGGAAATCGGCCCCGCAGGTGAGTGGGAGCCCCCGGTGATACACCACCCTGCGCGCTCCCCGTGGGAGCCCTCACTCCGCCCCTCCCGGGAGTCTCCGCGGAGTCCCATGGGGGCGTGTTTGTCTCACGCCGCTAGCGGCGGACGCCACCCATCTCTGTCACTTCTGGGTGAGGTGTGTGGGACAGAGCCTCGTGGGCCAGCTGTCCATCTCTCTGCCGCCTTCTCCATCCCACCCCAGGGGCTGTGGGGCGGTCTAGAGGGTGTGTGCGCGCGTGTGCTGACATTTGTGTGTCCGGAACATGTCACCTTTAGGAGATGCTCTACCATTCATTGCTTTGTCTTCTGAAGGGAAATAGTTTGTTCGCTAGACCAGGCTGTGCGTGTGTGTGTGTCCCAGACTTGTTTTTAGACTTCTTGCCCACCTCACCGAACATCAGGATTAACGGGAGAACGAATGTGTTAGAGTAGCTGTGAAAAAATGTATAAACTGCTACGGAAATACGAGGTGATAACTTGTTGCTACTACTCTCCTCTTAGTCGTTACCATTGTAAAGTGCTTTAAAGTTAATCCTTTAAGCGAATCAGCCTAGGTCATTGTGGGAGTGCCTTGGTGGCCTGGCACAGACAAGGTCCCTTGGGAACGTAGATATGTCAGACTGGTTAAGCTCATTGAAGACAGGGACCTCTTTCTTTTTGTTTATATCTGTATTATCAGCGTTTAGCATAGTCCCTGACACATAGTAATCGCTTAACTTGCGTGGGTGTGTGAGGGGAACGGTCTTTACCCCTGTGGAAACTGATCTAAAAAAGTAGTGTCAGTGATGATTTGTTTTCAAACTGTTTTAAATGCAAATATAACATTTCTGGAGATTTTGCTTTGGGGGGAGTTGAAATCTAAGCAATACTTTATTTTACCTACTTTTATTCATCAAAAAGCCCTTTGTGTAGGATATTAAGATGTATGCTCAACTTGATTTGTTTCTAAAGTGATCATATTTGGCAAATCTAACTTTAAAAGTATAGTTTATTCAAACATTTAGAAATTAATTTGATTTACTATTTAGATAATTATCATAAATGGAGCTACAAATTGCTGAGCTTTGAACTTACTCTTTGCCTGTTTTAGAAACAGGCAAAAACTTGAACAAGAAGAAACCAACATTATAGTAAAGCCAAATTGCTACATTTTTCTGGGCATGGTGCCCACCATAACATCCAGCAAATACAGAAAACATTCTCTTTCAGAAAAGATTGTGAGGGGGAAAAAAGCCCTCCATCTCCAAATTCATTAACTACAATTTTTGTTCTTAAGATGCTACTTTCTTACCCTTATAACATCCTGTAAAAGGGAGGTTTTGTTCACCTGGATTTGTGCAAGATACACCATCTTTTACAAGAATTTTAGCACTGACCTTGAAAATCAGGAGGGACTTAAGTTCTGGGATACTGTCTAAGACTATGAAAATTCAGTAAGCATTTTATGGAGTTTGAAGTAATATAGCAAGTACTTGTGCGAGAATACTAAGAAAAATTCCTTTCCCTCAAACATCTTGCTACATTATTTTAAAGTTTGCAAAACCTTTCATACACATATCCCATTTGATCTTCACCCCAACCTTAAGAAGTAGGTGCTATGATTGTCTTTATTTTGCAAATGAGGAAACTAATAAACAATAAGGACCTACTGTGGGCAAGGGATTATGCTAGAATAAGAAAATTTTAAGGGATTATGCTGCAAAATAGGGACAATATCTGCAGTGTGCCTCCTGTTGTTCTGAAATGTAAATGAAATATATGAAATGCTTTGCAAATTTTAAAATTCTACATAAATGTCAGTTATATATTGTATATTAAGTTTTCTTTACTACATAGTTTTTAATTTAGCCCAGTAGCAATGTATGACAACCTTACCTTTATCTTATAAGTCATTCTAAAACATATTTTTTCACTTATGCTTTAGGTAAAAGAAAATAAAAGGTTTTTTTTTTCTGAAATTTTCTCTCCATACCCCCGTCTTCTCTTTTTGATTCTTTACGTATCTAGACTCATTCACTTTGATTTTTCTGTTTCCGTATAAGGTTATAGGAAAGATCAGGTAATAAATAATCTGCCTTTTTAAATGAATTCCTCAAAATATTTTCTCCTAATTTAGCCTTTCTGCCCAGAAGTTCAGTTCAATACAAATTATACTGTGTTTTTGCTATTTGAATAGTTTTACCGCTTTTATTTTATACTAATGCTGAAACACGTTCTCTATATGAGAAATGAAAGCAGAGACAGTTAATTTATACTTTGTCCATATGCTTGAGCATCTTGAAACAGAATCATTTTATATTCTTGGTTATAGCTAGAATGTAAATTTACTATAGCCAAGTAACTAAAAATAACTATAACGTTATTTTAAAGTAATCATCTTTGGTTGTTATTAATAAAACAATCTTGTACTATTCCTTAAATTTTTGATGATGGGGAATATGACAACTCAATAGCAAGCATTTATGTAGAACTTTAAGGTTTGCTTAGGTGAAAAAGGAATACTGAACCTCAAAAAGATTTATGAACAAGAACTTAAGATATTTAGTAGAGAATATATTGTATTAGAATATTTAGATGTTAGAATCCCAGATTTTCAGAGTTGGAACCAGGACCCCTAGGACCATTTAGTCCATTGGTGTCAAACTCAAATAGAAATGGGACCACTGCAGAAGAATCCCTGTGGGTTGTGTATTGACTTATAAAACCACATATTAGCATTATTTGTGTTCTGTTTTATTTTTTGCTGGATATTTCTGAATTACATTTTAATTTAGTTCTGGCTGCACTTTGGAGTGTTGTGGTCTGCCTGCAGGTCCAGTGTTTGAAGTCTCTGATCTAGTCTAATGCCAAACTATGTCTGAACTAGAATCCTAGCTTACAGCTTTCCTGACAAGTGTTCACCAAAGTGTTAGAGTAACCTATTTGGTCAGTTTCCTATTTTTGAAGTATAATTTGAGCCCCCCAGCTATGTGCTAATGTTATTTTTCTAAATTTCTGAAATAAGAATCTTAGGACATAAGGTAATTGTTTTAATTAGTGGTTAGAGAACAAACTCCAATTATAGAATTGTTTTGTATTATATGGCTCTGGAAGGGAAAAAAAACTACATAATTTTATTTAAATTGTTTTATGAATCATTTCCACAAACTGTAAGCTGCTTGTTTCAGATAAAATATTTTAACTAGTATTTAAGATTATTTTATGATCTCCACCTCCCTATTTGTCACAATTAATTGATATAAGTGAGAAAACTGTCCAAATTTAACTTAAACTGTGGTCTAAGGCACTAGATAGGATTACTGTAGTTTCAACCCAACTTAAAAAAAAAGCTGAGCACCTTTTCTCCTTCACCCTCTCCCCTTTTAAAAAATAGCAAGATAACCTTTTAAAAGCAAAGATATTAATTGGCTTTGACCATCACCATTACAATGGTGTGTAAACAAAGCAAAACAGCCACCACAATGAGGAGCATGAAAGACATCAAAAACTATGTCAGCCAGAAAATACTGAATCTTGTTTACTAAGTAGGGAGGCACAGTAGCCAATGGAAATGCTAGTTTTAATTATAAACTCTATAAAGCATTTCAAGGATGACAGGAAGCGTTGCCTTGCAAAACAGTGAAAAGAAATTGAGTAGAAAATGACTGCAGACAGGTTGGCATTGGAGCTGGCTGAGTCAGGGCATATGGAAAGAATTTGTATATGAAGTAAATTGATCAATAAATCAATGATCATTTGTTAAGCACCTGCTATGTGCAGGTGTGAAGCACTGAGAATACAAATATGAAAGTGAAACAGTTCATGCTCTCTAATTGGTGAGACATCATGTGTACACTTAAAAATAATAGGAAAGAAGGGAGGGAGGAAGGAAGGGAAGGAGGAAGGAACAAAGGAAAAATGGAAGGACCCACTGAAGATTTTAGAGAGGGGGTTGTGGTGACATGGCCAGACCTATACTTTAGGAAACCAGTTTAGCAGCTGTGTAAGAAGATGGATTGAAGCAGAAAGAGTTGAGCCAGGGAGATTAATTAGAAGGCTTTTGCAGTAGTCCAGGTGAGGGATGAGAGCCAGAACTAGAATGGTAACTGTATGAGTGGAAATAAGGGCATGTATTTTGCTGCCATCATTCGTTCTTACTGAGTTTAGCTCCACTATCCCATCAACTTATATGGCCCTCTGAAACTTGGCCTCAAATCAGTGTTGCTTATTTTTATCATTGAAGAAATGTAGGCTTCTTAAAAGAATGAATCTCAACCACAGACTGCTCAAAGAAAAGCCAAGGCTGCAGGCAAAGATAAAAATGTATTTGTATGTGTCTTGCAAAAGATAAGATTATGTAGGTTAACCAAAGAATTTCGCCAATATGATTTGTATTCAAGTTTTTTAAAATCTTAATTTCATAAGCAGTATTATAGATGTAAGATTTCTGCCCCTAAACTTAGCATATTTTAGCATGTATTGGCTTAGATATCTGAAATACTCTTATAGTCTTCCACACAGCTTTTGAAAAGAGTTAATAATTCTTAGGAGATTTTGAGGATTTTTACCTAAAAACAGTAGTTCAGTAATTTTCATTAAACCTAAATATATTCTTTAAAGTTTTCTACTACTCAAACTCTTCTCATTGCATCTCAACACTGATGTAACCTGATGCAAATGACATTCCAAGAGTCATAGCACTCACTTATAAGCTGAAACACAAACTTCATGTTGATCTTGGCTGCAGCTACATCATGAGAGGCAGGCATCTTTTAAATTCCTGTCAGAGGAGTCAAAGGCAGTAAGTGAAGCATTCTAGTCTTTACCAAGCTGGTAAATCAGTGAATATCACAGTTTAAGTTAAATTCAGACAGTTTTCTTGCCTGGATCAAATATAAAGTTTTTTAATAATAATAGCTAACATTTATATAGTGCTTACTATATGCCAGGCACTGTGCTAAGTGCTTTACAGTCATTATCTTATTTGAGTCTCACAATAGGCATTATTATTGTTCCCATTTTACAGATGAGGAAACTGAGGCAAGGTTAAGTTAACTTATCCACGGTCATACTCCTAGTAAGTGTATGAAGCAGGATTTGAACTTGCGTCTTCCTGACTTTCAGGCCCAATTCTTTATCCATTCTGCCACCTTGCTATTTGTTTGGCATTTAAAACTCTTTACAAACAGGCCTCTTTTTACTTTTTGTCTCCTTACATTTTAATTTCCTCCACACTCCCTGCTCTAGTCATATTAAGCTGCTTGCATGACACTTTCATCTTGTGCCGTTACATTGTTTGTTTCAGATGCCTGCAATATGCTGTCTCTCTGTTTCTTCTTAGAATCTCTGGCTTCCTTCAAGATTCAACTCAAAGCCCCTCTTCTGGGGAGGCCTTTCCTGAGGTTCCTCTTTCCCTCTCTTCCCCCAAGGTCCTAGAATCCCTCCTCTCTATGGTTACTTTCTTTTTACTTTGTATATATTTAATGATTCACATATTACTTTCTGCTAGAATATAAGTTCCCTGAGGGTGGGGACTATTTTTGCCCTTCATATCCTTAGTGCTTAGTACAATACTTGCCATGTAGTAATTGTTAATAAATTAATTAATAAACATTAAAACAGTGCAACTCTGAGTATAGAACATAGCATACATGTTCAGTGTAATGCCCATTTTGGGATATTTTTTGGTATGTTTATTATAATTTAAGAAGAAAAGGACATTCATGTCTGTATTTGGGAAGTAATGGATTTCATATTTCACTGATGCTAAATAAAGCATATTTTATATTAATTGCCCAGTTTCAGTGCGTTAGTGTTTGTAGTAGGTTTGGCAAGTTGTAAGATTTTAAACAATTGTGGGAGATTTAAGTGAGGGAGGTGTTAAGTTAGTAGCTGTACTTAACTTTGCTATTGACAGAGTAACTTGAGGAAAATAATTTCCTTAAAACAACTCAAAGAATTGCAAATGTTATGAAGAAAAGACTGAAAATGACTGAAATGAATGAAAAGACCTTTAGGTGATGGTACTTTTTAAAAGCCTTTTTTTTTAAAGTGGGTGAGGATATCTTCATTAATGTAGAATTGACTTATATTTTCCAAAGGAAGTGATGAGTTGTTCTGACTGGGCCTCTGAGTCTAAGCAAAGGTCTGGGGCCCTGTAAAAGGGAATTTTTCCTAGAAGGGTTCTTTCTGTTGGACACAGACCCGTTCTCTATGATATAAAAAGCTTCAGTTTAGAGCAGAATATCTGCTTAGACAAATTATTTGGAGCTTCTAAACCATAGTGAAGTGATATTTTACTTAATAACAAAATTATCTTGTCTCACCCTGTATCTGTTTAAAGGATTTTGGTTCTGCTTAAAGGGCAGATTAGACTAAATATATCATTAATCCCAAATACTTTGTTTTGTAATACTGAAAACTGAGAACAGAAAAGTATGCTGTTTTTACCTCGTTGGCAAGTAACTAATTATATGCTTGGAGGAAGGGAGAAATGACATTTCTTGTTTGAGGGGAGGTTAAAATAAAAGGATAATTTTATTTCAGATCAATACTCTTTACATACTTGTTTGGAAGATTAGAAGAAGTTGCTATAATGCCTCAAAATGCTGCTATGAATACCATTTACCAGACATTCCTACTTCTAATTCAGTTATCTAGAATACTCAATAGATCTTATCTTTGGCTTTTAAACAAAATAGACATGAGAAAGTGTAGTATGTGGTTCAAGCATAGTGTTTCTGCAGTTAGGATATATAAACAGCCTTTCTGTGTTTGTGGAATTTTTTTAGATTTCCATTATCTGTGTGATAATATTAGTAACTTTCTTCAGGTATTGATAGAATGAACGGGGAAAAGGATTCAGCGGAACCTTTTCATATACTTCTCCATCTTAAATATGGACTTTGTGGTTGGTTATAGTCAGAGAAAGAACTGATGGAGTCTGAATGCAGATCAAGACATACTGTTTTTTCACTTTTTTTCATGGTTTTTTTTTTTTTTTTGGTCTGTGTTTTCACAACATGACTAATATGGAAATATGTTTTACATGATTGCATACGTGTAACTCATTAAATTGCTTTCTGTCTTGAGGCTGGGAAGAGGGGGGAAGGGAAGGATAGAATTTGGAACTCAAACCCCCAAACAAATGTGAAAAAGTGTTTCTACATGTAATTGGAAAAAATTATTTAAAAAATCCCTTTGTCTAGCATTCAAGACCCTCCACAATTTCTTAACACTACCTTTTAGTATTATAATATTCTTCTCTTTTAAACTCATTGTCCAACTTGACTACTCTTTGTACTACTTGACCCCTAACCTCCCTGTACTGTATTTTACCATTTCACTTTCTTGTCTTTTGAATGTCTTCCTTCCCTCAGCTTGTTTTATTCCTTACCATTCAGTAAAGCTCAAGTCAAACATCACCTTCTTCACAAATACTTTCAATGACAGCCCCTACATATTTTATCTCCTAGAGGACAGGGAATGTTTTGTTGTCATTGTATCTCCAGAATCTAGCTTAATACTTTGGACATACTAAGCATTTGTTAACTAGAGCATTACATATCTTATTTATGTTTTGTCTTATTCCGCTATTAAGACAGTAAACTCCACAGGAATTGGAATCCTGCCTTTCTTATCTAAGTCTTCTATCTTCCCTAGCACCAATTTTGTTTGAATGAACTCAGGTAACACTTAAAACT
Source organism: Trichosurus vulpecula (assembly GCF_011100635.1). NCBI lineage: Eukaryota > Metazoa > Chordata > Mammalia > Diprotodontia > Phalangeridae > Trichosurus > Trichosurus vulpecula. Next base: position 77,164,981 of record NC_050574.1, on the reverse strand, counting down.
TGAAGTATATAATCCCAAATACATAAAGATTTAAGTATGACTAAATGTACATTACTGTAAAGCAGTGCAATCATTCTGGTTATCAATATGGAATCATTCAAGAAAAGAGACACCAAACCTACTATTGAGCATACACTCAACGAGGAAGTCAAAGACAGAAGCAAAGGTCCAGTAAATACCAAAATCTTCATAGCACCTGTCTGTGGTAGCAAAGAACTGGAAACAAAGTGGATGCTCTCCAATTAGAGAAATGCTTAAAAAAAACCCCAGAGCCTTGAAGTTTTGGTGTTTTTTAAAATTTTTTTGGTTTTGGAAATTGTAGTGTGCCATGACTCATCATATAACATCAACAGGAGAAAAAGGAATTCTAGAATTATAAAAAATACAAAACACAAGATATGCCAGATAAAAATATATGGGGAGGTTACCTAAATCCTTAGACAGATAGCATTACAATTATTTAAAGAAGCAGGTAGAAAGTACTGGACACTTGCTTTTGTGAAAACCGACTCCAGTGCTCTGTTGTCCTTCACTTTCACAAGCAGCATATTATAATGCAGATAATTTTTCACCACCAAACATAATTGATGAATATCTGTAACATAGAATTTCCTCATTCTACACCTGTAAATCTCTCTTAGTGAAGGGAGGGGAAATGTATTTTATCACTTGTTCTTTGCATCTGCTGTTGATCATTGCAAATAATCTGTGTCCAGTTGCCTTTTAGGGCTTTTCATTTATAGTCATTATTCTGATGACACCTATCTCTCATCTCTGCACCTTTGCACTGACAGTCTCTTATGCTTAAAATACACTTCCAAATTGTCTTCACTTCTTAGAATCTCTCATTTTCTCCAGAGTTCAACAACACCTTCTATATGAAGCATTTCCTGATCCCATTGCCTGCTAGTGCCCTCCCTTCCAAAAAAAGAATCTTGTATTTATTTTGTATATTTTTAGGTACTTTAAAAGTCTCTCCCACCTCCCTCTCCTTAGTTAATCCTTAATTAATATTGTCTGTATCTTGTTTATACCTACCTGTTTGCATGCTGTGTTTCTCATTAGACAGCAAGGTTGTTGAGAGTAGGGGCTGTCTTTTGCTATTCATCAGTGCTTAGCACCGTACCTGGTGCATAGTATATGCATAATACATTTTGACTTGACAGAGTTGGTGGGTAGAACGCGTTGGGCTTGGAGTCAAGAAGACTTGAATTCAAATCCTGCCTCAGGCACTTACTAGCTGTGTGACCCTGGGCAAGTCATTTCACCCTGCTTGCCTCAATTTCCTCATCTGTAAATGAGGTGGAGAAGAAATGGCAAGCCACTCCAGTATCTTTGCCAAGAAAACCCCAAATGGGTCATGAGGAGTCAGACATGACTCCTCATAGGCCCATGATAGTACATGTATAATCTATATCATATTGCTTGCTATCTTTGTGGAGCGGGGGAGGTAAGGGAGGGAGGGAGAAAAATTTGGAATTCAAAATTTTATAAAGATGAATGTTGAAGATTGTCTTTAGTTGTGTGTGTACTTTCACTTCCTTTCTCCTCCTTTCTTAACTTTCTAAATCATAGTTGTCAAGCTTAACATTAGATAAAAGTCCTGAAAGCAGCCAGAATCATATTAAAATGTTATTGAAAAATGCAATTCAGTAAACGTTTAAGTGCCTTCTATGTGCCAGGCACTGTACAGAGCTCAGGGGATGCAAAAAGAGGCCACAGACAATCCCTGCCCTCGTGGAGCTTACAGTTTAATAGGGGAGATAACATGCAAACAAATATATATAAAATAAGCTATGTGCGGGATAAATAGGAAATTATTAATAGAAGAAAGGCATTGGAACTGAGAAGGGTTGGGAATTCAAGGAAACCAGGGACATCAGCAGTCATAGTAGAGGAAGGAGAGCATTCCAGGAATGAAGAAAAGCCAGAGAGAATGCCTGGAGCTCATAGATAAAGTGTCTTGTTTGTGAAATAGCCAGAAAGCCACTGTCACTGGATAGAAATCTTGGGGAGTAAGGTGTAAGAAGACTGGAAAGGTAGGAGGGAGCTAGGTTATGAATGGCTTTGAATGCCAAACAGAACATTTTGTATTTGGCTGGAGGCAATAGGAAGACACTAGTGTTTAATGAGTAGGGAAGTGACATCATCACACTTGTATTTTAGGAAAATCACTAGTAAAATGGCTTAATGGAGAATCGATTGTAGTGGGGAGAGACTTGAGACAGCTGAAACCCTTCAGCAGGCTGTCTTAGTAATCAAGACATGAGGTGCTGAGGACCTGCCACCAGAGTGGTTGCAGTGTCAGAGGAGAGAAGGGAGCATATTCAAGAGATGTTGCAAAGGTGAAATTGGTAGGCCTTGGTAATAGCTTAGATATAGGAGGTAAGAGTGAGGAATTCAGGATGACTCCAAGGTTGTGAGCCTGAGGGACTAGGAGGCTGGTGTCGCCCTCTACAGTAATAGGAAAGGTAGGAGGGAGGAATGATTTAGGGGGCAAGATAATTAGTTCTGTTTCAAACATAGTGAATTTAATTAGATGTCTACTGGATATCCAGTTCAAAATTTCTGAAAGGCAATTGGAGGTCAGCAGAGAGTTTGGAGCAGATGTGAGTGTCATCAGCATAAAGGTGGTAATTAAATCCATGGGAACTGATCTTAATAAATAAAAATACAATATGATATAGATAACTTTTAATTTTATTTTTCTAAGTCAATGTGCAGCCAGCAGGAATCTGTTTCTTTTTGAGTTTGACACTACTGCTCTACAGCCTGGTTTCCAACTTCATCATTCAACTGAAATGGTTCTCTCCTGTCTATACCGCTTAATCTCCAAATCTAATGGCATTTTCTCAATTCTTGATTACCTTCTTGATCTCGTCCCTCTAGATTTTTGTGACATTATTCCCTTCTGGTTCTTTCCTATCTATCTGACCCCTCCTTCTTAGTCTTCTTTGCTGTATCTTCATGCAGGTCATGCCTGTTAAACATGGGTGTCCTTTTAAGGTTCTCTCTGGACCTTCTCTTCTCTCTCATCAACTCCCATGGATTCAACTATTATTTCTATGGTGACAACTGTCAGATTTGTCCAGGCTTCGCCCTTGTGATGATTTCCAGTCTCCCATCTCCCATCTTGAACTGAGTGTCCTAAAAGTATCTTAAACTCAACATATCCAAAACTGAACTCATCATCTTTCCCCCCAAACTCTCTCCACCTTACAAACTTCCTTATTACTGTCCAGAACACTACCAAATGTCCAGACTATTACAATAGCTTGCTGTTTGGTCTCCCTGCCTCAATTCTCTCCCCATTCCAGTTCATCCTCCACTGAGCTGTCAAATTGATCTTCCTAAAGTACGTTGTCATTTCACTGTTTAATAAACTCCCAGTGGCTCCCGATTGCCTGCATGATCAAATATAAAATCCTCTTTTTGGCTTTTCAGCCCTTTATAACTTGGCCCCCTCCTACCTTTTCAGTCTTCTTAAATGCCCACCCCTTCCCCTGTGTACTCTGCAACTAGTGAAACTGGTATCCTTGTTCTTTCTTGTACACAACAGTACATGTCTTGATTCCAGGTATTTTTAACTGACTATTCCCCATGCCAATCCCCCATGAGAAGGAGAATTCTTTCCTTCATCATCTTTCCCTCCTGGCTTGCTTTAAGTTTTACCTGAAGTCCTACCTTTTGCAAGAAGCCTTTTCTAATTTTCCTTAATCTTAATGCCTTCCCTCTGGAATTATCCCTAATTAATATTCTCTGTTTGCGTGCTGTCTTTCCCATTAGACTGCAAGGTTGTTGAGAGTAGGGACTGTCTTTTGCTATTCATTGTATCATCAGTGCTTAGCACAGTACCTGGCACATAGTAGATGCTTAATACATCTTGACTTGACAGAGACTTATATTGTCTGTTGTAGTGGGTTTCTCTTTCAGGTGTGGGTTGTACTAAATGGCCATTGGGGTCCCTTCCATCTCTGTAATTCTCTTACTGTGATCTGATTCCTCTTATGTGCCTGTTGGACATATCTACCTGATTGTCTCATTGACACTTGAAAATGTGCATGGTACAGGGGAAAAAATGTTTGTTTTGAGTCAGAAGAACCTTGGTTTAAATCCCAGTTTTGCCACTTAACTACCTGGATGACACTTAACTGCCTTTGGCAAGTTTCTTATCCTCTCTGGGGCCTTTGTTTCCTTTTCTGGAAAATCTACTGTCCTATGTAACTCCTTATAATAATAACACATTCCTCATATAATTGTTATGAGGATAAAATGAGTTATGTATATAAAGATAGGTAAAGCAAATATAAAATACCTAAAGCACTTTGCAAACTTTTAAGTGCTATATAAATGCTAACTAATTAATGCCTTGTTTTCTAGCAATATCGGACTACTAGCTATATCCCATGCTTGGAATGTACTTCCTTCTCAATTCTGATTTGTGGAATCTTTATCATGAACGTTTAGCAAAGGTGCCACTTCTTCAATAAAGTCCTCTGTAATTTCCTCCCGTATTTATTATTTTCTCCCTTTTAAAAGTTTCTTAGGATACTTTGATATTTCTCTTGCTCTCTACAGGTTAATGTGATATATATCTGTGTATGTGTTCTATTTTCCTCTTGAGGCTAAGGACAGTTTGGTTTCTCTTTGTACCTTCGAGACCTGGTGCACACAGTAGGCCCTCAGTACATATTTGTGTCAGTTGAATTTCCATCTTGATTTGTGGCTGTTTCTGGATGAAGATTGAAATCTTGTGGCAAGAAAAGTGAGCAGTGCCATCCCCATGGAGAGTCTCCCTTTTTTCTTTTCTTCTGTTTTGGCTCAACAGATAGGCTTAATCACACAAACCACCAATCTAGTACCTTATCAGAAAATAATTAAGTAAAACAAAGTAAGAGTGATTGCCACTAGGTTATAGATATGGCCTTGCATTTTTAATAGCCTTACCATTCATTCAGTCAGTCCTTAAGAATGGCTCGAGGAAATAAGTTAGCATTGCATCCTGGAGAGCAATGAAAACATGGTAGTCCTAGATAACCTCCTTAAAATCTGTATAGTTCCTACTTCTGTAGGTTTTAGTCAGACTTAATCTCCCTCTTGTAATTATTAGAGGTCATTGATGTGTGGGGGTGGGGGTGGGGGTGGAGGCAGATATAGTATAGTATCCAAAAGGTCAGTTTTAGTTGTAGTCCTGCTGCTGATGTATTGGTAATGAAGCCACTGTCCAAAATCACAGGTGTTAAGTAACTTTTTCTAATACTATAAATTGCCCAAGTAGAGAGAGTTTGAAAGTTCTCTATAACAAAAAAAGCTCACCTTCCTTCTCCCCCCAAACTCTGCTTTCAAACTTCCCTATTACTGTCAAGGGCAGCACCATACTCCCCGTCACCTAGACTCACAATCTAGATGTCATCTTCATCTTTTTACTTTCATTCACTCTTCATATCTAATCTGACCATGTCACTCCTCCCATTCAACAAAGTCCAGTTGTTTCCTATTACCTCTAGGATCAAATAAAAAATCCTCTGACATTCAAAGGCCTTCATACCTGGTTCCCTTGTCCCATCTTTCCAGTCTTCTTACAACTTAAATCTCCTCAATGAATTCTGTAATGCAGTGACACTGGCCTCTGTGCTATTCCTGGAACAAACACTACATCTCTAGACTCTGGGCATTTCTTTTGGCCTAGAATAATCTCTTCTCACTTCTACCTTCTGGCTTCCTTGGCTTCCTTCAAGTCCCAGATAAAATCTCACTTTAAAAGAAGCCTTTTTTGCTTATCTTTAATGCTAGTGTCTTCTATTGATTATTTCCAATTTATCCTGTCCATAACTTGTTTGTACATAGCTGTATGTTGGTTTTCCCTCCATTAGACCATGAGGTCTTTGAGAGCAGGGACTGTCTTTTACCTTTTTTTTTGGCCGGGGGTGAGGGAGTGGGGAGGGGTTGGGGGGAGGAAGGAATTCCCAGTGCTTAGCACAGTACCTGACACATAGTTATAGTTCACAATAAATACTTATTGACTGACTACCCCTTCCCATTTCCACTGGCCTCCCTGACTCCTAAAGTGCATTGGTTATTAAGGTCTTACCAATCACACGACTCTTCCCTTTGAAGTTCATTATTGTGAATATCTCAGTAGTTTTAGGATGATTATCTCTAAGTTGATATGACATACACTTTTAGGCGACACTGTCAAAATTGACTTTGTTCATACTAAATGCATAGGAATCCTCAGCCCAAGGCATATACATTAAGCTTTGAATCAGGCCTAGATCCAGGAGCTATCAAGTATTATTAGGTTACCCCCACTTGGATATGACAGTGTAAGTATTAGTCATGTAGAACAGGGATTTATAAGCTTCATCATCCCCTTCTGCTTTGGGAGGGGGTATTGACCCACTTTGGCAGTCTAATGAAGTCTGTGGACCTTTTCTCAGAATAATATTTTTAAATGCATGCAATAAAATACAGAGGATTATCAAAGAAACCAATTATATTGAAAGTTATAAATGTTTTTTACGGTAATAAGAAGTTTATGGATCCCAAGATAAGATACCCCTCCTCTCAATCTCTTACCCTAATATAGCAAATGTAAGATGTAGTGATATATTCCTCTTTTTTTTCCTAGCAGGACCAGTTGGGGCACAGCCCCTGCTCATGGTGCCCAGACGTCCTGGCTATGGCACCATGGGCAAACCCATTAAGCTGCTGGCCAACTGCTTCCAAGTTGAAATCCCAAAGATTGATGTCTATCTCTATGAGGTAGATATTAAACCTGACAAATGTCCTAGGAGGGTAAACAGGTAAGATATGAAACATTTTGATTTTAGGGGTACTGTAACCTAATTTGATTGTTTGTGCATCTGTTATAAGACTGTGTTTACTCTTTGACTACGTGTATCAGGAAGGCAGTAATCACAGCATCAATGATAATTGTGAGTATGCCTGTGTAGTTCTGTATCACAAAATATAAGAGACTCTCCTTATAGAAGGTAGAAGAAGTAAAACATTTATTTAGACACCAGAGGACCAAATCCCAAAACCAATAAGTCCAGTCCATCCAAGCAGCAATCAAATCCCAAAGCCAGTAAACCTTCTTCATCATAACAAGGAACTTAAAGACACAATATCACAGCATGGAGTCTCACCATCCCATTAGCCTTTCCCCCTGCTGGGGCCTTTCCACACTCACTCATAAATCCTAGCTTACTCCTTGCCTGTGTCCTTCTCCTCCCATGGTTCTAACTCACTCCAAGCATTTCTTGCACCATCCTCCCAGTTCCACTGGTTCAGCAAGCTCCTACCACCACATGTGACTTATGCTTCCTGTGACATAAGCAGGTCACATGGGCCTATTAATGGGTGGGAAAGACCTTCAAATTTACATTACCATTACACTAAGTATACTTCAACTTACTTTAGAATTCAGTATACCTTAGAGCAGGGCTGTCCAAAATGCAGCGATTTATGCAGCCCGCCTACAAGCATAGAAATTTACATAAATGTTTTAGTAAATGAAGCTGAGCTACTGCAGAACTCTCACTAAAATGGCAAATCAAAATATATTGTCTATTGTTTCAATAAAAACCTAAGGTTGGACAGCCCTGCCTTAGAGATAGAAGAGTTGCAAAAATGGCAGTACTATTGTATAAACTGCTTTGGAGCTACATTTCACTTCAACTTGAACATTTATATTTCCCTAGTTATGATAGGAAAAGTCTGCTGCATCTGTACATCCCTCCTCAACTCAGGGTAGACCCAGTAAGGAGGTGGGGAGTGTTAGATTCTGACATTGTAGAAAGAGTGCTAGATTTAAAGTCAGGGGTTTGAATGAGACCTCAGGCAAATTCGTTTAACTTTTCTGGCCCTCACTTTATTCATCTCTAAAAACAGGGGTTAAGACTAGATGGTCCCTAAGTCTATGGTCTCATGTTTGTGCTATATTCTTCTCTCCCATTTCTACCTCTTTTCACCTATCCTTCACAGTTGCCCACATTTCCTCATTTTCAGCTTCTAACAAATTGTTCCTCCTGTTTAGGGACCTATATATAAAATACAACTGGATCATCAAGTTACTTTGTACCACTCAAATTACCTCATTACTCAACTTCTTCAAAATGATCATGATCTCTTAATCATCAATATGATGATATTAGGCTACTAGAACAGTTAGGATGTGTCAATACCCTGTCATACTTATTAGTCACAGGACTTTGAACCAAATAATGTCTTGGTTCGGTTTAGAGATTATTTTGGTCAATCAAGTATTTTTCAAGTGCCCACAGACCAAATACTCTCCTAGGTGCTAAGGAATAGAAAGACCAAAAAAAAAAAAAAGAAATAGTCTTCTCTCAAGGAGCTTACTTTCTATTGGAGGAGACAGCATGTACTGATATAAGTACATATAGAATAAATATAAATAACTTCAAGGTGGTTAAGGAGAGCACTAGCTATTGGTGGGGGTTGGGGGGTTGTCAATAAAGGCTTTATGTGAGTTGCATATTGAAAGAAGTGAGGGAATTATTGAGGCGTGAGAAAGGAGTGCTTTCCAGGCATGGGGGAAGACCAATGAAGAAGCTCAGAAATGAGAGATAAGATGCTGTGTGTGAGGAACTGAGAGAGAGCTGGTTTGGATGGACTATAGAGTAAGGGAAGGAGAGTAATGTATAATGAGCTGGAGAAATAGATTAGGACTAGTTTGTGAGGGGCTTTAAAAGCCTATCAGAATAATTTATATTTTATCCTGGAGGCAATGGGCTATCACTAGATTTTATCAAGTAGCAGAGTGATATAGTTAAATCTTCACTTGAGGGAAATCATTCTGCCCTCTGTGTGGAAGATTAATTGGAGTGGGGAAAGATTTGAGGCAGGGAGATCAAGTAGGAAGCTATTTGAAGTAGTCCAGATGAGAGATGGCAAGGACACCTGAATTAAAGGTGCTTGTGTGAGAGATATAGGAAGGGTTCAGGTCAAATGTGAAGAACATTGTGAATGTAGAAATGGCAAGATTTGTCAAATATGATTCAGTATGTGGAGTGAGATGGAGCAATTGAATATGCTTGAGTTGACAGAAATAGGGAAATTCAAAAATAATGAGTTCTCTTGGCTATGTTGAGTTTAAGACACTTCTCTGAGATATCTCGTTTGAAATGTCTTAATAAGCAAGTGGTAATGCAGGACTAGAGTTCCACAGAGAGACTTAGGCTGGATATGTATAGATCTTGGAATCATTTGCATAAATGTAATTAAACTCATGGGAGCTGGTAAGATCACTATGAGAGAGGGAAGGATTCATGACAGAGCCTTAGGGAATACCCTCAGTTAAAGGAGTGTGTGATATAGAGGATTAGTCGAAGGAGTGGTCAGTGAGGTAGGAGGAATAACCAGAGAATAATGTCAAGAAAACTCATAGAGGAGAAAACGTCCTAGAGGAGAGGGTGGTCAGCAATGTCAGATGCAGAGGCTAAGAAGAATGAGGGACAGAGAAGACTATCAGAATTGATGATTAAGAGATCATGATCATTTTGAAGAAGTTGAGTTATGGTAATTTGAGTGGTACAAAGTAACTTGATGATCCAATTGTACTCCAGTTCCATAGTTATAGAAAATAATAATAGTTCATATTGACATAGTACCTTATACTTGAAAAAAATTTTAAATAAAGTTTATTTTATTTTTCAACTAACAAATCTATCTCCTCTCTGTATCCACCTGTCCCCACCCCCCACACCTTACACTTTTTAATCCCTTTACACATTTTGTCATTTGATCCCTGCTCATGAGAATTAAAAGTTTATAAAATGATATATAAAAATAAACAGGTAGTGTAAGAATTGTTATTTTCATTGATGGGGGAATGGAGGCTTAGATGGGTTGTAACCTAGAATCATAAAATTCTAGAGATGGAAAATATTTTAGAGAGTCTCTAGTCAAATCTCTTCATTTTGCAAATGAGGAAATTGAGGTCCAGAAAAATTGACTTGCCTGGGGTCACTCAACTATGAATGGCACATGGAAGATTTAAACTTAAATCTTTTGCTGTCAAAATCAGGACTTTTCACTATATCGACAAGAACAAATATAAATAGAAAATCAACCTAAGTAGATTTATCCCAATTTGAATTCAGCAGGAATTGAGCTTTTACATGCCCACCATTTTTGGATGCTAACAGAGATCCCTGACCTAAAGCAGCTTACAGCCTGGTTGGAAAAGTAATCCATAATACACTAAACTATTAAATAATAAAAATATAAAACAATTAATGTGCACTGCTACAAAGGTGCCTAAAAACTTGATCATTCAATAAATATTTGAATGCATATTCTATGATGTTCAATCAAATTCAACAAACGTTAAGTGCTTACTATCTTTGACATTCCATGTTAGTGTTAAGAGCTGTTAAGGGGTTCCCTGAACTTGTCTGTTTGAGTTGCCATATTTTCCTGAAACACTGGACTCACTGGGGATACAAAAGACAAAAATGAAATTGTTCCAGATCCCAAGGAGCTTACATCCTAGTGGGAGGATGCAACATGTACTAAATAAATACATAGCTAAATACAGGGTAATTTGAGCTGAGTGAAAATATTAGGGGTGGAAGGAGGGGAATCATGGAGTTGGAATCAGGGAAGATTTCATGATAAAAGCTTAAGTATGATTAGACAGTAATTGTAAATGAAAAAGATCTTTTGGTGGCTTTTTATTCCTGTTTGAGCCCTCATCACCTCTCACCTGGATTACTGCCAATAGCCTCCTAATTGACCTCCCTGCCTCAAATCTTTCCCCACTCCAATTTTTAAAAAAAAGTCATCTTTAGAAGACTAGCTTTCAAGAATAGAGAGGTGATAGTTGCACTGTAATTGAGTATTGTTTCCAGTTCTGGGTATAATGATATAAGAAGAAAATTAACAAACTAGAGTGTCCAGAGAAAGGTAACCAGAATGGTAAAGGGCCTTGAATTATGAGGTCATAAGTGAAAATCAGTTGAAAGAACTGAGTAAATTTATGATGGAGGAGAGAAGACTCTAGGGAAACATTATATATATAAGTATTTGAAGGATTGATATGTGGGGGAAGGATTAGACTTGTTTTGTTTGGACCAAGAGGCAAATTTGGGCTTAATGTCAGTAGAAACTTCCTATCAGAAGCATACAAAAGTATAATTGGCTTCCGTGAGAGGTGGTGGGTTCTCTCTATGCAGAGGTCTTGAAGCAGAAGCTAGAAGACTACTTGACAACTATAATAAGTCTTAATAGTGATTCCTTTTGGGTTATCAGTTGGACTAGGCTGCTGAGGTGTCCCTCTAAAGTTTGTGATACTGACCTGAGCCTTGCAAGAAGATAAGGATTCTAAGAGGTAGAGGTGAGAAGGAAATGCTTCCCAGATATGGGAAACAAATGCATAGGGGTGAAAAATGCTGTTACATTGTCTAACTTGAAGTTTATTGGTGTTTTATTTTTTATATCTGAAAATGGATAAGAAAACTACAAGATAGTATGTATGTGAACACAAAATGTTCTCCATTGTAGATGTTTGAGAAGGAGAATGTTATGTTAAAAATAGTATGTTAGGACAATCCATCAGTTAATTAGTAGTAGGGTAGAGTCTGTGTGTAGGGTTAATTGACTCTTGAAGTAGACCAGACTTGTGGTGATGAGGAACTGGATTAGAGGGAGTGGTGGCAGTAGGAATGGAAGAAAAGGGATACTAGTCAACTAGATGTTTAAAAACAAACAAGTAAATTATGAAACCACAAACCAGTCTGTGTGTGTGTGTGTTAATATTGGTTATGTTTGTAGTTTCAAAGATTTATATGGTTGATTTACTATAAAAATGCTAAATGTAGATGAGATTAATCGTTGGGGTATGAGTTGGATTAGATGGTTTATAACTGCTTTTCCAACTCCATGTTTCTTATTCTTAATACATTGTTCCATTAAGTCTCCAATTTTATATCTTGAAATTTGATTGTCTTCTCATTTGTTTCATCATTTTATTGTTACTCAAGTAGGAGGAAAGAGGATCTCTGATTTTGATTTTATTTTTAATTTCAAGTTCTCTCCCTCCCTCCCTTCCTCCTCTTCCCCACCCATTGAGAAGGCAAGAAATATAGCACTCATTATACATATGAAATCATGCAAAACATTCACATTAGCCATGTTATGTGGGGGGCGGGGCAAGAAAAAAATGTAAAAATATGCTTCAGTATGCACTCAGTTCATCAGTTCTCTTTCTAGAGGTAGATAGCATTTTTCATCACGAGTCCTTCGAAATTGCTATGGATCATTGATCAAAGTAGCTAAGTTTCTTACAGTTGATTATCATTAAGTATTGCTGTTGCATCAGTTCATATAAATCCAGATTTCTCTGAAATCATCCCATTTGTCATTTGTTCTAGCAAAATAGTATTCCATCACAATCATAAAGCACAACTTGTTTAGCCATTCCCCAATTGATAGGTACCCCATCAGTTTACAGTTCTTTGCCACCAAAAAAAGAGCTGCTATAAATATTTTTGTACATATCAATCCTTTTCCCTTTTCTTTAATCTCTTTGGGATACAGACCTTGCAGTGGTATTGCTGTCTCAAAGGGTATGCACATTTTTATAGCCCTTTGAGCATAGTTTCAAATTGTTCTCCAGAGTGGTTGGACCAGTTCACAACTCCACCAGCAACAAGTATATTAGTGTCTCTATTTTTCCACATCCCCTCCCTCATTTTTCTTTTTTTAAGTTTTTTAAAATTTTTAGTTTACAACACTCAGTTCCACAAGTTTATGAATTCCAAATTTTCTCACCCTCCCTCTTTTGGCATGTAATCCGATATAGGTTCTATGTATATCTTCACATTAAACTTATTTTCACAATAGTCAAGTTGTAAAGAAGAATTATAACCAATGGAATGAGCCATGAGAAAGAAGAAACAAAACCAAAAAAGAAATAAAAGCACAAATAGTTTGCTTCAATCTGCATTCAGACTCCATAGTTCTTTCTCCGGATGCGGATAGCTTTTTCCATCATGAGTCTTTTGGAGCTATCTTAGAGCCTTGCATTGCTGAGAAGAGCCAAGTCTATCAAAGTTAGTCATCACAGATACAATGTGTCTGTAATCATGTATAATGTTCTTCTGGTTCTGGTCTCCTCACTCAGCATCAGGTCATGTTAAGTCTTTCCAGGTACTTATGAAGTCTGTCTGCTCCTCATTTCTTATAGAACACTAGTATTCCATTACATTCATATACCACCGCTTGTTTAGCCATTCCCCAATTGATGGGCATCCCCTTGATTTCCAATTCTTTGTCACCATGAAAAGAGCTGCTATAAATATTTTTGTACATATGGGTCCTTTTCCCACTTGTATGATCTCTTTGGGATACAGACATAGAAGTGGTATTGCTGAGTCAAAGGGTATGCACATTTTTATAGCCCTTTGGGCATTTATTTTTAACCAGACAGATGTAAATAAAATCCCAAAGCCAATGTATGATTAGATTTTAATTTGCAGAGTGGTCAAGTTCTATCCGATGACTTGTTAGTAGAAAGGTTTATTTCTGAGAAAGCTTATGAGTGACTCACTTAAAATTGACTAATACTCTGAAATACTCTGAAATCAATATGTATTAGGTTCAGCAGGTCCATATGCAGTTCACACAAATATTTGCCAGAACTGTATTAAATGGAGTAATAGAATGATAGATCCCAATGAATTTCCACTTCAGTCAGAAGGAATTTTATTGGTTTTCAGCATTGCATTAAATGCCTTTGAATCATATCATGAGTGAGCTGGCAAGATTTAGTCTTCAGATGTCAGAGTCTACTACCTTTGTGTCCTTTTTTAAAAAAAATTATTTATTTTTAGTTTTCAACATTCATTCCCCTAAGATTTTGAGTTCCAAATTTTCTCCCCATCTCTCTTCCCCCCACTCCAGGACTGCATGTAATTTGATACAGGCTCTAAATATACATTCATGTTGAACCTATTTTCACATTAGTCATGTTGTAAAGAAAAATTAGAATCAATGGGAGAAACCACAAGAAAGAAGAAACAAAAAAAGGAAAAAAAATACAGCAAATAATATGCTTCAGGAGCTGCTAGGTGGTGCGGTCGGGAGGACCTGAGTTCGTATCCGGCCTGACACTTAACACATTTGCTAGCTGTGTGACCTTGGGCTAGTCACTTAACCCCAACCCCCCCTGCCCCCGAAAAAAAGAATCTGCATTCAGACTCCATAGTTCTTTTTCTGGATTTGGACATTTTCCATCATGAGTCCTTTGGAGTTGTCTTGGATCCTTGCATTGCTAAGAAGAGATAAGTTTATCAAAGTTAGTCATTGTACATTGTGATTGTTACTGTATACAATGTTCTCCTGGGTCTGCTCACTTCACTCAGCATCATTTCATTCAAGTCTTTCCAGGTTTTTCTGAAGTGTGCCTTCTCATCATTTCTTATAGCACAATAGTATTCCATTACATTCATATACCACAACATAGCTGAATGTAATGTCCCTTTTCTCTTGATGTTTTTCCTATCCAGTGGTTTTGATTGGAACTTGTTACCGTTTTTATTACATTAGTATCAAATGCTGTAAATGCCTATTTAAAAAAAATTAGATGGATTATAATAAAAAGAAACCTTCTAAGGACTGACCCAGATCAGAAATACTTTAACTTTTCCAAGTTCCATGCTGGTTCTTTATTTTGCTAACTTATATACATTGATAATTTTCCAAAGGACTATATGTTCTACCATGTATTTTATTTTATATTGTGTTACTTTCAAGTGCCTATCTATGTACTAATGTATTATGGTATTTGAAAGCGACTGAGTTCTGCCACCTGGCCCAGTTCCATCAAGAGTAACTCTAAGGATCTTAAATGCTCTATTAGCAATACTATTAGACTAACCCCTGTCTAGATGGGACCATTTAAGTATGCCTACCACTTTCCACTGCTATGTTGATGCTTGCAATGATGAAACCTATGAGAAAGCTACATAGAACTGCATATGATTTTTAACTCCTTTGTTTAAAGAATTGCTTTTTTTCCTGTACTACGGCTACGTATGAAGCAGTGTGTCATTCTGCTTTTTGCCAACTAAAAGGCACAGAAACCTTATATTCATTAAAATGAATTATTATGAAATAAGAGAAGACTATTAAATATTTGGATGAGATTTCATTCTGTATTGAAGTTAGATTCTCTAGTCTCCAAAAAGGATAAAAGTACCATACCAGATACAATACAGAAATAGTTTAAAATCTAAGCATCTGATTGCAGCATGGCTAAAGCTTCATATTATTCTATAGAGCAACTGAACTGCCCAATCTGAGGAATATGAGGTTATTTGTTTTTTTCTTATGCATTATGTGATTGTCATTGTGGATTTCTGGGTAGATATCACACAGAAGCCAGCAGGTTGCCAAGATTTCCTTCTCTACTTCAGTGCTATCACTGCCATGACCCAGAGCTATATCTTCTTTGACCTTCAAATCTTTGTTTTTCTGTAGTCATTACTGTTCACTCTCTATCCAGAACTGCTTTTGCCTGCTTCAGTCTCTGTTTCTTTCATATTCTTGCTTCAGAAACCTCAGCAACTCTCTTCTGAGCCTGTAGCAGCTGTTATATACCCCACAGCAAGCTGGCTATAACCATACCAAGATTGCTAAGGCTAAGCTCACTAGCATATATTTAATTGGTAGGACAAGTGAAAAATGACATCCTTTTTGAATGCTTTTGAAGCTGTGCCATTGACCTGTATCATCAGTGTGCCAAGTGCTTGCTTTTTTGTCCATAGCTTCTCTGTAAAATACAGGATAATATTCTTTTTGTTGCAGAGATATTGTGAAGACTGAGATATTAAATAATAAAATATATAAGTGCAACGTAATTTCCTTTTTTTATTTTGTTTATTTAATATATTTAGTTTTCAGCGTTGATTTTCACAAGAGTTTGAATTACGAATTTCCTCCCCATTTCTACCCTCCCGCTCACTCCAAGAGGGCGTATTTTCCGGTTGCCCCATTCCCCAGTCAGCCCTACCTTCTGTCACCCCACTCCCCTCTCATTGCCTTTTCCCTTCTTCTCTTGTAGGGCAGGATAAATTTCTATGCCCCATTGCCTGTGTATCTTATTTCCTAGTTGCATGCAAAAACTTTTTTTTTTTGTTTTTGAACGTCCGTTTTTAAAACTTTGAGTTCCAAATTCTCTCCCCTCTTCCCTCCCCACCCACCCTCCCTAAGAAGGCAAGCAATTCAACATAGGCCACATGTGTATCATTATGTAAAACCCTTCCACAAGACTCATATTGTGAAAGACTAACTATGTTTTGCTCCTTCCTAACCTATCCCCCTTTATTGAATTTTCTCCCTTGACCCTGTCCCTTTTTGAAAGTGTTTGTTTTTGATTACCTCCTCCCCCATCTGCCCTCTCTTCTATCGTCCCCCCTTTTTTATCTTCCTCTTTCTTTCCTGTGGGGTAAGATACCCAATTGAGTGTGTATGGTATTCCCTCCTCAGGTCAAATCTGATGAGAGCAAGATTCACTCATTCCCCCTCACCTGCCCCCTCTTCCCTTCCTACAGAACTGCTTTTTCTCGCCACTTTTATGCGAGATAATTTACCCCATTCTCTCTCTCCCTTTCTCCCTGTCTCAATATATTCCTCTCTCATCCCTTAATTTGATTTTTTTTTTTAGATATCATCCCTTCAGATTCAACTCACCGTGTCCCCTCTCTCTCTCTCTCTCTGTATGTATGTATGTGTGTGTGTGTGTGTGTGTGTATATATATATATATACACCTACATATATACATACATACACACACATATATATACATATATATATGCATATTCCTTTCAGCTACTATGATATTGAGGTCTCATGAATCATACGCATCATCTTTCCATGTAGGAATGTAAACAAAACAGTTCAACTTTAGTAAGTCCTTTGTGATTTCTCTTTCTTGTTTACCTTTTCATGCTTCTATTGATTCTTGTGTTTGAAAGTCAGATTTTCTATTCAGCTCTGGTCTTTTCACTGAGAAATCTTGAAAGTCCTCTATTTTATTGAAAGTCCATATTTTGCCTTGGAGAATGATACTCAGTTTTGCTGGGTAGGTGATTCTTCGTTTTAATCCTAGCTCCATTGACCTCTGGAATATCATATTCCAAGCCCTTTGATCCCTTAATGTAGAAGCTGCTAGATCTTGTATTATCCTGATTGTGTTTCCACAATACTCAGATTGTTTCTTTCTGTCTGCTTTCAGTGTTTTCTCCTTGACCTGGGAGCTCTGCAATGTAATTTCTTAATGGACTGATTTTAAGAAAAGAAACTAGCGTTTTTCTGTGTAGGGTATTTTTAATAGATATACTAATTCTGCTCCAATAATTATAGGAATATTAGTGGCTACAGTGGGGTAGTTGCTCCAATGCAGGTATAGAATGCTTTTGTTTGATGTGATTAGAAGGAAACACCCAAGAAGATTGTGAGAACTTTACTTTTAGGTGCTGCTCTCAGTGTTAAGCTCTGTTGGAGAAAGTATAGCAAGCAAAAATATATTAACTAATAGTGTTATTATTCATTATTTTGCTTGGTGAGAAAACTTGCAAATAGCAGTTGAATGCCTCACAGAGCTTAAAATGATCTCGGAATAATATCTAAATACATCTTAATTGAAAGGAAGAAGGATTCTTTTTAGGATAGAACTAAAATTTGGAATGATACATGTGAACTTTTACATATAAAATTAGATGCCTTTCCTAACTTCTGGCAATCTTGGCAAATCATAACATTTTAGAACTGAATAAATAGGACCCTGCAGATTGATTCCTTATTTTTCTTAACTCTGTTCTCCTTTTTAAGTTTAATCTGAGTTTTTTTTCTTTGTATAAACCTGTGATCCCTCCTTAATGAGTCCCTCCTTAAATAGAGGTTCTGGGAGGAGTCATTCAATCTGAGAGAACTGAAGGGCACTACTTTGGTGGGTGTTTTCTGGGCTGAAGTAATCTTCCAGGATGAAGAGATTTCTGGGGCATGTGGAGGAGTCCTGAAGAGTGTAGCCAATTGGAAATGAAGAGAGTTATGTGATGACAGATTTGTTGGAGGACCTTAGTTATCTTACCTGTTCAGGAATCCCTAGTACAGTATCTCCAAGTAGTTAGCCATCTATCTACTTTTCCCTTAAAGACCTATTCTGAGAGAGCCTAATGCCTCCTGAGAAACCCTATTCTACTTTGATACAGCTCTTTTAGGAAATTTTTATTAAGTAAAGACTAACAGCAGCTGGGCACAGTGAATAGAGAGCAGTCTGAGTTCTGTAATCCTGGGTCAGTTAGTCATCTAGCAGTTATTAAGTACCTGCTGTGTGCCAGGCACTGTGCTAAGTTCTGGGAATACAAAGAAAGACAAAAGCACAGTTCCCTGCACTCATGGATTTCACATTCTAATGGGGAAGACAACTTGAAAATAGATATGTGTAAACAAGGTAGAAGCAGGACATATTGGAGCTTATCAACAGAGGGAAGGTACTAGAAGTAAAGGGAATAAAGAAAAGGTTTTTATAAAAGGTGGGATTTTAGTTGGGACTAGAAGGAAGTCATGGAATCCATGGAGACCAACTAGCAAGCTATTTGTAATGATTCAGATGTGAGATGATGAAGGCCTGCGCTAGGGTGGTGGCAGTAACAGAGAACAGAAGGAGGTATATTGAGAGATATTATGAAGGCAAAAACAGCAGGATTTGAACACTGATTAGAAATGGGATGGGAAGTAGTAAGAGGGTGAGGAGTAAAGAATGACACCTAAGCTGTAGACCTGGGAATGATGGTATCCTGGACAGTAATAGGAAGGTTTAGAAAGGGGGAGGGTTTGGAAAAGACACACTCAGTTTTGGACATTTTGAGTTTAAGATTTCTGTAGGACGTTCCGTTCAAGATATCCAATAGGAGATGGGAGACTCAATATCATTAGAAAGATTAGAGCTAAACAAATCTGACAGTCATCTACAAAGAGATAATAGTCGAATCCATAGGAGTTGATGAGATCACCAAGTGAAATAGTGTATGAGAACAGGATCCAGGAGTGAGCCTTGGAGGATAGTTATAGTTATTTAAGTCTGTATTTCTGTAAAAATGCTTTGTGGTTGTATTCATACAATTCTTGTATGTATCTTAGCAAATGGACTCATAGCTATGTTATATTCCATTTGGTCAGTCAGTCAACAAGCATTTATTAAGGATTTACTATGTGCCAGGATCTAAGCATCAAGGATGTGGAGAAGAACAAAAACACAGAGGTTGGAGCCAAGATGGGGGTGTGAAAACAGGGACTCATTTGAGCTCTCCCCCAAATCCCTCCAGACACCCGTAAAAAATGACTCTAAACAAATTCTAGAGCTACGGAACACACAAAGTGACAGAGTGAAACAAGTCTCCAGCCCAAAATGGCCTGGATGGTCACTGGGAAGAGTCTATCACACCGTGCTGGGACCAGAGCACAGCCCAGCGTGGGCTGCACCGGGAAGAGACCAGACTGGAGTAGACCTGGTGGAGCAGGCCTCAGGGCACTGAGTCACTGGCAGCTGTGGCAGTTTCCAGACGTCTCAATCTACAAACGCCAAAGACAACTGAGTAGGTCAGTAGGAAAACTGCTGGACCTGGGTGAGAGAAGTGTAGGATGCGGCCTCAGCCCCCCTGGGTGGCGGCTGCAGCAGGGGCTGCTTCTGTAGCTCCAGGCCCACACGGTGGGGGCAATCAAACTGATCAGAACAGGAATGCAGGGATTTCTTTGCTGGTGCTGAGGCAGCATTCTCTTGCTTTACCCTGCTTGGATCTGGGTTGCAGTCCTGGTTGGTGGTCCTTGGGGGAGAAGGAGTGCTGGTGTGGCAGAGCTTGTGGTGAATGTGAAGAGGGAGTCTTCCTGGTAGTTACACAGCAGAAAGGAGTGCTTGAGATCACTCACAGACCAGAGCACAGGCCAGGAGAAAGAGTATCATACCACCTCAGAATAGAAGTAGCTCTGAAAACAGCAGCGCAAAACCCCTGAAGCTTGGGACATAGCACTCTTCACTTTGAAAGCAGTCATAGCCTGACAAAGAGCTCAAAAGTCAAGTAGTTCGCTGGGAAAATAAGCAGGCAACTTAAAAGGACTCAGACTATAGAATTTTTCTTTGGTGACAAAGAAGATCAAAACATACAGCCAGGAGAAGTCAACAAAGTCAAAGAGCCTACATCAAAAGCCTCCAAGAAAAATATGAATTGGTCTCAGGCCATGAAAGAGCTCAAAAAGGATTTGGAAAATCAATAGAAGTAGAGGAAAAATTGGGAAGAGAAATGAGAGTGAGGCAAGCAAATCATGAAAAGTGAGTCAACAATTTGCTAAAGGAAGACCCAAAAAAATACTGAAGAAAATAACACCTTAAAAAATAGACTAACCCAAATGGCAAAAGACCTCCAAAAAAGCCAATGAGGAGAAGAATGCCTTAAAAGGCAGAATTAGCCAAATGGAAAAGGAGGTCCAAAAGACCACTGAAGAAAATACTGCCTTAAAAATTAGAATGGAGGGGGGCAGAGCCAAGATGGCGGCTGGTAAACAGGGACTAGAGTGAGCTCCGTACCGAGTCCCTCCAAAAACCTATAAAAAATGGCTCTGAACCAATTCTAGAACGGCAGAACCCACAGAACAGCAGAGGGAAACAGGGCTCCAGCCCAGGACAGCCTGGATGGTCTCTGGGTGAGGTCTATTCCACATGGAGCTGGGAGCTGGGAACGGAGTGGAGCAGAGCCCAGCCTGAGCGGCGTGGAACAACCAAACTTGGAGTCGGGCGGATGGGGCCCCTAGCACCCTGAATATGTGAGCTGCCTGAATATGTGAGCTACGGCAGTTACCAGACCCCTTGACCCACAAACACCAAAGACTGCGGAGAAGGTTAGTGGGAAAAGCTGCGGGAGTGGAAGGAGTTCGAGGTTCGGCTTCCAGCCCTGGGGGCAGCGGAGGTGGGGCAGCTACACCTGTTGTTACTTCCGGCTCCAGGTCCACCTGGTGGGAGGAATTAAGTGGCGGATCAGAGCAGGAGTGCAACAGCCTGCTGCAGATCTAAGCCCAGCCTGGGCTGGGGGTTCTTGGGGAAGGAGTAGTGCGGGTCTGACAGAGCTGGCACCTCCCTCCCAAACGTGGAACATAGAACTCGTTAGTCTACAAGCAGTCATACCCCACTGAAAAACTCAAGGGTCAAGTTAGTTGGTTGGGAATATGGCCAGGCAGCGAAAACGCACCCAGATTCAGTCTCAGACTTTGGATTCTTTCTTTGCTAACAAAGAAGACCAAAACATACAGCCTAAAGAAGACAACAAAGTCATAGAGCCTACAACAAAAGCCTCCAAGAAAAACATGAACTGGTCCCAGGCCATAGAAGAACTCAAAAAGGATTTGGAAAAGCAAGTTAGAGAAGTAGAGGAAAACTTGGGAAGAGAAATGAGAAGGATGCGAGAAAACCATGAAAAACAAGTCAATGACTTGCTAAAGGAGACTCAAAAAAATACTGAAAAATACACTGAAGAAAACAACACCTTAAAAAACAGACTAACTCAAATGGCAAAAGAACTCCAAAAAGCCAATGAGGAGAAGAATGCCTTGAAAAGCAGAATTAGCCAAATGGAAAAGGAGGTCCAAAAGACCACTGAAGAAAATACTACTTTAAAAATTAAGATTGGAGGAAGTGGAAGCTAGTGACTTTATGAGAAATCAGGATATTATAAAACAGAACCAAAGGAATGAAAAAATGGAAGACAATGTGAAATATCTCCTTGGAAAAACCACTGACCTGGAAAATAGATCCAGGAGAGATAATTTAAAAATTATTGGACTACCTGAAAGCCATGATCTGAAAAAGAGCCTAGATACCATCTTTCAAGAAATTATCAAGGAGAACTGCCCTGATATTCTAGAGCCACAGGGCAAAATAGAAATTGAAAGAATCCATCGATCGCCTCCTCAAATAGATCCCAAAAAGAAATCTCCCAGGAATATTGTCGCCAAATTCCAGAGCTCCCAGATCAAGGAGAAAATACTGCAAGCAGCCAGAAAGAAACAATTTGAGTATTGTGGAAACCCAATCAGAATAACCCAAGATCTGGCAGCTTCTACATTAAGAGATTGAAGGGCTTGGAATGCGATATTCCGGAGGTCAATGGAGCTAGGATTAAAACCTAGAATCACCTACCCAGCAAAACTGAGTATCATGCTCCAAGGCAAAATATGGATTTTCAATAAAATAGAGGACTTTCAAGCTTTCTCAGTGAAAAGACCAGAACTGAATAGAAAATTTGACTTTCAAACACAAGAATCAAGAGAAGCATGAAAAGGTAATCAAGAAACGGAAATTGCAAGGGACTTACTAAAGTTGAACTGTTTTGTTTACATTCCTACATGGAAAGATGATGTGTATGATTCATGAGACCTCAGTATTAGGGTAGCTGAAGGGAATATGCATATATATATATATATATATATATATATATATATATATATATATATATGTTTATGTATATATATATATAAGTGAATGTGTATGTATGTATATATCTATGTGTATGTGTATGTGTATGTATGTGTATATATATGTGTTCATATATATATATATGTAAAAGAGAGAGAGCAGACACAGGGTGAGTTGAAGATGAAGGGAAGATATCTAAAAGAAATAAAATGAAATTAAGGGATGAGAGAGCAACATACTGAGAGAGGGGGATAGGGAGAGATAGAATGGGGTGGATTATCTCACATAAAGGTGGCAAGAGGAAGCAGTTTTGTGGGAGAAGGGGAGAGGGCAGGTGAGGGGGGAATGAGTGAACCTTGCTCTCATCAGATTTGGCCTGAGGGGGAATACCATACATACTCAGTTGGGTATCTTACCCCACAGGAAAGAAGAGGGAGGAAGATAAAAAAAAAATAAAAGGGGGGGGGATGATGGAGGGGAGGGCAGATGGGGGTGGAGGTAATCAAAACAAACACTTTGGAAAGGGGACAGGGTCAAGGGAGGAAATTCCATAAAGCGGGATGGGTTGGGAAGGAGCAAAATGTAGTTAGCCTTTCACAACATGAGTATTGTGGAAGGGTTATACATAATGATACATGTGTGGCCTAGGTTGAATTGCTCAACTTCTTAGGGAGGGTGGGTGGGAAGGGAAGAGGGGAGAGAATTTGGAACTCAAAGTTTTAAAATCAGATGTTCGAAAAAAAGAAAGTTTTTGGCATGCAACTAAAAAATAAGATACACAGGCAATGGGGCGTAGAAATTTATCTTGCCCTACAAGAAAGGAAGGGAAAAGGGGATGAGAGGGGAGGGGGGGGTGATAGAGGGGAGGGCTGACTGGGGAACAGGGCAACCAGAATATCAGCCATCTTGGAGTGGGGGGGAGGGTGGAAATGGGGAGAAAATTTGTAATTCAAACTGTTGTGAAAATCAATGCTGAAAACCATTTGGTTAAATAAATAAATTTAAATTTAAAGAAAAAAGAATAGACAAAAAACACAAAAAAAAATTAGAATGGAGCAAGTGTAAGATACTGACTTTATGAGAAATCAAGATATTATAAAACAAAACCAAAAGAATGAAAAAATAGAGCACAATATGAAATATCTCATTGGAAAAACCACTGACCTGGAAAATAGATTCAGGAGAGATAATTTAAAAATTATTGGACTACCTGAAAGCCATGATCAAAAAAAGAGCCTAGATATCATCTTTCAAGAAATTATCAAGGAAAACTGACCTGATATTCTAGAGCCAGAGGGTAAAATAGAGATTGAAAGTATCTACCAATTGCCTCCTGAAAAAGGTTCCAAAAAGAAAACCCTTAGGAATATTGTAGCCAAATTCCAGTGTTCCCAGGTCAAGGAGAAAATATCACAAGTAGGCCAGAAAGAAACAATTTGAGTATTGTGGAAACACAATTAGCATATCACAAGATCTAGCAGCTTCTACCTTAATGGATCTAAGGGCTTGGAATATGATATTCTGGAGGTTAAAGGAGCTAGGATTAAAACCAAGAATCACCTACCCAGCAAAACTGAGTGTAATACTTTAGGGCAAAATGTGGATTTTCAATGAAGTAGAGGACTTTCAAGCATTATTGATGAAAAAACCAGAGCTGGATAGAAAATTTGACTTTCAAATACAAGAATCAAGAGAAGCATGAAAAGGTAAACAAGAAAGAGCAATCATAAGGGACTTACTAAAATTGAACTGTTTTGTTTACGTTCCTAGATGGAAAGATGATATTTGTAACACATGAGACCTTTCTCAGTATTAAGGTAGTTGAAGGGAATATGCATATATATAGACAGAGGGCACAGGGTTAGTTGAATATGATGAGATGATATCTAAAAAAAAAATTAAGGGTTGAGAGAGGAATATATTGGGAGAAGGAGAAAGGGAGAGATAGAATGGGAGTAAATTATCTTACATAAAAGTGACAGTTATAATGGAAGGGAAGAGGGTGCAAGTGAAAGGGAATGAATGAATCTTGCTCTCATCAGATTTGACTTAAGGAGGGAATAACATACACAGTTAATTGGGTATCTTACCTTACAGGAAAGTAGGGGAGAAGGGGCGGGGGATGATAGAAGGGAGGACTGATTGGGGTAGGAGATAGTCAGAAGCAAACACTTTTGAAAAGGGACAGGGTCAGAGGATAAAATTGAATAAAGGGGGACAGGTTAGGATGGAGGGAAATATAACTAGTCTTTCACAACATGACTATTATGGAAGTGTTTTGTATAACAATATGTGTATAACCTATATTGAATTGCTTGCCTTCTCAAGAAGGGTGGGTGGGGAGGGAAGACGGGAGAGAATTTGTAACTCAAAGTTCTAAGAACAAATGTTAAAAAATTGTTTTTACATGCAACTGGGAAATAAGATATACAGGCAATAGGTTATAGAAATCCATCTTGCTCTACAGGAAAGTAGGGGGAAAGGGGATTGGGGAGGAGGGGGTTGACAGAAGAGAGGACAGACTGGGGAAAGGGCCAATCAGAATACGTGCCACCTTGGGGTGTGGGAGAGGGTAGAAATGGGGAGAAAATTTGTAACTCAAAATCTTGTGGAAATGAATGTTGAAAACTAAAAATAAATTTAAAAAAGAAATGTTTAAAAAAAAAAAAAAGCTAAAAAGGGACCTTTGAAATGATTCAAGTCCAAAGGTGTTGAAAATGGTAGGCAGCAATGAGGCAGCAACATTCCCAAGTGGGGCAGAACTAGATTAAAATGTAATTGGGAAATTATTTAGCAAAATAGATGAATATATATATGCAAATATATAAATATTTAAATTTAATTATTTAACAATATATAAAAATACCAAAAAAAAACCCCAAAACACAGTTCTTGCTTTCAAGGAACTCACATTTTAATGGGAGACAACTTGAAAAATAAGTACGTACAAGATGGATGCAGTGTAAATGGAAGGTAGTTTCAGAGGGAAGATGCTAGCAATGAAGGGATAGGGTGTAGAACAAGCAAGAAAGTAGAATTTTAGCTGAGTCTTGAAGGAGCTCAAGGAAGTCAGGAATCTGAGGTCAGGAAGGAAAGCATTCCAGGCATAGGGGCAGCCAGTGCAAAAGCAGAGTTGGGAGATGGTGTGTGATGTTCGAGGAACAGCAAATAAGCCAGTCCAACTAGATCATGGTGTGTGTGTGTGGAGAGGAATAAAGCTTGAGTCCTGAGTAGTGAGGAAATTATATGACTAGCAGGCCTGGATCTAGCTGGTACTCTTTTAGTTTAGGTTCAGTGTTAGAATGAAGTGAGTTATATATTCATTTAACAAAGAGAGATTTACTTAGCTCTTAGCTATAATACAGAGAATATCTTCAGCCAGAATACGTGTCACTTAGCTTGGGTAGAAATGTCTCATCTCTGTTCCCCTGCATAGGCTGGCCCCCATGTTTGGAATTCATTCTTACCTTATCTCCCCGTCATAGAATCCCTTCCATCCTTCAAAGCTTAGCTTGTGTTGCCTTTAGGAAGCCTATCCTGATGTCATCAATCGGTAGTGTTGTTCCTTCCCCTTCCCAAAATTAATTTATATTTATATTTTGTATTTAATTTTTTATATTTACATTTCTCTGCCCTAAAAAATAATTAGCTTTTTGAAGTCAGGTAATATTTTGTTTTTGTCTTTATATCTCCATTGTCTAGTTCCATGCTTGGATAGGTGAAAATAGAAAGAAATTTCGGTGTAGGAATTAAAGTTTTTCTTGGTAAAAGAGGAGATAAGGCATGGTTAGAGGCCTGAAGAAAATGGAAAAGGTTTGAAGAACAGCTTTGTAAATGGGATTGGGATTCAGAAATAAATAAAAAGATTATCAGACAGCAATGTGGGCTTACTGTACTTGTAACTTCAGGTTTATGGCTTTGCATATAATTATATGTGCAAAGCTTCTTTATATACAAAGCTATTTTATTATCTTTCCTTTTACACCTGATTCTTTTGAATAACTGTTATATTCCAGTCGTGAGGCCTGTGTCACTGTCTCAATTTTAACTGAGATATCTAACTCTACAATTTTTAGATTTTTTTTCCTACCTTTTCCCTCATTTCAGTTGGCAGCCTTCTTGATCAAGTTATCCAGCCAAACGCATTCTTCCCTGTCTTCTCAAAATATCTAATCCTTGCCAGGATTAGCTAATTGTTTTGATAATCACTTTCCAGAAAAACAAATGACTTTCAGAATTTTGACAGGTTCTTAAATCTTATAAAAAAAATTGATTCAGCTAAACAGGTGATACCAAAATTCTTAAAATTTGTGATTTATTGTCTTTTTTCCCCTCAGCCTCACATAGAAATTCATGTTAATGTTGTTTTTTCTAATTTAGGGAAGTAGTTGATTCAATGGTTCAGCATTTTAAGGTAACAATATTTGGAGACCGGAGACCAGTTTACGATGGGAAAAGAAGCCTTTATACAGCCAATCCACTTCCCGTAGCAACTACTGGGGTAAGAAATTCATATTTTTTGTTGTATGCTTTGTAATGCTTTTGTAGTATGCTGTGTAATACAGGCTTTTACTAAGGCACCCTCACAAAAAAAAAGCAGAACCAGGAAAACACTACATACAATGATCATATAAGAGAAAAAAAAAGAAGAATGAATTGTGGGGGGGTGGGAAAGGTCGGGAGGGGAGGAAGTTAAGAACTCTGATGGCAATCTAGGATGTGGCTGAAAAGTTGATAGTTTCTGTGTGAAAATTAATTTAAATGTAATTTGTTATATTGCATCTCCTGGCTTAAGGCATTTTCTTGAGCAGTCTTCCCCTCCTAGAACTCTCTCCCTCCTCATCTTTGCCTCCTGGCTTCCCTGGCTTCCTTTAAGTTTCAGATAAAATCCTACTTACTACAGAATCCCTATTAATTCTAGTACCTTTCCTCTGTTGATTACTTCCTATTTATCCTGTTTACAGCCTTTTTGTACGCAGTTCTTAAATCTTGTCTCCCCCATTAGATTGTGGGGTCTTTGAAGTCAGGGACTGTGTTTTGCCTTTTTTTTTTTTTGTATCACGCTAAGTACAGAATTTGGCACACAGTAGATGCTTAATGAATGCTCATTGATTTACTGTTAACCAACAAGTTTAGTTGGCTGTCTTAATGCTTATTATTAAGGTTTTAATAACATTTAAAATCTGTGTTTAAGCCTTTGAAACAGTCTTGCATTACTTTTATTTAAAATGCTTAAAGTTTTATTTATATCTTTTAATAGCACCTCATTTCCTGTTATGTCCTTGGCCTTCTTCTCCTTTCAGAAAGCCGTCTATTCCAGGGCTGTCCAATCTTAGGTTTTTATTGAAACAATAGACAATATATTTTGATTTGCCATTTTAGGGAGAGCTCTGCAGTAGCTGGGCTTCGTTTACTAAAGCATTTAGGTAAATTTCTATCCTTGTAGGCGGGCCTCATAAATCTCAGTGCTGGCCGCATGCACCCCATGGGCTGCATTTTGGACAGCCCAGAACTCTAACAAAGAATTAAAAAAGAGAAAAACTCAGTTCAGCCAAACAAATCAACAGCACATCAACCCTGCTCAGCATTATACGTCGCATTCTTGTTTCATGGTCCCTCAGCCTCTGCAGAGAAGGAAGAGAGGTCCATCATTATACTTCTTCAGTGAAAGTTTGTTCATAATCATGCAATACTAAGTTTAAATTTTGTTTTCAATTTATGTTGTTGTAGCCATTGTATGTGTTGTTTTCCTGGTTCTGTTGACTTCACTTTTGTATCAATTCATATGACTTGTCATTCTTCTCTGTGTTAATTTTCATTGTTTCTCACAGCATAGAAATATTCCATTACATTTTATGTAACATAAGTTGTCTAGTCATTCCCCATCTACTTTTTCTTCCAGTTCTTTGTATTACCAAAAAAAAAATGATGCTATAAATATTTTGATTTATTGGATCTTTCATTTTGCCATTGCCTCTCTGAACCTAGCAAAGGCATCTCTCTGTCATAGCTAATGTTTAGCATAAGTCCAAATTGCTTTCTAGAATGTTTGGACCAATTCATAGATCCACCAGCAATGCATCACTATGTTTGCTTCTGTCGTTTACTATTCCCTTCCTTTTTCATCTTTGCCAATTTCCTGAATGTGAGGTAAAACATCAACGGTTGTTTAGATTTGCATTTTTCTTATTAATGTTTTAGAAATTTTTCCATATGGATATCATTAGTTTACAATTATCTTTTTGAGAACTATTTGTTAATATTGTTTGACCACAAGTTTGTGGGGAATTCTTTTCTCTTACATATTTGCATTAATTTCCTGTATATCTTGGATAGCTAACCTTTAATCAGAGGTAACTGATGCAAATACTTTTATCCGTTTAATTGATTCCCTTCATGTCTTTATTACTTTAATTTTCTTGTATAAAAACTTCTCAGTTTTTTTTTAATTTAAATTTACTTATTTAACATATTTGGTTTTCAGCATTGATTTTCACAACAGTTTGAATTGCGAATTTTCTCCCCATTTCCACCCTCCCCCCCACTCCAAGATGGCTGATATTCTGGTTGCCCTGTTCCCCAGTCAGCCCTCCCCTCTATCACCCCCCCCTCCCCTCTCATCCCCTTTTCCCTTCCTTTCTTGTAGGGCAAGATAAATTTCTACGCCCCATTGCCTGTGTATCTTATTTTTTAGTTGCATGCCAAAAACTTTCTTTTTTTCGAACATCTGATTTTAAAACTTTGAGTTCCAAATTCTCTCCCCTCTTCCCTTCCCACCCACCCTCCCTAAGAAGTTGAGCAATTCAACCTAGGCCACACATGTATCATTATGTATAACCCTTCCACAATACTCATGTTGTGAAAGGCTAACTACATTTTGCTCCTTCCCAACCCATCCCGCTTTATTGAATTTCCTCCCTTGACCCTGTCCCCTTTCCAAAGTGTTTGTTTTGATTACCTCCACCCCCATCTGCCCTCCCCTCCATCATCCCCCCCCCTTTTATTTTTTTTTTTATCTTCCTCCCTCTTCTTTCCTGTGGGGTAAGATACCCAACTGAGTATGCATGCTATTCCCCCTCAGGCCAAATCTGATGAGAGCAAGGTTCACTTATTCCCCCCTTACCTGCCCTCTCCCCTCCTCCCACAAAACTGCTTCCTCTTGCCACCTTTATGTGAGATAATCCACCCCATTCTATCTCTCCCTATCCCCCTCTCTCAGTATGTTGCTCTGTCATCCCTTAATTTCATTTTATTTCTTTTAGATATCTTCCCTTCATCTTCAACTCACCCTGTGTCTGCTCTCTCTCTTTTACGTATATGTATATATATAAAAACACATATATGAATATACACATACATACACATACACATAGATATATACATACATACACATTCACTTATATATACACATAAACATATATATATATGTATATATGTATATATGCATATTCCCTTCAACTACCCTAATACTGAGGTCTCATGAGTCATACACATCATCTTTCCATGTAGGAATGTAAACAAAACAGTTCAACTTTAGTAAGTCCCTTGCAATTTCCGTTTCTTGATTACCTTTTCATGCTTCTCTTGATTCTTGTGTTTGAAAGTCAAATTTTCTATTCAGTTCTGGTCTTTTCACTGAGAAAGCTTGAAAGTCCTCTATTTTATTGAAAATCCATATTTTGCCTTGGAGCATGATACTCAGTTTTGCTGGGTAGGTGATTCTAGGTTTTAATCCTAGCTCCATTGACCTCCGGAATATTGCATTCCAAGCCCTTCAATCTCTTAATGTAGAAGCTGCCAGATCTTGGGTTATTCTGATTGGGTTTCCACAATACTCAAATTGTTTCTTTCTGGCTGCTTGCAGTATTTTCTCCTTGATCTGGGAGCTCTGGAATTTGGCGACAATATTCCTGGGAGATTTCTTTTTGGGATCTATTTGAGGAGGCGATCGATGGATTCTTTCAATTTCTATTTTGCCCTGTGGCTCTAGAATATCAGGGCAGTTCTCCTTGATAATTTCTTGAAAGATGGTATCTAGGCTCTTTTTCAGATCATGGCTTTCAGGTAGTCCAATAATTTTTAAATTATCTCTCCTGGATCTATTTTCCAGGTCAGTGGTTTTTCCAAGGAGATATTTCACATTGTCTTCCATTTTTTCATTCCTTTGGTTCCGTTTTATAATATCTTGATTTCTCATAAAGTCACTAGCTTCCACTTGCTCCAATCTAATTTTTAAAGTAGTATTTTCTTCAGTGGTCTTTTGGACCTCCTTTTCCATTTGGCTAATTCTGCCTTTCAAGGCATTCTTCTCCTCATTGGCTTTTTGGAGTTCTTTTGCCATTTGAGTTAGTCTGTTTTTTAAGGTGTTGTTTTCTTCAGTGTATTTTTCAGTATTTTTTTGAGTCTCCTTTAGCAAGTCATTGACTTGTTTTTCATGGTTTTCTCGCATCCTTCTCATTTCTCTTCCCAAGTTTTCCTCTACTTCTCTAACTTGCTTTTCCAAATCCTTTTTGAGTTCTTCTATGGCCTGGGACCAGTTCATGTTTTTCTTGGAGGCTTTTGTTGTAGGCTCTATGACTTTGTTGTCTTCTTTAGGCTGTATGTTTTGGTCTTCTTTGTCAGCAAAGAAAGAATCCAAAGTCTGAGACTGAATCTGGGTGCGTTTTCGCTGCCTGGCCATATTCCCAACCAACTAACTTGACCCTTGAGTTTTTCAGTGGGGTATGACTGCTTGTAGACTAACGAGTTCTATGTTCCATGTTTGGGAGGGAGGTGCCAGCTCTGTCAGACCTGCACTACTCTTTCCCCAAGAACCCCCAGTCCAGACTGGGCTTAGATCTTCAGCAGGCTGTTGCACTCCTGCTCTGATCCGCCACTTAATTCCTCCCACCAGGTGGACCTGGAGCCGGAAGTAACAACAGGTATAGCTGCCCCACCTCCGCTGCCCCCAGGGCTGGAAGCCGAACCGCGAACTCCTTCCACTCCCTCAGCTTTTCCCACTAACCTTCTCCGCAGTCTTTGGTGTTTGTGGGTCAAGGGGTCTGGTAACTGCCACAGCTCACATATTCAGGGCGCTAGGGCCCCTTCCGCCCAGCTTCTGGTCTGGATGGTCCACACCACTCAGGCTGGGCTCTGCTCCACTCCGTTCCCAGCTCCCAGCTCCGTGTGGAATAGACCTCACCCAGAGACCATCCAGGCTGTCCTGGGCTGGAGCCCTGCTTTCCTCTGCTGTTCTGTGGGTTCTGCCGTTCTAGAATTGGTTCAGAGCCATTTTTTATAGGTTTTTGGAGGGACTCGGTACGGAGCTCACTCTAGTCCCTGCTTACCAGCCGCCTTCTCAGTTTTAATATATGTATTTTTAAAAGTTTATGTAAGTTAGCACTTTTACTTTGTTATTTTTAAAATTATGGCTTCAATATTTTAAGGCATTTGTGATTTCATCTATTATATGTACTCCTTGTATCTCTGCTTGAACAGTCTCCGTGGTTTCTCTGACCAAAAAAAAAAAAAAATCAACCCCTCTGGTAACATCTAGTGATGAAGTTACCTGATTACAGCCTGGCTAGTCCTCCCACCAAAGACTCTCTTTAAAGTCTGGGCCCATATTTGAAGACTTTTTTTTGTTTTGGTGCTGGACAGGGTTTATGTTCTACCAGCATAGTCTTTGTAGCCTAGTGTCAGCCTTATGCCTTGATGGAGCATTGGACCTTAGTGGAGAACTTGTAATTAAAAGATCAGAGAATATGTATATATCTTGTTAGGTTTTGATTTGGTTCTTTTTCTCTCCCTGTAGGTAGATTTGGATGTTACATTGCCTGGAGAAGGTGGAAAAGATCGTCCTTTCAAGGTGTCAATAAAATTTGTGTCTCGGGTGAGCTGGCATCTGCTGCATGAAGTTCTGACAGGACGGGCTTTACCTGAGCCTATAGAACTAGACAAACCAATCAGCACTAATCCTGTTCATGCTGTCGATGTGGTGCTACGACATCTACCCTCCATGAAGTGGGTTCTCTTATTTTCTTTTTATTTTTTTTTAAATTAGGGGTGATTTGTGCAGATTTTTCTTTGACAAAGTTCTTATTAGTTTTCTTATGTTGATGATCTAAAGTACAAATGTATTTTCCTTCAGGATTTGAAATAATGTAGCTCATTGTGACAATATCCATCATATTTGTATACTAATAGCTACATGTGGTAAAATAGACATTGTGTTGGGGCAGCTAGGTGGCACGGTGAGTAGAGCACCAGCCCTGGAGTCAGGAGGACCTGAGTTCAAATCCAGCGTTAGACACTTGATACATGTACTAGCTGTGTGACCTCGGGCAAGTCACTTAACCCCAATTGCCCTGTCCCCCCCAAAAAACCAAATAAAATAAAATAAAATAGACATTGTGTTAAAGTAGTCACTCATCCTTTCTCTTAGCTGATTAATTTTTACAGTAGTTTTCATGTCTTAATGTGTTCCATGTTATCTCATTTAATCCTCCCCAAAACCCTTCCCATTAGATCACACAAGTGTTATTCCCATTTCTCAGTTGAAACAGGCTTAGAAGTTTTGACTTGCCTTAGGCCACACAATAAGCAGCAGAACTAGGATTAGAACTTAGGTCTTCTGATTCCAAACTTGTGATTCTTTGCACTGTGTTGCAATACCATTATTCCTATATTAAACCATCTTATATTTTGAAATCTATTTATCTGGCTCTTCAACCAGTCAGTGAACATTTGTTAAAATCCTGCTATTTTCCAGTTACTGTGCTGAGCACTGGGTTACAAATATAAAAAAAATGGACCCTCTCTCAAGAAGCTTGTGTTCTAATGGAGAGATACCAAGTACTTGTATAAGTCTATGTAGAATAAATGGAAAGAAAATAAATGCAAGGTAGTTAGGGAGGGAGGGCACTAGCAGTTGGAAGATAGGGATCTGGAAAGGGTTCTTGTAGGAGATAGTGCTTGAGCTGCCTCTTGAAGGAAGAGAGGAATTCATTGAGGTAGAGATGAGGAAGGAGTGCTTTCCAGGTATGGTGGATGGTGCATGGAGACTGGGAACAGGGACTAGAAAGAAGACTAGATGGAATGGATCACACCATGTGGGAGAGGTAGTGATGTATTGGGCACATAGATTGGATTATATCATAAAGGGCTTTTAAAGCTCAAAAAGTTCTACTCATATACTGGGTGACCTGAATTCCTGCACTGACTTCTTCCCTCTTAGGCCTCTCTGGATCATTGAGATTCAGACTATGGATAGGATCTTCAGACCTTCTTTGGCATGTCAAGCCAGAATGCTAGGATTGTTAGAGCCCCAGGGCCTGGGCTGGCTAGGTCTGAGTACTGTTCTACTGTGGTCAGCGCTGGGCTGGGCCACGCTGCTCTCTGGCCCCCAGGGGTTCACTGACTATAGGCTTTCTTAAGGAAGCCCTCTATTCTTGCTGACACAAGAAACAGAGCCTTTCAGGTTGTAGTTGCACAT
Organism: Trichosurus vulpecula; assembly: GCF_011100635.1. Lineage (NCBI taxonomy): Eukaryota > Metazoa > Chordata > Mammalia > Diprotodontia > Phalangeridae > Trichosurus > Trichosurus vulpecula. The sequence goes on along the minus strand of NC_050574.1, from coordinate 77,131,012 downwards.
TCTGGTCACATTGCACTGACACTGGTAGGCTCATTCCTGTTACCCTTGAGCTTCTGGTTGAACTCTTTACAGTTCTGGGATAGAAGAAGTCACTTAGTATAATTTGTCATTGGATTTCTTGATCGTTATCATTCTGTCTGGTATTCACTTTAGGGTCTTATTGGAGTAGGCATGTGGATGCTACGCAGTCTTCCTCCCATTCAGGCAACTATCTTGGCAGGAAGGCTTATGGTCTTGTCTCAGCCTTCATCCTTCTCAACCTATCTTCTCTTTCTTTTGAAATTGTTAACTACTCTTTCCTCTGGGTTTTTGTGACAACTCTTTCCTAGCTCTACTGTCTGTCTGTAGATTTTTAATCTCCTTTCCAGGCTTATCATCCATATCATGCCCCCTAACTGTGGGTGTTTTCCAGGGCTCCATCCTAGGCTCTCTTCTCCCTCTACTGATTCTTGGTAACTGTTGGTGACTCCTAGATCCATATATTTCAGCCCCAGTCTCTCCCTACACTCTCCCATCCCCAATTGAATTGAATATTTCAAACTAGATATCTTGGAAGCATCTCAAAAGTCAGCTTGTCTGAAACTGAACTAGTTATCTTCTCCCAAAACCCATTCCTCTTCCAAATTTCCCTATTTCTGATGATGGTACTACCATCCTTCTATTATCCCACATTGGTAGTCTTAGCATTGTCTTCAGCTTTACCCCATATATCCATTTAGTTGGCATCTCTTGCCATTTTTACCTCCATATATCCAACTCCTTCTCTACATTTATATAACTACCACCTTAGTTCATCACCTCTTGGATAGATTATTGCAAAAGCATCCTAATTCTCCTTGTTTCAAATCTCTCTTTTTCTCAGTTCGTTTTGTATACCATATAACCTGCCTACTCAGTTAACTCTAGTGGCCTTCTATTCACTCTAAGATAAAATATAAATTCCTCTGTTTAGTTTTTAAAACCTCTTATAACATGGCTTTATAAGACCTGTCTTTGCAGGTATTACTTCCCATTTTTTGATTAGTCTAACTGGACTTCTCTCCTTTCTTCAGTCATGAAACTCTGTATCCCATCATCATGCCTTTGCTCTGGCCATCTCACATACCTAGAATGCCTTCTTCCTTGTGGAATCCCTCTCTTCCTTTAAGATGGAGCTAAAGAACTATCTTTTATGTGAAGTTTTTAAGCTTTTCCTGATTTCCATCCCCCCAATTGCTATTGCCCCTCTCTCAAATGACCTTATATTTAACTATTTTGTATATATTTGTATTAACTTTATATTTATGTTATATGTGTGTGTATTTTATGTGTATGTGTATATGTATTTTATTTTTATACACACTCACACATATATTCTTATCTCCCCCACCAGAATGTAAGCTTCTGAGAAGGGATGATTTCATTCTTTAAGTAATGCTACATTAATTGAAAAGCGAGAGGGGAAAGAGAGAGAAGACGAGAAGACTCAGATTGGAGCTTTGGGGAACAGTCAAGAAAAAGTAATGTCACAAAAGCCCATAGAGAAAAAAGTATCTAGGAGGAAGGGTAGTCAGCAGGGTCAGAAGCAGCATAGGGTTCAAGAAGGGTAAGAATGGGAATAGTCTTTTTTAACCACATTTGGGATTTCACTCCCAAGTAAGGAAACTCTTATCATTGCAAGTCAGCATCTCCTCTGCAACTGACAATCTTGGAGTGTTGACTGGGGCACTAAGAGGTTAAGTGATAAGCCAAGGGAAGCACTTCCAGTCTGTGTGGTGGATAGGACCTGAACCCAGGTCTTCCCAACTCCAAATCTGCCCCTCTAGTCACTTTGCCTGGATACCTCCCTCTATGTTAGTTGGGAATGACTTGAGTTTTTATCATACTACCACCTCATATTTAGCTCTATGATAGAGGAATATCTCCATTGCTTTGTTTATAGTAGCTTTTTACATATCAACAGTTATATAACACAGATAGCCTTTTCTTAGGCTTATGGAACTCTTGAATTTTTAACCCATCTGACTTCTTGCAGTGTCTAAATAAAACATTTGTTCCACTAAACAAGTTTTTAAAATAATGACATTAATGTAATCCAATTGGGTCCTTTTTCTTTCTCCTGCCTAGGAAAATGTTCATTTTATTTTCATATATTTGGCATTTCAGTTCTTTTGATAGTATAATTTTTGTATGTTACAACTAAAGTTCCTAATACGTTCCAAGAGTTGTTTAAAAATTCACCTGGAAGACCAATTGAACACAGAAGGTGATTTTTTTTTTTCTTTTTGTAGGTATACCCCTGTGGGCCGTTCCTTTTTTTCTGCTCCTGAAGGATATGATCACCCTCTGGGAGGAGGCAGGGAAGTATGGTTTGGATTCCATCAGTCTGTTCGACCTGCCATGTGGAAAATGATGCTTAATATTGATGGTAAGGAACCTGATTCTAGATTGCATTATAGGTGTGACTTTTGTGTAATGTGTATCTCTGATACTAAAACTGCACATTTGAATTTTTTTGGTGATAAGACTTTGGCAGCCCAGGAAGATAACCTTCTAAAATTTTATTAAAGCAATAGCATTTCCAAAAAAAGCCTTTAAAAAAAGCTTTACCTAGGGTATATAGATTCATCCCATTTAAGTATTTTATTAATGCAATAGCATTCCCAAAAAAAGCCTTTAAAAAAAGCTTTACCTAGGGTATATAGATTCATCCCATTTAAGTTTGCACATGAGAAATATCAAATCCTAACTTTGTGATCTGAACAGAATTTTCTGTATGACTCATTTTTATCCTTTTAATTCTAATAAGCAAGCATTTCTTTGCAAAATTTGTATTTTAAAGCAACTGGGAACAGTCATGATGACCAAAGATGTTATAACTACTGCTACTTTTAATACAGTGCTATTTTCAACCACAAAGGTTTATTCTTATTTTCAATCCTAATGTACTTTCATTCATACCAATCTGTTGTTGAGTGAATATTTCTGTTTTAATTATTGAACTTAGGAATAGTTTTGGATATTTTGAGAATGTTCTCAAAGGTTAGGAAAAAAACAACACAAAATAGAGATCAGTGTCTAGTTCTGATTATGATTTAAAGAGAAAAGGGCACAAATGGGTATATCCTTAACTTGTCACTTTGAATCCTTACATCTAGTCTAATGACAAGTTTTGTCAGTTTTTTAGCTTCCTAACATATCTTGTATGTGCCCCACTCTTTCTTCTGACACTGCCACCACCCTGATGCAGGCCCTTTTCACCTCACACCTGGACTATTGAAATAATCAATATGTTCTCCACTCACCTTTCAAATTGATTTTCCTAAAACTCAGGTCCGGCCAACGTGTCTCCTCCCCCTCCCCAACCCTCACCCACTCAGTAAACCCCAGTGGCTCCTTGTCTCCTCCAGGATCAAATATAAAATCCTCTATTTGGCATTGAAAGCTTTTCATCACCTGCCTCCTCTCCCACACTTTTCCAGTCTTGTCACACCTCCCCTCCGTCCAAGCTCTATGCCCCAGTGATACTGGCTTCTTTGCTGTTTCTTGGCCAAGAAACATCCATCTCCCAGTTCTGTGAGTTTTCACTGGCTGTTCCCCATGCCAGGAATTCTCTCCCTTTTCATATTTGCATCCTGGCTTCCTTCAAGTCCCAGCTAAAATTCCACCTTTTAAAAGAGACTTTTCCCAATCCCCTTTAATTCTAGTGGCTTCCCTCTGGGATATGTGTATTATACATACATACATACATACACCTGTTCTATCAATATATATATACACACACACAGAGTATGTGTACCTCTGTGTGTGTGTGTGTTGCATGTTGTTTGTCCTTTTTTTTGTGAAGAGAACCAATGATATCATGGTTGATATCTTGTGCATAAATTAGATTTAAATGAGTAGAGTTACACAAAGTCATCAGCCTCATTCTCTTCCTAAATCATTGAAGGACAAAAATCGAGAAAACTAGTAATGGTCCTTGGTGTCTCTCTGATGTCTGACCAAGCTCTTGTGTGCTCCACAGCCCCTGCTTCAGCTGCCTTCATGGCTATTGGAACAAATTGTCCTCATCTGTCCGTTCCACTGGGAGGAGGTCTTCCATACTTGGAGTAGACATCTCCCTAACTCACCAGTAGGTTTGAGGCCTACTGGTTACTCTCGACCTGGTTTAGCCTGTCTGCCCAGATGGTTTATGGGAGTGTGGCTGCTGTTAACTACAGCTTCTTGGAGCCACAGGTGAGAGTTGAGTGAATCAGGTAGAGGATGAAAAGCCCTGAAAAGGGCTCCACAAGCCCTCATACCAGAGATGCTAGTCTTCCTGAAAACCCCATATACCCCATTAACATAAAAATTATATATGTACATATATAAATGTATTCGTATACATATCTCCATCCCACCTTCTCCAGGAAGGTTTTCCCAGTCCCCTTTAATACACATACATACTAATCCTAGAGGGAAGGCCCTAGGATTAAAAGGGTTGGGAAAGCTTTTTTTAGAAGGTGGAATGGAGATAGAGGTATAATCACAAAGTTTCACTTGATAAATCTTGTATGCAAATTGTCTCCCCCATTTGGTGGTAAGATCCTTGAGGGTAGGGACTGTCTTTTGCCTTTCTTTGTATCTTCAGTGCTTAGCACAGTGCCTGGCACATAGTAGATAATGAATAAATGCTTATAGCCTGACATCACTTAATGGAGAAGTGCTAAATACCTAAGAAGAAATTTTAGGATGAATGTTTAATATTTTTGTAACTAAATTATTTTAAGGAATATTCTTTGGTTAAATTAAGCTTTTTCAAATACTGAAAGATCAAACTGACAAGGATTAACTGGAGAAAGTTTTCATTTTGCTTTTGGTAAATAGAAAAGAATGAGAGAAAAATAATCCAAATTATATGAGAGTTCTGAAATGTCACTTAAGACCTAGGAGTCACATAGATAACACTCTAATGTACTGCTGTAACCAAGAAAGCCAACAAAATGCAGGACGTGAAAAGGAAGAGTATGGGATTTAGCAGAATGATAGCAATATTTGGTGACTGGAATGCTGCACATAGTTTCACTCGATAAACCTTAAGACAAACATCTTAAGGCTGGAGGTGGTTATTGATAACTAGAGGACAAATTAATAATTATTAGGACTTGAAGAATCACAGTGTTTGAGCTAGAAAGGGACATTATAGATCTAGTTAGGGAGTATAAGAAGACTGGAAAGGTGGGGGAGGAGGGTACAAGGTTATGAGGAGCTTTGAACACCAAGTTGGGGATCCTGGCAGTGATTGAGAACCACTTAAGTTTATTGAATTAGGGAAGTGACATAGTCAAACTTGTAATATGAGAAGATGACTTTGGTAACTGAGTGGAGGAGAGAAGGGGTTATATGTGAGAGATATTATGTAGTTTAAATAGACAGAATTTGGCAATAGATTGGATACGAGGATTGAAAAAGGAGTCAAGCACCAACATTGTGAGCTGGCATATTTGGGATTATGGTGATGCCCTGGACAGGAATAGGAAAGTTAGGAAGAGAGAAAGGGTTTCGGGGAAATGACCAGTTTTGGACATGTTGAGTTTAACATATCTATAGGACACCCAATTTGAGATGCCCAGTAGACAGCTGGAATTATAATCCTGAAGGTCAGAATGGTTTAGGACTGGATAAGTAGAATTGAGAATCATCAGCCTAGAGATAATTGAATGCATAGGACTGATGAGATCACCAAGGTCAAGCAAGCATAACCTGGATAAAGATGTAGGCAAGGAGACTGAGAAGGAGGTCAGATAGGTAAGAAGGAGAATCAGGAAAGAATTATGTCATGAGAACCTAGAGAGGAGAGTATCAGAAGAGGGTGATCAACAGTGTCAAAGGCTGCAGAGAAATCAAGAATGAGAATTGAGAAAAGGCTGTTAGCTTTGGCAATTAAGAGATCATTAGAATCATCCAAGAATCACAGTATTTGCTGATGTTTCTTTGATAAGATCTCCTTTCCAGTATGTATAAGAAATGGATTTAAATTTGTAAGAAGTGCCATTCCAAGATCTAAGAATGTGAACAGATAGTTTTCAAGGGAGAAATCTAAGCTATCAATAAACACATGAAAAAAAAATGCATCAAATCACTAATACAGAAATACACATTTTTCTGATTCTCAGCAACTCTGTGGTTCCAGCTCACACCAAAAAAACTGACAAATGTGACAACAAAATGAAAATTGACAACTACTAGAGGAGCTATGAGAAACCAGACACATGAATGCACTGTTGGTTGAGGTGTGAATGAGTCCAGCCCTTCTGGAAAAGTTTGGAACTATATCTGTGTTGTAACTAAACTGTTCATAGTCTTTGACATTTACTTTCTTCTTTCTCTCTCTTTCTAAATATATGCGTGCGCGCGCACACATGCATGCACACGCACACACATACACGTTTGCCCTAAAAAAAAATGAAGACAGAGATAATTTCAGAGGAACCTAAGAAAACTTGTATGAACTGATGCAGAATTGTAAAGACAATTTTGAAAAACTTAAGAATTCTGATCAGTGAAATGACAAACCACAATTCCAGAGGACCAATAAAAAATATGCTGTTTACTTCCTAATAGAGAAGTGATATGCTCAAGATGCAGAGTGAGACATGTTTTTGGACATATCAAATGCAAAAATTTGTTTTGCTTGATTACACTCGTTTGTTATGAGGGTTTGTTTTTTTTTCTTTTTCATCTAAAGTGGGGGGAGGTGGGAGAAAAAAATAAGTGTTCATTAATTGAAAAAAAAAAGTTTAAATAAAAAGTTAAATTATAAATTTGGAGAGAACAGTTTTTGTTAAATGGAAGTTAAATGGAATTGGAAAGCCAGACTACAGAGAGTAAAGAGTGAGAGGAGGGGCAGCTAGGTGGCACAGTGGGTAGAGCACCAGCCCTGGAGTCAGGATGACCTGAGTTCAAATCCGGCCTCAGACACTTGACACACTTACTAGCTGTGTGACCTTGGGCAAGTCACTTAACACCAGTTGCCCTGCCTTCTCTTCCGCGCCCCCCCTCCCCCCGCCGCCAAAAAAAAAAATAAAAGAGAGGAAAGGAAGTGGAGGCACCTATTATAAATGGCCATCTCAAATTTATCCACAAAAGGCAGGTAAGGAAAGGGATGATAGCAGGAATGGATAGATCAATTGAGGGGTTTTTTTTGGTTTTTTTTTTGAGGATGGAGTAGATACAGACAGAAGGAGCCAGTAGACAGGAAGAGATTGAATGTAAATGAAATGGATAGGGATGGAAAAGGGCAGTCTACTGGAGGAGACTAGAAGAAATGTGATTACCTGTGGATTTAAATGGAGATTAAGAACCATGACTTTTGTGAGATTAAGGAGGAGATAGTGGAGGAAGGCCTCTGAGACAGGAAAGAAGCGGCAACTGTGAGTGGTCCCCTTTTTTCCCCAGCAAAATATGAGACTAAGTTTTTAGGTGAAAATGACAAAGGAGAAGCTTCTATTGTAGACAACTTTCTCAAGGAGTTTAGCCATGAAAGAGAGGTGAGATAATGACTAATAGCTAGCAGGAATGGAAGATTGCATTCTGCCTTATATCACAGTTAAGTGCATAGGAGAGGGCCAGGCAAAGTGCAGGGAGTACTGTTAGAGGAAGAGATTAGTTTCAGTTGGTGGGATTTAGGAGCAGGTAGCATCTGAATTACACCTTAAAGGAAGGGAAGTGACAATGGATCATTCTAAACATAGGGGTAGACAGAAGAAAGGACATTGTAGAACCCCCAGTTCTAGTTTTGCTGGAATATAGGCTTCTTGGAGAAGAGTAGTTTGAGAAGAATGAAAAGGTGTTTTTAAGCCAGATTGTAAAGAGCCTTTGAATATCTGGATCAGAAGCTTGCCTGTTAATAGGTAGGCAGTGGGCAACCACTAATGATTTTTGAGTAGAGAAGTAAAACCTTATGTGGTACATTAGAACGATTATCTTTATGATCTTTCAGTGGTGTGAAGGGTGGGTAGGAGAAGGGAGAGATTAGAGTTAAAATAGTAGAGTTGTTTGCCTATTAAAATAGTCCTGGCCAGATGTAAAAAAGGTCCTGTTGGATATAATAGGAAAGGAGGTCACATGGATGGATAAAAGGTTAGGTTTGGCAGTAGATTCAACAGGACTTGGAAATCAGTTGGATGTGTAGGATGTTGTAGAAGAAGGAATAAGAGATGATTTAGGTTTTTAGCATGGACATCAAGGATTATATGGTGCTGCCAACCAGAAAAGTAGAAAAGAGGAGAAGGTGGTGAGTTTTGGACATGTTTAAATTTACTAACTAGATATATGGAGATTCCCTGTTTGGAATTTGAGGTGTTTGAAATGTGAGGCTGTAGCTCTGAGGAAAAGTCTAGTTTTCAGAAATAGGCATGGGAGTCATCTGTATAAAAGTGGTGGAAACTGTGGAAGTAGAGGAGACCTTCCTTTATTCTGATGAAGGCTAGGAAGGTAAATCAAGGATAGAGACTAGAGGGACATTGATATTTTAGGAGTTGTTTGCTGGAGTAGAGAAAGAACAGAAGGAAAAGGAAAACTTTGAGAATATATTGTCGTGTAAACCAGGGCTGTCTGGGCCAAAGTGAGATTGGTGCAGCCTGCCTATAAGCATAGAAATTTACATAAATGCTTTAGTAAATGAAGCCGAGCTACCTCAGAGCTCTCCCTAAAATGGCGAATCAAAATATATTGTCTGTTATTTCAATAAAAACCTAAGGTTGGACTGCCCTGATGTAAACCAAAGAACAGAGTATCTGAGGATGATTGATAGAACGAGGTCATAGAAGAAAAAAGAGGTTACATCGCATAGAGATTTTATTTACATATAGATATACACATACACACACATAAATATATGTGTGTATATGTATACATACACACACATACATATATGTGTGTATATGTATACATACATACTTTGGAAAGGACACTGATACTTAGTATAGCATAGGAGAGAGAACATGTACAACATGCTGGGAGATCTGAAAGAAGAGGTCACTTCAAACTAGAGTTCAGGGAAGAATTCATGGAAGAGGTGTGCTTGAGCCCAGTCCTAAAAGATTAGTAGGATGTCAACAGGTAGACATTAGGTTTGCTATAGTCAGGAATAGAGAAACAATGGAGTATAATGTGAGCAGGGGTGCAGAGACAAGAAAGCATGAGATATGTTTAGAGGACCTTGAAAAGTCTGGTGTAGAGGGGTACAAGCAAAGGATTTGTTCATCGCATTTCCTGATTTTATTGATGTGTGTATATATTTTTTTCTTTAAATTATCAGCTTCTTGAGAGTTGATATTATGTATTACTCAACTTATTATTCCCCAAACCACCCAATACAGGGCCTTGTATAGAGGTGTGCTGATTTTGTGAAATTGAATAACATGGATTTTGTGTGTTTTAAAGGCAGCTATTTAGTGTTTACTGTTTGCCAAGCCCTGAGCTAGACACAGAAACAAAGATAACTATAGAGTTTACAATCTAGTAAATTACTTTGCTACAGAACAGCATAATTCAGTGCAGCATATCATTCTAGGATTTACTTAGTGTGTACATACATAACCTGATAGAATATGATGTTTCCCTAGAGGATAATTAAATTCCGTTTCCCCCAAGAGCAAGCACACCACAAATCCAGCAAGTCTGAGTTGAAAAACTTTATTTTGGCATACTTTTTTGAACTCCTTTCTCAAGAAGTTGTATTTTTGCATCTACCTTTTCAGAAAGAAAAAAAAATTTTTTTGGTTTTGCTTCTAGAAAAAAGTAAGGAGAGTAAATAACATGTAGACTTTAGTTGCTTTATAGACACAACCACTTAAAATGTCTCCTTTGGAAAAGAAAACACGTTTAACCAATAAATATTAGTCTAGATAACAGTGTTTTAAGTCTTTTCATTATTTTTATTATCTTAGATTCGGAGGGGAAAAGCCTTAACTTAAAATTGGAAAACAATTTGAAGTCATCAGTCTCTATATGAATTATTGAAAATATCATAAAAATGCCTTTTTATTCTCCTATACCCATAGTATATAGTAGTGAGACAGTTACTGAACAGCCTTCTTTTAGTGAAGTAACCTGCATTTTGGTTTTTAATTCAACCTGTAAATGGAGGGGGGGGGTTATATTATATATATGAAATTTTAGATATTTAGATATTCAGCTATTCTCTCATACTATTGGTTTACATTGAAAAATTCTATTTTCTCTCCTTCGTCATTTGAATTTAATTGATTTAAAAAGTATTAAATGCCTACTTTGTGTCAGGTACCATCTTAGGATATAGAGAAACAAAGATAAAAATGAAACAGTCCTTGCCCCCAAAGAACTTATGTTATGCTGAGGGAAGAAAATGTTGAAGTCAGATAAGTAAATACAAAATATATGCAAAGTCATTTGGTGGGGATGGGGCAGGGCGGCATCTCTGACTACTTCAGGCGGAAGAATAGGCCTTATGGAAGAAGTGGCACTTGAGCTAAATGCTAGATATTCTATGACATGAGGGAGGAGCACTTTCCATGTTATACAAAAGCACTCGGATGAGAGCTGCAATATGGTAGAAGGGGATTGGCAAGTAAGCCAGTTCAACTAGAACATTTAGTGCTTGGAGCAGAGTAATATGCAATAAATCTGCAAAGGGTAGGCTAAAGCTAAATTGTGAAAGACTTTAACAGTCAACCAGAAGAGTGTATTTTATCCTAGGGGCAGTTGTTAGCCACTGGAACTTTGGTGGGTGAGGGAGGGAAGGAGTGTTGTTCATGGTCAGACCTGAGCTTTAAAGGCATAAGGATAGGTAAAGAAATAAAAACATCATTATTTGCTAATGATATAATAATTTATTTAGAAAATCCTAGGCAATTAAGACACTTGCTTCAGTAAAGATGCAGGCTGTAAAAAATATCCTCAAAAATCAACTGCATTTCTGTATAATAACAATCTAAGCAAAAATAATAGAAAGGGAGATCCATTCCAAGTAACTGTAAAATGCATAAAAAATGTGGAATCAGTTTTTCAAAGCACACAGAAGACTTGTATAGATTCAGTTACAAAGTGCTCCTAAAATGAACAGTTTAAATAACTAAAGGAATGTCTGTTTAGTGCTCGTGGTTGGACTGTGTCAATATAATAAAAATGATACTTTCAGAATTAATTTATACTTAGTGCTATGCCAATCAAATAATCAAAGGGATACTTTACAGAACGCAATTAACAATTTATTAATAACAATTTATTTGGAGAAATAAAAAATCTAAAATCTGAAGGGAAATGAAAACAGGGAAGGAGAAATTGCACTTCCCAGCCTCAACTGTATTATAAAGCAATCATCAAAAACCATTTGGTATTGGTTAAAAAATAGAAAGTAGGTCATTGGAACACACCAGATGAGGAAAACTCAAAAACAACGGAATGCAATAACCCAGTGTTTGATAAACCAGAAAACATAAAATTAGTTAATCAAACTCCCTGTTTGATTTTTTTAAAATGCAGGCTGGAAGAGATTAAGCCTTGACCAAGACCTTACACTGTATTCCACAATTCATTCTAAATGGATACATGACCTTCATATTAAAAATTATCTATTTAAAAAATTAAAAGAAAAGCTGTGGGTAGATGTATCCTTAACCAAAGGAGATAGAGACAATTACAGAAGATAAAATAGATAATTTTGATTACAGGAAAACAGAAAAGATCCTGAACAGACCAAATTAATGGATCTAAGATAAGGAAAGCAGCTGAAAGGGGAAAATTTTTATGTATCAAATTTCTCTGATAAGGTATTGTTATCTAAGATATATAAGCAACATATATATGATCAAAAGTCATTCCCCAAGAGACAAGTGATCAAAGAACATGAGCATCAGTTCTTAAAAGAATTGCAGACTATTAACAAACATATGAAAGAATGCTCCAAATGATTAATAATAAGAGAAATGTAAATCAAAACAACCTTTAGTTTTCACCTTACATCCTGAAAATTGGCAAAGATGGGCATAGTCAGTATTGGAGGGATTATGGGAAGGTTGGCATTGTTGGTAGAGCTGTGGTTTTATGGTAGAGCAGTTTGGAATTATACAAATAAAATGACTAAAATGTCTATATTCTTTAACCCCAAATGTTAGTATGGACAATTTGTGCCCAACCTGAGGTAAAGCATTCTGAGCTTGTATTGGTCTGATCAGCCTAGTCGAACACACTGCAGCTTGACCCCAGCATAGTGATGTCATTTTGGTCCTCCTCAAGAATGAAGGACAACAACCAACTGTTTTGACTCAGAGATTCCATTGCTAGGTTTATGCCTGAAGGAAGCCATTGATAAGGAGAAAGTCCCCATACACACACACACACACACACACACACACACACACACACACAAATTTATAGCATTGCTTTTTTATGATAACAGAATTGGAAACAAAATAAATGTCCATTGATTGGGGAATAGCTAAACACTTTGTAGTACATGAACATAATGGAACATTACTGTCCTATAAGAAATCATGAATGTGGGGCAGCTAGGTAGTGCAGTGAGTAGAGTAGAGCACCAGCCCTGGAGTCAGGAGGACCCGAGTTCAAATTCAACCTCAGACAATTGACACACTTACTAGCTGTGTGACCTTGGGCAAGCCACTTAACCCTAATTGCCCTACCTCCCCCCCTCCAAAAAAAAAAAAGAATTGATGAATGTTACCAATACAGAGAGCCTTGGAAAGATATACATGAACTGATACAGGGTTAAATAAGCAGAGCCAAGAAAGCCATACATACACACATGCACACACATATACACACAACACTATAAAAATTAAAAAATAAGTGTTGCAAAATTATTTTTTAAAAAAAAGCATAGTTCGAAAGAAGATGGTATCACCCCACTCCTTTGCAGAGGTGGGACATCCATAAGTATTATGCATTGTGCTTTTTAGATGTGTCGATCAGTTATGTTCATTGATTTTCCTTTTCTTTTTCTCTTCAAAAAATATTGTTCGTGTGTGTTAATGTGTTAGTGTGATGTACACTTGAGATTTTCATTTAAATTAAGCAAAGTTAATAAAGCCAGTTTCTTTAGTACAAGTTGCTGAATATTTTCTTTTCAGTTTGAAATTGTAAAAACTAGAGTGGAAATAAATCTTTATTCATTTGATCATTTACCTCACTACTCTAGCAAATATCTGCCCTCAGCTAGTTCATAAATTTGGTTACCAAGGAAACCAAAACCTTGGTTTGCTAACTGTTGTGGGCGTAAGCTATTCATTTAGTAATTGACTTTGGTAGGCCTTGGCTACAGCTCATTTGACGTTGGTGGGGCTGATGCATGATTGAAGAATGTCTTGTTATATTAGGTTTTTAAATATTTTTTCCATTTCAAGCCTCAGAACTTTAAAAATGCTAGTTAACTATTTTATAATATTTATCAAATTAAATACAGATTTTGATGTACTTTAAAGTTAATTTAGAAATAACTTGGTGGTATTGGAAGTGATGGAAAGGTAGTGATGGAAACTATATTAGTTCATTTTAGCCTGTTGGATAAGTTCATCAAAAGTCAAATTGTAACATGTCAAAGATTTTATGTCTGTCATGATAGAGAAGTATTATATTTTATCAGCAGGAGATTAGCCTATTGGTAGTGGAGGTAGCATTGGCAATTAATCACATAATTTTAGAGCTGGAAGGGTTGTTAGAGGTCATCTCTTCTAGATCAAGGAAAATGAATGCTAGATACATTTAATTGTTTGCCTGAGGTCTTACAGCAAGTTTGTGACTGAACCGAGACTAGTACCTTGCCAGTGTAGTCCTCTTTCCATTTGTTGGGGAATTCCTCAACCCAGAGATCGTAAGATCCTCCTGGAAAGAGCTTTCTCCCACCTTGGTCATTTGACTAGAGGTCAACAAATCCAGAGGCAGGGCAAGAGGATAAAGTTCAGTTTTCATTCACTGATGGGCAGTTGCCAGCTGACTAGCAACTCCAGGTAACCAAGGGAAATGCACACATATATAGTGTTTTACAAAGCCTTAGGCTTGCATCAGTTAGCATTTTTTCCTTAAGGAAAACAAACCTAGTTATTCTAATTTCCTACAAGTCCAATTTAAAATCTGTTGTGAAATACAGAAATTTATAAGCCACCATAAGAGTTGAGAATTATGATTCACTTGGATTTCCTTGTGCTTACTTGCAATTGTCCCATAGTAGTCATGTGTATATAATTTATTATAATATTTTAGGATATTGCTCTTAGGGCATTACATGGACTTAAAAACACAAGTCAGTTAATGTTTTGTAAACTGGAAAACCCTAGCATTTGAATGTGAATTAAATTAATTTATGTTTGTTCTTTTATTATGCCTAGTGCTGAGAATATGTGTGTAATGTTAGACACTAAGTACCCTATTTTCCTCTTTTGAACTCTGACTGCTCAGTCCTCATCTCTCATGGAAATCTAGGGGATGGGGTGGTGATTTTTATTTAGAATGGTGGTTAGAGGATTACTTCTGTGTTCAGTCTACTTTCTTGTGTATCACTTTTTGAGAGCTACTAAGAAGTAGAACAACCAACCTACCTTCCAGCCTTTGCTTGGTTCTAGTCTTGCCACAGTAGTGTATTTAGCTTTTTATATGTAACATACTTCAGTAACTTCTTGTATGGGACCTTTTGATTTACTTAGTAATTGCTATTCAAGTAAAACTTTTGACTATTTGCTATTAGTAGCAAAGGGGATCATTTCCAGTCATCCTGATCTATATATTGCCACTGAGCCCACATGGCTCCGGAGAATAAAATGAGGCTGAAGACTTTGCAAAGCCCTCCCTCACTTAAAACCAATTTGCTTGTAAGTCATGGCATCACCTTCCTGATGTCATGGTCCTCTTTGAGAACAAAAGACAAACAATAACAATTAGTAACAAACAAATTGTTCTAGATAGCATGTGGTTTCATTCTTTAGTTCCAAAATAGTTTGGGTTTTGTTTTTTAATTTCAGTCTGTTTTGGATAGAAATACTTTAAAAATGAATTAAACTCATTGCAGTCTTTCCAGGTCATACATATGCTGAATTGGTGCTTTAGAGTTCATTATAGTCTCTTGCAAATATTGTTTTGACTGAGGCTATATTTCAGTCTTTAAGCATCCTCCATACCTGCAGCATATTCCTTCAAACTTAAGAAACCCTTTCTCATTTTTACTGAAAATGATTTCTTGTTTCTTAAATTCTTATAGTACTTTGCCTGGAACTTTTTGTTCTTATCACCTTCCACCTTGTACCATACTTATTTATGTGTATGTCTTTTCATTTCCTTTTAGGTTGTTAGTTCCTCAAGGGAAAGGGCCTATGTTTGTTTTAATCTTCCTGTTCCCATTGCCAAAGCCAGGGCTTTGCATATGTATGGATATTTGACAAATATTAATTGGTTAGAATCTATTTTGATTACTTAGATTGCATGTTTTTGATTCTCATCTAGATAAATGAGGTTTGGAGATAAATTTGGGATAGGTAGATAGATTTTGGATTTATAGCATCATTTGCAAATCGAGATTATTGAAGTAAAACAAAATCAAGTAGTTTTAAATAATAAATTCAATGTGTATAACATATTTGAAAGTTAGTAGACTATTTTTGTGAGGGAGAGTGGCTTGGTTGGTAAGGTAACTTGGGATCAAATTGTAAAGAGATTTGACAAAATTAATGCCACTAGTCAAGGCTGAGAAATTTCAACATTAATCTTCTAAGCAATAAGAAATCATTGAAGGTTTTTGAGCAGTGGAATGATTTGATTCAACAAACATTTATAAAATGGCATGCTGTGCTCAGTGTTTGGAGGAAAACTCACCCAAATCCTTCCAAGAAACTTACAATTTAATTGAGTGGATCATACACTTGTGCATGCATATGCATATATGTGTGTATATATGTATATACATGTGTAGTTATTTGTATCTATATAGTATGATGTATGACTATTTATAAATAAATAAAATGTGTGTGTGTGCATGCACACCCTCCGCTACCCCCAACAAGGATAATATTTATAGAATATGATAGAAGCAAGAGAGCCATCGTATTCATCTTGAAGGAATGAGAAGAATTTGTGGAGGAATTAGCATTTGAGCTTAGCCTTGAAGGAAAAGGAAGATTTCAGCAGGCAAAATTGCAGTGTATTTCAGATGTTAGGAAGAACCTGCACAGATGATGTGATGAAAGTGGTTTTTTAGGAAGGTTATTCTGGCAACATATCCATGCTGGACTGTAGCTAGGTAAATAGACCATGACATGA
Source organism: Trichosurus vulpecula (assembly GCF_011100635.1). Taxonomy (NCBI): domain Eukaryota; kingdom Metazoa; phylum Chordata; class Mammalia; order Diprotodontia; family Phalangeridae; genus Trichosurus; species Trichosurus vulpecula. Next base: position 77,114,746 of record NC_050574.1, on the reverse strand, counting down.
TGAAGGCCAAACCTAGGATCTAGCATTTGAAATGTGCGGGGAGTAGTGGTTTGGGAGGGGGTGGTAGAAGGGATTTCTAAGTAAGAGTTGACAAAATTTGGTGACTGTGGATATTGAAGTGAGTTGGAAATGACAGAGGTTGTGTGCGTGAAGATTTTTTTACTAGAAGATCCTAGTGAATATTTTGTTCAAATGAAAAAATAGTAACAGTGGCTTTGTTTTTTCCTCTGGCTTTCATCCTTCATGTATACTGGGTATAGGATCCCCTTTCATCTATTTACTATGTTGCATTTCCTATAAAAAAGCACTTGTAGCTAAAATTGATATATTGTTTATTATGTGCCAGGCACTGTGCTAAGAGCTTTACAATTATTATATCATTTGATCCTCACAACAACTCTGGGAGGTAGGGGCTATTATTATTATTCCCATTTTACAGATGAGGAAACTGAGGCACAAACAAGTTAAGTGAGTTACCCAGGGTCATCCAGCTAATAAATGTCTGAGGCAGGATTTGAATTTGGGTCTTCCTAACGCTAGACCTGGCACTCTATCTGTGGCACCATCTAGCTGCCCTACTAATCTTAGGTAGGGAAAGAACTGGGAAAAAGAGAACTCTTCATAGACACAAAACCTACAAGACCAGGCTGTAATACAAATCTCTTTGTCGCACTTGAAATAGTTTTATGAATAGTTATTCCCAACCTGTTTCTCATGCTGGGCTGCCTAGAAAAGCCAAAATAATTTTAATGTTTTTTTTGTGTAAAATACTGATCAATATTGGTTATAGTAGTATGAAATCTTCATTCTAAAGTTTCATATATTATTGACCCACGTGAAAAAGTTTTTATTGCCTTCAATTGACTGTTTCTGTTCTTCCAGATGCCTGGTATCAAAATACTGTCTGGCAAAATAGATGTCACCTTTTAATTTCTAAACACTTGGGATAAAAGAATATACGTTATCTCAAAATAGTTAGCTGGAATAAGCCCTTGTTGCTAAATGTGATAAATCATGTTGTGCTTTATAATTACAAATCACATACCATACATTTTTGGTTTTTAACTTTATTCTCATGACAACCCTGTCCAACAAGTTGTATAGGTCATATCCCTGATTTACAAAGCTGAAAACTGAAGTTCCTCAAACTTAAATGACCTCCCCATAATCACACACCTAAAAAATGCCTATCTTTTACAGTTCCTAGCACAGTTTCTTGGATACTTAGTAAGTTCTTGGTTGATTGCAGAGTACAGTGGTAGAAACTTCAGAGGATGCTACTCCAATAAATCCAGCATGGTGTAGAATGAGGCAACATGGATCCCTCCAAAAAGGGTTATAGTAGCACTGGGCTATGAGTCAAAAGACCTGTTTCCTGATTATGCCACTTACTCTAGAACAAGGATAGTTGCTAAGTTACTGCCCCTCTCTTAAGCCATATTTTCCTCATCTTATAGGGCAATGATACTTATGCTGTCTACCTCTGTATCATTAAGGCAGAATTCATGACTTCAAAGATAACCATGAACATGCTTGAATGGTCCAGAATCGCAGGACATAAGGAATTCTCTAAGTAGAAGGCAGAGGAGTTAAAGAATTTATTGAAACTCAAAAGTAGCAGACCCACGGACCAGTGTCCCCAATTCGACATCCTGGCAAGAACCTTCCAAAACCAGTATGCCCATCTCACAATACTGACCAGGAGGCCACAGAAAAACATTATGGCAGCAAGCCAAGCCATACTGGTGCTTCCCCCCACCCCCCAATGCCAGGGCCCTCCAGCAAGAAGACCACCCACTGGCCTCAAGCCCCTGCTCAGCATTCTCCGGTCTCCATGAGGGTCAGTCCTGCTTTTTTGTAGCGCCTGCTGGCTCCAGTCCTAGCCACTCCCCACCAGGACCCTGAGAGCCCCACCCCCGAAGCCCAGTGAATGGGCAGGAAAGATCTTCCCATTCACTGATTGCCTTTACAACCTCTCAGGGTGGTAGTGAGGATCAAATGAGATAATGTATATAAAGTATTTAATAAATGAGAGTTTTTAATTGTATCTTTGCTTTTATGATATAGCTTTATTTAAGTCTTACTCTTTGATCAGGAATGAAACTCCAGTTACAGTATTATTCTTATGGGAAGAATTCGTCAACATTGTGAATACCTCCTTCATGCTATGGTTTTTAGAAATACATTGCAGCAAAAATTGAGGAATAGCTTGAAAATATAAAAGCAGGTCTGTCTCTCTGTCTCTTTCTCACACACGTGTACTCACACAAAATTCCTGTAATTTCTGAAAAAAATAAATCAGTAGTATTAGAAAGGACAATGCTAAAAAAAACTCACTTTGAATCCTTTATTAATTGCATGTATCTTACATAGTTTTATTTGTTTTTTCTAATATAGACTACTGACATAACAAGGACAGCATCTCTTTGACAACCATTCAATAAGTGTGTGTTATTGACAAGGCACTGCTAAGTGAGCTGAGCGGAAGGAGACATCCTCCTTAACTCCATAGTGCTTAGAATTTAGCAGGGTGTAACCAATTGATTGAAAGGTAGAGCGCTTAAAAGATGTGAATTTCACTTCTTGAGAGCATCATTTTGGTCATTGATTTTAATTTTTTTTTTAAATTTTTTTTTAAGTTTATTTAACATATTTAGTTTTCAGCATTGATTTTCACAAGAGTTTGGATTACAAATTTTCTCCCCATTTCTACCCTCCCCCCCACTCCAAGATGGCATATATTCTGGTTGCCCTGTTCCCCAGTCAGCGCTCCCCTCTGTCACCCCACTCTCCTCCCATCCCCTTTTCCCTTCCTTTCTTGTAGGTAGGGCAAGATAAATTTTTACGCCCCATTGCCTGTGTATCTTATTTTCTTGTTGCATGCAAAAACATTTTTGTTTGTTTTTGAATATCTGTTTTTAAAACTTTGAGTTCCAAATTCTCTCCCCTCTTCCCTTCCCACCCACCCTCCCTAAGAAGTCGAGCAATTCAACATAGGCCGTATGTGTATCATTATGTATAACCCTTCCACAATACTCATGTTGTGAAAGACTAACTATATTTTGCTCCTTCCCAACCCATTCCGCTTTATTGAATTTTTTCCCTTGACCCTGTCCCCTTTCGAAAGTGTTTGTTTTTGACTACCTCCACCCCCATCTGCCCTCCCCTCCATCATCCCCCCCATTTTTTTTATCTTCTTCCCTCTTCTTTCCTGTGGGGTAAGATTCCCAATTGGGTATGTATGGTATTGCCTCCTTAGGCCAAATCTGATGAGAGCAATGTTCACTCATTCCCCCCTCATCCGCCCTCTCCCCTCCTCCCACAGAACTGCTTCCTCTTGCCACCTTTATGGGAGATAATCCATCCCATTCTATCTCTCCTTATCTCCCGCTCTCAGTATGTTGCTCTCTCATCCCTTAATTTCATTTTATTTCTTTTAGATATCTTCCCTTCATCTTCAACTCACCCTGGTCCGTGCTCTCTCTCTCTCTCTCTCTCTCTCTCTCTCTCTCTCTCTCTCTCTCTCTCTCTCCCTCTCCCTCTCCCTCTCTGTGTGTGTGTGTGTGTGTGTGTGTATATATATATAGATATATATATATATAGATATATATATATTAGATATTTACATACATACACATTCACCCATATATATACATAAACATATATGTATGCATATTCCCTTCAGCTACCCTAATACTGAGGTCTCATGAATCATACACATCATCTTTCCATGTAGGAATGTCAACAAAACAGTTCACCTTTAGTAAGTCCCTTGCAATTTCTTTTTCTTGTTCTTTTTCTTGATTACCTTTTCATGCTTCTCTTGATTCTTGTGTTTGAAAGTCAAATTTTCTATTCAGTTCTGGTCTTTTCACTGAGAAAGCTTGAAAGTCCTCTATTTTATTGAAAATCCATATTTTGCCTTGGAGCATGATACTCAGTTTTGCTGGGTAGGTGATTCTAGGTTTTAATCCTAGCTCCATTGACCTCCAGAATATCGCATTCCAAGCCCTTCGATCTCTTAATGTAGAGGCTGCCAGATCTTGGGTTATTCTGATTGGGTTTCCACAATACTCAAATTGTTTCTTTCTGGCTGCTTGCAGTATTTTCTCCTTGATCTGGGAGCTCTGGAATTTGGCGACAATATTCCTGGGAGATTTCTTTTTGGGATCTATTTGAGGAGGCGATCGATGGATTCTTTCAATTTCTATTTTGCCCTGTGGCTCTAGAATATCAGGGCAGTTCTCCTTGATAATTTCTTGAAAGATGATATCTAGGCTCTTTTTTTGATCATGGCTTTCAGGTAGTCCAATAATTTTTAAATTATCTCTCCTGAATCTATTTTCCAGGTCAGTGGTTTTTCCAATGAGATATTTCACATTATCTTCCATTTTTTTCATTCCTTTGGTTCCGTTTTATAATATCTTGATTTCTCATAAAATCACTAGCTTCCACTTGCTCCAGTCTAATTTTTAAAGTAGTATTTTCTTCAGTGGTCTTTTGGACCTCCTTTTCCATTTGGCTAATTCTGCCTTTCAAGGCATTCTTCTCCTCATTGGCTTTTTGGAGCTCTTTTTCCATTTGACTTAGTCTATTTTTTAAGGTGTTGTTTTCTTCAGTGTATTTTTCGGTATTTTTTTGAGTCTCCTTTAGCAAGTCATTGACTTGTTTTTCATGGTTTTCTCGCATCCTTCTCATTTCTCTTCCCAATTTTTCCTCTACTTCTCTAACTTGCTTTTCCAACTCCTTTTTGAGCTCTTCCATGGCCTGGGACCAGTTCATGTTTTTCTTGGAGGCTGTTGGTGTAGGCTCTTGCACTTTATTGACTTCTTTAGGCTGTATGTTTTGGTCTTCTTTGTCAGCAAAGAAAGAATCCAGAGTCTGAGACTGAATCTCGGTGCATTTTTGCTGCCTGACCATATTCCCAGCCAACTAACTTGACCTTTGAGTTTTTCAGTGGGGTATGACTGCTTGTAGACTAGAGAGTTCTATGTTCCACGTTTGGCGGGGAGGTGCCAGCTCTGCTGCACCAGCACTGCTCCTTACCCAACCCCCAACCCGGACTGGGCTTACATCTTCAGCAGGCTGTTGCACTCCTGCTCTGATCCGACACTTAATTCCTCCCACCAGGTGGGTCTGGAGCCGGAAGTAACAACAGCTGTAGCTGCCCCACCTCCACTGCCCCCGGGGCTGGAAGCCGAACCGCGAACTCCTTCCACTCCTGCAGCTTTTCCCACTAACCTTCTCCGCAGTCTTTGGTGTTTGGGGGTTAAGGAGTCTGGTAACTGCCGCAGCTCACATATTCAGGGCGCTAGGGCCCCCTCTGCCTGGCTCCTGGTCTGGATGGTCCACGCCGCCCACGCTGGACTCTGCTCCACTCCGTTCCCAGCTCCCAGCTCCGTGTGGGATAGACCTCACCCAGAGACCATCCAGGCTGTCCTGGGCTGGAGCCCTGCTTCCCTCTGCTGTTTTGTGGGTTCTGCCGTTCTAGAATTGGTTCAGAGCCATTTTTTATAGGTTTTTGGAGGGACTCGGTACGGAGCTCACACTAGTTCCTGCTTATCAGCTGCCATCTTGGCTCTGCCCCCCATTGATTTTAATTTTAATTTAATTTAAATTCTTCCTTGACCTCTACAAGTTTCTTATGAATAAAACAATTTGATTTTACTTCTAAGGTGCCTGCCTTTATATGGAAGAACAATGACCTAGCCTAGAGAAAAGCCAGAAGGAGAAACTTTGAATAAAAAAAAGCATAATATGACTAACAGGACTAGGAGAATTGCATCAGATCTAACTTGTAGCATGTCTTTTTGTGTTGACAGGACAATTAAAATTCACTCTATTTCTTGCCTTTTCTCTGAACATTTTTATGTATTTTCCTCATTCATATGAGTCTTTGAGCTTGATGATAACAAAAGGCAGGCATAATAATAATTAGCCTATTCAGTTGGCTGGATTTTTTTTTCTTTTCTCTGAGGAGAAAAAAGAAAGTGACAACCAAAAAAATCTTGTCACAGATTTGTTAGAAAAATCTACATCTAGATTTTATTATCAGTAATATTAATAATTCATTCAGTACCACTAGTATCAGTTTGCCTCACTCACTTTTAAAATTAGTATAGTATCATGGAAAGAGCACCAGGTGAAGAGCCAGACAATGTCTGTTTGAATTCCAGTTTTACCACTTGCTTCCCATGTGACCATGCACAAATCACTTAACCTTTTTGAGTCTCAGTCTCCTTATCTGTACAATGAAATAGGTCTAAGTAATGCTGTGTGATGTTACCTTCGCTAAAGTGATTTTAAGCTGAAAAGAATTGTATAAAGAAGATTCATTCTTTAGTGTTTTAGGTGGCTGTCTACTAATCAGGTTAGGATCATGCTTCATGAATAGGGCTTTAAAAACAAACCTAAAATTGGTATGTTAGCACCTTTTGTTATATGTGCTATTGATGAATGCTAGATCTTGATATTTCTTTTAAGTAACATTTGAACTCTGTACAAAAGGTAAAGATTGTGTGGGACAGTGACCCTTCCCCAAATTAAATTCAGAGGCTTCTCAAGGTAGAATGTAGAAAGGAATTTTATTGCTTTCTCATGAGAAAGGATGCCACCCAAGCGGGGGCGTTTTAATTATGTTTTTACATTTATTCGGCCTGAATAAATGGGCATGTCCCCTGAACAGTGTACAGGAGAGTACAAAGGACTTAGATGGATGCCATTCCTTTTATTGACTTCTCCCGCCAGGCTCTTCACTGGCCAGATACAACCCCCTGACTGCCTACATCATGCTGTCCTCAAATGGCTCGTTTAATCATGTGCACAAGCCTGTGACCTTTCACCTGACCGAGCTAAGGCCTGGTTTCTGCTAGATCAGAGCTCTGACTGGAAGTAGTTCCAATGAGTCACCTGACTTACATTCTGCTAAAACTGGGCTGGGGAGGGATAGAAGGACACCTTCAACTCTGCGGAAACAAAACCCTTCCCCCCATCTCTTACAAGATGATAGAAGAGTCCTTGACCCTTAAAATTTTTTCTCCTTATAGTTTCTGCTACTGCCTTCTACAAAGCACAACCTGTAATTCAGTTCATGTGTGAAGTCCTTGACATTCATAACATTGATGAACAACCAAGACCTCTGACTGATTCTCATCGGGTAAAATTCACCAAAGAGATAAAGGGTGAGTAAACAAGGATGTCTGGAATAGCTTCTATATAATGACCAAAAATGGAGCGATTACAGCTTTCTTTGAAATTTTGTTTCATAATCCAAGTAATTTTTCATGTATCACACATCACCAATAAGAATATTCCCCAAATTGTCATGTGCTTTCATATCTACAGCATCTTCGTTGGTAGGGCTTTATTTTGTTTCATGTGCAATAAATGAAATAGAAATAATGAAAATTTCTGAGCTTTTTAAAAGTAGTGTGACCCATTATCATGCAAAATAAAATTTGTACTAGCTAGTGTTTTGACTGGATACCAGACCTACTCCAGCTGGGGAAGTTGGAGTGTTGGTGGGATCCAGCTTTTGCCATGCCCTTAAAAGCAGGAAGCTCATCTCCCAGGTATGTTTAATTTTCAAAGCTGGAGTACTTCATCTTTGACGGTGTTTCAGTACAGTGACTTTCTTAAGTTTCTGTGAAATGATATAATATAAACTGTCAAACATTACCTCAGTCAAATCCTCTCTACTTTCTGTTCATTTAAAAACATTTAGAATGTGGAGATGATCAATCCTTTTTAACATATGTTGTCCTAGAATAGTGTGGACTAAGGGTAGTTAGAGTTGGTCGCATAGTTGGCCATTGATTCATGGAAATCTTAACAGTTTTAGCACAGTGGCAAAAACCTGCATACAGTTACTTGGAATAGTGATGCTAAACAAATTAATTTTCCTATTACTTGCTTCCATTTAGTGTAACTGATAATAAATTTGCAAAATGCCCATGCCCAAGAACAGATACGTCATGTTTTTAAAAACTATTCTTGGTGAATGTGAGTTTTGGTTCAGTGGGCTAGAGTAGACCATTCAAGCTGTCCACTATAAATGTTTTAGAATGTCAAATAGTACTGAGAAGTGATGTCTCCTTTCCTAACAGCCATTAATACTGTGCCTGTCACCAAGAGAGGAAAGATTAGAAGGGAAATTTCTCCTGCTTTGAAAATAAGCATCTTAGTTTTATCTTAAGAAATACTGCTCAAGTGTACAACAAGAAGCCTTTATTTTATCTTTCTGCTATGCCATTGTCTTTACATGATTAGCATTAACAGCACAGTTTGCATTTTCTAGAAGATAGTGCAGAACCATTAATACGATACCATCTAAATGCCTAGTTTCCAATGGAGTTGCTGCTTAGTTACCACCTCAGTCTCATACAGTCACATACATTACTTTGTGGTAACTATGCAATCAACTCACATCACCACTCTATCACAGAAAATACAAGATGTACAGAACAAGGATTCAGCTGCTGCCCGAAGAGCATGGAATCGAGCTTAACTTCAACTGCTCAGGGGCCCAAAGAAATGACTGAAAAATCACTAGAAATCATTATAAAGTTGATGTTATAGTGAAGGTAAAGCCAAGTTTATAGGTTAACTGTTTGATTAAAGCCAACCAAACATTTGGTTGGGTGGAGGTGGTGGGGAGGGGAATGGGCACCAAAACATTTAGCCACATTTTAAAAACTCAGCTTTTTTTATACCCTTTAGACAATGATCTGAATACTTAGCTTCTCTTGTCTTATGTTTGGGAAAGTGGGGGTTGGTGACTGGCTAATATTATGTTTCCCAAATAATGGCATTTAAGTACTTCTCATTGACAGGTTGAGTTTTTTCTTCCCTTCCTGATGTCAGGAAGACGGTTTTGAAGAGATAATAAAAACTTGGTGTGTTTATATACCAAGATTAGAAAGTCAAACTTGGAATTTCAAAGTCTTCCATGCTATACACTTTAAATGGAAAATATATTTGATTTTCAGTTTATTCCCAGAAAGAACCCTGATGACAGGCATATTGGTATGAAGTGGAAGCCCAAACTCTCATTTTCCATGGTATTAATTTGCTTCCAGTTGAATTTTTTCTTGTATTTTCTTGTATTTATAATAATACTAATAATAAACATAGGAATATTGATTAATTTGGTCATCTTTAATAGTTGGACAGCAGAAATCTTGAGGGAAATTTGTCTTTATAATGTAATAAAAATAGTAGTTGCAATAAGAGTTTGAAACTTATTTAGGATGTTTGCAGAGCTTTATTAATGAAAATGACTGTCCAATTAAGAGGAATCAATCACAATTTATTCAAATAATTCAGGCAACTAGGCAATTCTTTTTGTACTTTATCATTTGAAATATTTTCCTCACTTAACACTTTGCTATGCAATACACACACCTTTAGTATATATTTTTGTAACATTTCTCACCATATTTTATTTTCTTAGCCTTTATTATTCTACAGAAAAATAGTCACCTCAGGGACTTAACAGTAAAATTTTCTGTCTCCTTATTGACTCAGTTAATAGTTTTCTGATATGTCTTTAAGAAGTATATCACCAAAAAAGTACTGAATCAAAATCTTTTAGGTTGTCTGTTGTCCCCAGTAGCCAGGAATAAAAAAGCTCTTTAGAGAACAGCTCTACTTGTATACAGAAGTCCTATTCAAGTCACCTCTTGCCCAGTAAACTTGTTAAGAGCTTCCTTCCACTGGTTTCTGGAGTTCTTGTCTCTAGTCCAAACATTAGTAAATCAGGCTTATCAAACATTCTGTATTTTCAAAGGGAAGAACAGTCATCTTAATGTCGTTTACACCCTCACAGTTTCACTTTCAAACACCTGGATTTTATGACCAATAGGTGTTTGGTTTTTTATGGTAACCTTTGTCCCATGAATTATAGGGGTTATTGAATTTTAGTAGTTTCATTGTTTAAGTATAGAGCCTTTGAAGGGGACTGCATTGGGTATGATGAGAATTAGGATCTTGTTGATTAAAAGTATTTCACTGCCAATTAGTCCTCTAAACATTTTTATTTAGCTGTTCAGAAGTGGCTCTTTAGGCCTGGTGGTAGTAGACAGGCTCTTCTATTGTTTTATATGTTCAGTTGCAAATGTATTTTATGTGCAACGGTTTGTAACCCCAGTTTTTGTTGTTGGGTACAGGTCTGAAGGTTGAAGTGACTCATTGTGGAACAATGAGGCGGAAATATCGTGTTTGTAATGTAACAAGGAGACCTGCCAGTCATCAAACGTAAGAGAAGCTGGTATTTGTAAGTGGACAGACAATGTGTAGGAAATGTCCTAGCATTAAGTGGATTGGGAGCTTTACTCATTCTTAATAGGATGATAATTGATGATCTTACTTTCCATGATATTTCTAAAAGTCTTCCTCTGTTTTCCAGCTTTCCTTTACAGTTAGAAAATGGCCAAACTGTAGAAAGGACAGTAGCACAATATTTCAGAGAGAAGTACAACCTCCAGCTGAAGTATCCTCACCTTCCCTGTCTTCAAGTGGGACAGGAGCAGAAGCATACTTACCTGCCTCTGGAAGTAATTAAAGCTGCTTGTCATAGCTTATAATTCATAACTTTGGGAACTGTTTGTTTTTGTTGTTGTTGAGTCATTTTTTACTTATGTCCTACTCTTTCTGACCCCATTGGGGTTTTCTTGGCAAAGTTATTGGAGTGGTTTGCCATTTCATTCTCCAGCTCATTTGATAGATGAGGAAACTGAGGCAAAGAAGGGTAAGTGACCTGCCCATGGTCACATAGCTAGTAAGTGTCTGAGGCCAGATTTGAACTCAGAAAGAGGAGTCTTCCTGATTCCAGGCCTGGCACTCTATCCACTGCGCCACCTAGCTGCACCTTGGGAACTATTAGAACTTGTAAATAGGCTAATGTACTTTGTGATCCATCACAGATATCCCTAGTGTGTTCAAATTTTTTACAGTTTCCTTTACTCTTTCTTCTAATAAATAAGTGAAGGTATAAATTAAATTCCACAAACTGTTCCTGTTTAAAAGTGGAAAAAAAAATCTCTGGTACTTTCAAAAATTCATTAAAGTAAACTTTGAGAAAGAAGGAATAAGCATTTTTTAAGTGCCAGGCACTGTGCTAAGCATTTAACAAATATTATCTCATTTGATCCTCACAACAATCCTGAGAGGTAGAGGCTGTTGTTATCCCCATTTCACAGATGAGGAAATTGAGGCAAATGGAGGTTAAGTGACTTGCCCAGGGTCATCCAGCTAGTAAGTATCCAAGGCCAGATTTGAAATCAAGTCTTCCCGACTCCAGACATAGCACTGTATCCACTGTACCACCTAGATACTTCAGTAGAGGTTTGTGAAATAGATTCATCACACCAAATTATGTAAGGAATGATGTGTTTTTGTTTTGGGGTTTTAGTTTTCTTAAGAACTCAAGTGACATCTAGAACATAATCTTTATTCCCTTTTGTAGGTCTGTAATATTGTGGCAGGACAACGGTGCATTAAGAAGCTGACTGACAATCAGACATCCACCATGATCAAGGCAACTGCAAGATCTGCTCCTGATAGACAAGAAGAAATTAGCAGATTGGTTAGTTTTTTATTAACCCTTTAAAAACTGAGACAAGTCACAAGGGAAGTCTCCATGCACATCCAATCAAGTTTTTCACACTTTGCACTCTTCCTTCACCCCACTTCCCCAGTTGCTTCTATATAGCTCTCCTTTGCCTTTAGGAGCATTAGAACCCAATCTCCATTTTAGCTCTAGAAACCAATAAGCAAACATTTATTAAGCTTCTACTATGTCAGGTGATAGGGATATTGCAACAAAAGTGAAACAGTCCATGCTTTCAAAGAGCTTGCATTTTATTGAGAGAATACAAGAAGAACACAATTTATACAAATTAATATCTGAGTGGAAGGACACTAATCACAGGGAGGAACAGGTAGGAGATGGTACATTTGTTGAGCCTCAAAGGAAATAAGGAATTCTACAGAGTAGAAATGAAGATAGAGTACATTCCAAGGGTGAGGGATAGTCTTTGCCAAGGCACTAAAATGGGAAATGGCATGTTGCTTCAGATGAATAGCAAGTAGGACAGTTTGACTGGACCATAGGATGTGTGAAGGAGAATAATGGGTTGTAAGCCTGGAAATGTAGGCTGGAACCTAAATGTGAATGAACTTATTGATTTCCCCCCCAATATCAAAATTATTATTTATTTTTAGTGCGCCCCCCCTTTTTTTGTTATAAATTCTCTACCTCCCCCCATCGCGAAGGCAAGCACTATGTTATCAATTATACATGTGAAAATATGCAAAACATATTTCCATATTTGTCATGTTGCAAAATGAGGCAAGAAAAATAAAGTGAAAAATTATATTTCAATCTGCATTCAGACAATCTAGTTTTTGTTCTAGTGGTGAATAGCATTTTTCTTCTTGGGTTGTTTGAAATTGTCTTAGATCATTGTCTTGATCAGAGATCAGAGTAGCTGAGTTTTCATAGTTGGTCATCCCTACAATTTAGCTATTACTGTGTACAGTGTTTTCCTGGTTCTGCTCATTTCATTTTGCATCAATTCTTAAGTCTTCAGAGGTTTTCCTGAAACTATCCTGATCATTTCTTATAACACAATAGTATTCCATCATAATCACATACCACAACTTATTCAGCCATTCCTCAATTGATGGTCATTCCCTAAGTTTCCAGTTCTTTGCCACTATAAAAAGAGCTGCTATAAAAATCTTTGTACATATGGGTCCTTTTCCTTTTCCTTTCATCTCTTTGGGTTACAGACCTAGTAGTAGTATTCCTGGGCCAAAGGGATAACAGAGTTAGAAAGCCCTTTAGGCATAGTTCCAAATTGTTTTCCAGAATAGTTAGGCCAGTTCACAGCTTCACCAACAGTGCATTAGTGTTCCTATTTTTCTGCATCCCCTTCAGTATTTGTCATTTTCCTTTTTGTCATGTTAGCCAATCTGATAGGTATGAGGTGGTCAAGAGTTGTTTTAATTTGCATTTCTCTAATCAATAGTGATTTAGAGCGTTTTTTTCCATTTGACTATATCAAGTTTTGATTTCTTCTTCTGAAAACTGCTTGTTCATATCCTTTGACCATTTATCAGTTGGGTGATAATTCTTATTTTTAGAAATTTGGCTCTGTCCCCTATATATTTGAGAAATGAGGCCTTTATCAGAAAAACTTGCTGCAAAAATTTTTTTTTCCCAGTTTACCGCTTTCCTTCTAATCTTAGCTGCATTGGTTTTGTTGGTTCAAAACCTTTTTAATTTAATGTCATCGAAATCGGCCCTTTTATTTCCCATGATGCTTTCTATCTCTTGTTTGGTCATAATTCTTTCCTTATCCATAGATCTGAGAGGTAAAATTTTCCAAGCTCCTCTAATTTACTTATGGTATCACCCTTTATGGCTAAATCATGTATCCATTTCAACCTTATGTTGGTATACCATGTTAGAGGTTGGTCTTTAACTAGTTTCTGCCAAATTGTTTTCCAGTTTTCCCAGCAATTTTTGTTAAATAGTAAGTTCTTGATGAAAAAATTTGGATCTTTGAGTTATCAAACACTGGATAACTACGGTCATTTGCTATTGTGTATTACTTACCTAATCTGTTCTACTGACCCACCACCCTGTTTCTTAGCCAGCGCCGGGTTGTTTTGATGATTACCATTTTGTAATATAGTTTGAAATCTGGTACTGCTAGGCTGCCTTCCTTCATTTTTTTTTTCATTGATTCCCTGGATATTCTTGACCTTTTGTTCTTATAAATGAATTTTGTTGTTATTTTTTTCTAGCTCTATAAAATAAGTCTTTGGTATGGATAGGTAAATTAATTTAGGTAGAATTGGCATTTTTATTATATTGACTTAGACTACCCATGAGCAATTAATATTTCTCTAGTTATTTAGATCTGTCTTTATTTGTATGAAAAGTGTTTTGTAACCACGGTACTCAGTTTGTCTTGGCAAGTAGACTCCCAAGTATTTTATTTTGTCTGCAGTTATTTTTTAAATAGTATTTTATTTTTTTCTAATTACATGTAAAGATACTTTTTAACATTAATTTTTTATAAGATTTTTAGTTCCAGATTTTTTTCCCCTCCCTCTCCCTTCTTCCCCCTCCACCCCAAGATGGCAAGCAATACATGTGTGATGTAAACATATTTCCACATTAGTCATGTTGTGAAAAAAGAAACAGAACAAAAGGGAAAAAACAAAAAGAAGTGAAAATAATATGCTTTGATATGCATTCAGACTCCATAGCTCTTTGTCTGGATGTAGATAGCATTTTCCACCATGAATCTTTTGGAATTGTCTTGGATCATTGTATTTCTGACAAGAGCTAAGTCTGTCATAGTTGATCATCCCATAATGTTTTTACTGTGTACAATGTTCTCCCGGTTCTGCTCACTTCACTTAGCATCAGTTCATGTAAGTCTTTTCAGGTTTTTCTGAAATCTGCCTGCCCACCATTTCTTATAGCATAAGAGTATTCCATTACATTCATCTACCACTTCTTCAGCCATTCCCCAATTAATGGGCATTCCCTCAATTTCCATTTCTTTGCCACCACAAAAATTTCTTATTTTGACAACAGTTAATTTTAGTAACAGCAGTTATTTTAAATGGAATTTCTCTTTCTGTCTATTCCTGTTGGACTTTGTTGATAATATATAGAAATGCTGATTATTTATGTGGGTTTATTTTATTTTCTCAACTTTCTAAAATTGTTAATTATTTCAACTAGTTTTTTAGTTTATCACTAGGATTCTCTAAGGATACAATTATGCTGTCTGTAAAGAGTGAGAGTTTTGATTCCTTATGGCTTATTCTAATTCCTTCAATGTCTTTCTCTTCTCTTATTGCTATTGCTAGCATTTCTAGTGCAATAGTAAATAATAGTGGTGATAATGGACAATCTTGCTCCACTCCTGATCTTATTGGGAAGGCTTCTAATTTAAAGATAATTCTTGGTCTTGGTTTTAGATAGATACTATTTGTTATTTTAAGGAAAACTTCAATTAACTCTATGCTTCCTGATGTTTTTAATGAGAATGAGTGTTGCATTTTGTCAAAAGGCTTTTTCTGCATTTATTGAAGTTAATCATATGATTTTTGTTGGTCTTATTATCGATGTGGTCAGTTATGCTTATAGTTTTCCTAATATTGAACCAGCCCTGCATTCCTGCTATAAATCCCACCTGGTCATAGTGTATGATCTTTGTAATATATTGTTGTAATCCCCTTGCTAGTGGTTTTATTTAAAATTTTTGCATCAGTATTCAGTAGGGAAATTGGTCTATAATTTTTTCCGTTTTTTGTCTTCCTGGTTTAGGTATCAAAACCATATTCATGTCATGAAATACATTTTCTAGGACTCCTTTGCCTGTTTTTCTAAATAGTTTCTATAGTGTTGGAATTAATTGTTCTTTAAATATATTGTAGAATTCACTTGTATATCCTTCTAGTCCTGGTGATTTTTTCTTAGGGATCTCATTGATGGCTTGTTCAATTTCTTTTTATACGATAGGATTATTTTAAGTATTCTATTTCTTCTGTTTATCTGAGCAACTTATATTTTTGTAAATATTCATCCATTTTACTTAGATTTTCAGAGTTATTGGTATGTAATTGAGCAAAGTAGCTCCTTATGATTGCTTTAATTTCCTCTTCAATTTGTTTTTTTCTAGTTTTTTTTAATTGCATACCCAATTTACTGATCTGCTCTTTCCCTTTTTTGTTGATATAAAATGTGTTTAGAGATGTAAATTTTCCGTTGAGTACTGTTTTGATTGTATCCCACAAATTTTGGTGTGTTTTTCCATTGTTGTCATTATCTTTATTGAAATTACTGATTGTTTCTATGATTTATTCTTTGACCTGCTCATTCCTTAGGATTAGGTTATTTAGTTTCCAATTAATTTTTAATCTGTGCTTTGAGGGCTGTTTATTGAATGTTTTTTTCATTATGGTCTGAAAGGGGTGCATTTAACATTTCTGTTTTTCTGCATTTGTTTGTGAGGTTTTTATGCCATGGTCAGTTTTTGTGAAGGTGCCTTATACAACTGTGAAAAAGGTATATTTCTTTCTATTCCCACTCAGTCTTTTCCAGAGGTTGATCATATCTAACTTTCCAAAATTCTATTCATCTCCTTAACTTCTTAATTAGTTTATGGTTAGATTTATCTAGCTCTAAGAGGGGAAAGTTGAAGTTGAAGTTTTGCTATTTATTTCCTTCAGTAACTCATTTAACTTTTCCTTTAAAACTTTGGAAGCTATGCCATTTTATACATATACATCGACATAGATATAGATATACAAATACATATATGCATATATGCACACATACACACATCTATCTGTATACATACACCTATATGTAACTGATATTACTTCACTGTCTATGATACCTTTCAGCAAAATGTAATTTCCCTGATTATCTCTTTTAATTGGGTCTGTTTTTGCTTTTGCTTTGTCTGAGATCATGATTGCTACCCCTGCCTTTTTTTTTAACCTTAGCTGAAACATAATAGATTCTTCTCCAGCCTTTTATTTTAACCCTGTGTGTGTCTTTCTGTTTCAAGTATGTTTCTTGTATATAGCATATTGTTGGGTTCTGGTTTCTAATCCATTCTGCTATTCACCTCTATTTTATGGGTGAATTCATTTACAATTCACATTCACAGTTAACATTGCTAACTATGTATTTCCCTCCATCCTATTTTTTTCTGTTTATGCTTTTCTCTTTTGTTTTGCTCTGTCCCTCCTCAAAAGTCTATTTTGCTTCTGACCACTGCCTCCCTTAATCTGCACTCCTCCCTTTTCTTATCCCCTTCTGCTCTTACTTCCATGCTGGGTAAGATAGATGTCCTACACAATTAAGGGTGTGTGTGTGTGTATGTGTGTGTGTGTGTGTTTTCTTCCATCGTTGAACCAATTCAGATTAGAGTGAAGTTCAAGTGTTGCCCACCATCCTTCACCCTATTTTCCCCTCCACTGTAAAAGCTCTTCCTTGAGCACCTGTTTTATGTGAGATAATTTTCCCCATTCTTCCTCTTCCTTGACCCTTCTCCACGTGTATGCCTCTTTCTTACCCCTTCATTTTTTGGAGAAATAATCCCAACATAATTCAGCTCACACACGTGCCCTCTATTTATGTAGATTCCCTTCTCACTACACTAATAATGTTAATGTTCCTAGGAATTACATGTATCATCTTCCCATTTAGGCACATAAACAGTTTAACCTAATTAAGTCCCTTATGATTTCTCTTTAATATTTGCCTTTTTATGCTTCTTTTGAGTCTTGTGTTTAAATATGAGATTTTTCTGGTCTTTTCATCAGGATCACTTGAGAGTCCTCTCTTTTATTAAATGGCAATTTTATCCCCTGAAGGATTATACTCATTTTTTTTTTCTGGTTTGGTTATTATTAGGTCTAATCCTAACTCCTTTGCCTTCCAGAATATCATATTCCAAGTCCTCCACTTCTTTAATGTGGAAGCTGCTAAATCTTGTGTCATCCTGACCGTGACTTCATGGTATCTGAATGGTTTCTTTCTGGCTGCAGTTTTTTCTCCTTGACTTTGTTAGCTCTGGAATTTGACTATAATATTCCTGGGAGTTTGTGTTTTGGCGTCTTTCAGGAAGTGATCAGTGGATTCTTTCATTTTCTATTTTCCCTTCAGGTTCTAAGATAATGGGATAGTTTTACTTGATAATTAATTGAAACAGTGTCTAGGCTCTTTTTTTTTAATTATGGCTTTCATATATTCCAGTAATTCTTGAATTATTTCTCAATTTATTTTCCAGTGACATATTTCACATTTTCTCCTATTTTTTCATTCTTTTGACTTTGTTTCTTGATGTTTCATGGAGTCATTAACTTCCACTTTCCCAATTCTGATTTTGAAGGAATAATTTTCTTCAGTGAAGCCTTGTACCTGTTTTTCCATTTGGCTACTTCTGCTTTCTAAAGAGTTCTTTTCTTCAGTGAATTTTTATACCTCTATTACCAATTTGCCAGTTTTGGTTTTTTAAGATGTTCTTTTCATCAGCATTTTTATGCCTCTTTTACAAAGTTGTTATTCCTCTTTCATAATTTTCTTGCATCACTTTCATTTCTTTTTCCAATTTTTCCTTTACCATTCTTTTCTTTCTTTAGTGCTTCCAGAAATTCTTGTTGGGCTTGTTTCTAATTTGCATTTTTCTTTGGTGTTTTTGCTTGTGGCTTTTTTTTTTTTTAACATTGTTGTCTTCTTCTGAGTTTGTTCTTGATCTTCCCTGTCACCATTGTAGCTTTTTATGTTTGGATTTTGTTGTTGTTGTTGTCTCTTTTTTTTTTTCAGCCTATTTGTTGACATTTAACTCTATGTTAAAGTTGAGTTCTGCTCACCTGGGGTTTGGAAGGCACTATTCCAAGCTGCTATTTTTGCTGCAAGTTCTGGGGGTTTGGAAGTTTTTGGTGCTTTCAGGGTGATAAGATCCAAGGAGAGATGTGGTCACTGCTCTTCTGGTCTGAGCTCTGGTCTTTACCCAGAAGGACCCCTGTTCCCATGCAGCCCCAAGCACTAGTACTCTACTCCACCCTGGAATTGTGACTCAGAACATCATTTAGGCAATCCATTGGGGTACTGCACCCACTGCCAGCTCATGGTCCCCTGGAATTTATGACCAGTCGTCCAATTCACTTACCACCTCTGGACGGAGAGCTTGCCTCCAAGGCCCACCACTGGTGTCGCCACACCACATGTGCTCCAGGCTTGGTCCCTACCCCAGTGTCACAGACCTCTTCTGCCAACCTCATAAGTCTTAGGCTGGAAAAATATATCACCTTCCCTGACCTTTTATTGGCTCTACTGCTCTAGAATTTGATTTGACATGTTATTTTAAAATTGTTTGGCAGGGAATATTGGGAGAGTTCAGCTGGGTTGCTTCCTCTATACCACCATCTTGGCTCTGTCTCCTATGAATGACTTTAAATGTTAAACAGAGGCATTTGGGAGCTTTTTGAGCAAAAGAATATCAAGAAGGTCAGACTTCTGCTTTAAAAATCTCATTTTGGCTGTAATGTGGAGAATGGATTAGCAAAGGGGGGAAATAGAAGCACGGGGACAAAAGTCAAGACTGTTGAAGGCAAGAGTTGTGGAAGGAGAGACAGGAGGTAGATACGAGAGACACTGTAGGGGTGGAGACCATAAGACTTTGCACCTGAATATGGAAAGTGAGGGAAAGGAAAGAATAAGAGAGTGTGCTGAGGCTGCAAAGAAGTTATAATCTAGTGTAATCTAGTGGGTAATAAGAAGGATAGTGAGTGGTGCCTGCAGTAGAACTACTACTATTACCATTCTGTTAGATCCTGGTAATGAAAAAGAACGTGGTGCAGTTGAAAGAGACAGCCTCTGCCCGACCCCTGCCATTCCCCCATTAGACGCTGACATTGCTCTCTTGGGTTTTTTGCAGTTATGTGCATTGTTGCTATGAAAAATCTGAAGCAATATCAAGAATGCCTAATATTTTCAGGTTATCTTTGCAATAGTGTAATTGTTGGGTCAGAGGATATGATTGTTTTATAACTGTTACTCTACTGTCAAATTGTTCTACAGAAAGATTCTGCAAGTTTTAAAATTATAGTAGTGAACAGAGGTACCTGTTTCTCCATGCCCTGCCATTACTGAGTTTAGTCATTTGTTTCATTAATTGAATGGGAATACTTCAGAGTTGGCTTACTGTATGTCTCTTTCATAATTAGTGACATTGAATATGTTTGCAAATGGGTAAGCATTTTGTATTTCTTTAATAAATTATCCATATATTTTGAGCCTTTATCCATTATTCACTAGGAGTTACCTTTATAATTTTTTAAAGAGTTCCTTGATCTATTTTTTATCTTAGCTTTTTATGTGTCCTGTTTACCATAGATTCCCAAGCTGTCTTTTTGTTGTTGTTGCAACTATATTTTGTTGTACATAAATTTTTCATTTTAATGTAGTTGAGTTTATCTACATTTTCTTAATTCCCTCTTTTTGTTGAATAGTAATAGGAAAATTTTTCCTCCACAATTGAGATAAATATATTCCATTTTTTATTCCATCTTTTAATTTTTTTCATGTTCTTAAGTCTTTCCTCTAGCTGGAATTTACTGAAGTATATACTTTAAACATAAGGATTAAATCTTTTTCAACCAAGTTGCTGAACAGTTTTCCCAAGTACTGTTATTAAATAATCCTTTCCTCAGTTTTTATCTTTATAGGTTTATCAAGCCAGTTTGATTTTCCTAATTTTATTTTTTTCTTTACTGCGGAGGACACTTAATTATTGCAACATGATACAGGTGTGAGAAGGTCCAGTTTCACACTAGATTATGACTGCCATATCTTTTATTTTCTGTGATTGCAGTAAAATTTCATGCCTTGTCAGTAAATGTCATTATGTAGAAACCTGTGCATATAATCCATAGTTTGTATTTTTATGTACCATAAAAACAGGAAATTTTTTTAGTAATAAAAAAAGTGAGAGGAAGGACAGGAAATTTAACCCAGTGAGTCATTAAAGAACTGGTGGTGCAGAGCCACTTATTTGTTCACCATTTTTAGATACCTCTTTGGAAGTACATCCTTCAATTTACTAAGAAAAGAAGCATTACGAAAATTTAGTGGCCATATTTGGTTTGTGAATAAATAAACTTAATGTCAATGTGACATTTTGGTCATCTCAGATTGTAAAATTTTGTGAAAATTGTTAGGTCCTTGACATTTATGGGCCCATTAAGCATGGGCTTAACATAATTGAAGAATAACAAGTTTCTAAGTATTAAGTGATTAAATTCATCTTTCCTAACAATTGCAAATTTTTCTTCTGTCTTTAGGTGAGAAGTGCAAATTATGATGCTGATCCATTTGTTCAGGAGTTTCAGTTTAAAGTTCGGGATGAAATGGCTCGTGTAACAGGACGTGTACTCCCCGCTCCTATGCTGCAGTATGGAGGACGGGTAAAAGCCCTCCCTTTTCTCTTCTTCACTCATATTTCATTTATCAAGGGTAGAACAGAAAGATAGCTTAGTTGAAGTGGAATTTTAACTCTTTTCCTAGCTCTTCTTTGTTTAAAGTGATAGTAGATAGTTTTAAAACACAATTGTTAATAGCTTTCATTTAGATTGTTTTGCTGTGACTCTACTTTCTATTTAGGGTCAGAAAAGAGAAACCAGTCATTTCTTGACATAAGGTGAAAAGTTCCTGTTTTCATCAAATGGTGCATCATTTAAATAGATTATAGGTGTTCTTACTACCCTTTGGGCTTAGTACAAATTCTTCTTAGGGGCAGCTAGGTGGCGCAGTGAGTAGAGCACTGGCCCTGGAGTTAGGAGGACCTGAGTTCAAATTCGGCCTCAGACACTTGACTTACTTACTAACTGTGTGACCTTGAGCAAGTCACTTAACTCCAATTGCCCTGCTTTCTCCCCTGCCTCCTCCCCACCCCCAAAAAGAAGAAGAAACAAATTCATCTTGTCTTTTTTTAGAATCGAACTGTAGCAACTCCAAGCCATGGAGTATGGGACATGCGAGGGAAACAGTTCCACACAGGTGTTGAGATCAAAATGTGGGCTATAGCCTGTTTTGCCACTCAGAGACAGTGCCGAGAAGAAATATTGAAGTAAGACATGTTACTTTCTTAAAGCCTTTTTGTCTTAATTTGATTTTAAAATCTCTAGCTACATTTATTTACCAGTTTTGTCTTGTTCTCTCAATACTGAATATACTTGATTACTGTGTATAGTAATCTGATTATTCTTTGAAATCAGTGATAATCTGTCAGTCTTGATTGACCAGCACATCTTAAAGACTTAAATGATCATTTCTAAAAGATTCCTTGGATAGCTGGTATCAGTCAAAATTGATGAGAGAAAACACCTCCAGTTTTATTTTTGTGAATTCTTACTGTGGCTTTTTCTGTATCTCTTGGTTTAACTGGAAATCTTACCATATTTTGCCATATAGCCACCATTCAAGTTCACCCTCCTCCTGTTTATCAAAATTGTTAAACTTTTTTTGTTAAACCAAAAACAAAGTTTTGTGGTGTTTTGTTTTTTAAAACCTGTCTTCTGTTCCTAGTCATTGTTATTGACCCATGTTTAAGGAAGGACAAAGTTCTTGACTGGGGACCTTTTCTATTTTGGTCCAACTGATTTAAACCTCCAATAAATACACATTTATTTTAAGTTAAACACTTAAATCTATTTTTCATCTGAGTTTTCCCATGTTCTTTTGAAGTGGGTTAAAGTACACCTTACTTTATTGAGCTCAGAAAAATCATTAATATGCAAAAATGCAAATGAAGTATAAATGCAAAAATAACTTTTTTTGTACTGTTATACAATCCTGTATTCCTTTAAAGCCAAGATGTTTTGCTACTTATCTTCATTTTCAAATGGTTACTTGTTCTAACTTTTCTTATTGAAGGCATAGTGGTCTGATTCACTTTACTTTTCTTATGCATTGCACTTTTACGTGATATGTCATGTTGTTCCTAGATAAATTAATACATTCAAAGGTCTTTCTCTGAAGGGGTTTCACCGACCAGCTCCGTAAGATTTCCAAGGATGCAGGGATGCCCATCCAGGGCCAGCCTTGTTTCTGCAAATACGCTCAGGGTGCAGACAGCGTGGAGCCCATGTTCCGGCATCTCAAGAACACCTACTCAGGACTGCAGCTCATCATTGTTATCCTGCCCGGGAAGACACCTGTGTATGGTAAGAAATTAATTTAATACCATGTTTTTATTCAGTTATGTTATTTAATCTAGTCTCTCCTTCACCTTTCCTGTCTCCTTATATTCTACTATGTACTCTGTGGTCCAGTGACACTGGCCTCCTTGCTGCTCTTCTCACAAGATAACTGTGTCTCCCGACTCAGGGAGTTTTTACCGTCCATCCTCCATCCATGGAGTTCTATCCATCCTCTTATCTACCTCCTGGCCTTCTTCATGCTACCTTCTCCAGGAAGCCTTTCATAATCCCTCTTAATTCTAGTACCTTTCCCCTGTTAATTATTTCCTATTTATCCTATATATAACTTGTTTGTGCATAGTTGTTTGCATGTTGTCTCCCCCATTAGATTAGGAGTGGGAACTGCCTTTCTTTGTATCCCAGCACTTAGGACACTGCTTGGCACATAGTAGGTTCTTAATAAATTTTATTGACTGACTGATCTTCAGGTTTTTTTCTTTAAATATAACTAAGTGCTAGAGACAACCCTAAAATCAATCTGTTATTTTGTTTTAAATTTAAACAAGTAAAATTGTGATGTGTTAGTAGTATATAGCCAGCTTGATTTCAAGGTTATACTTTTGCTTTTTCCTAATGAGATATGTGTATTTGCTCTTCAGCGGAAGTGAAGAGAGTAGGAGACACACTTTTGGGGATGGCTACCCAGTGTGTTCAAGTGAAGAATGTTATAAAAACATCTCCTCAAACCCTCTCAAACCTGTGCCTAAAGATTAATGTTAAATTAGGAGGAATCAATAATATCCTTGTACCTCATCAAAGGTAAGATAATCTAATAATAAATATAATTCTATAAATGACTCCATTTGGTTTTGCATTGCCATAACCTATCAAAGATAGTTCTTGGAGAAAAAACTTTTAGTTCTGCAAGTATCCCCATTAATACAGGGATTCATTCATCCTTTGTAATATTTAAAGTTTCATCAAAATTTTTTATCAAAATCCTTATGAACTTTTGCTTCGAGTTCATCTTGAATACCAAAGAAGAACCCTTGCAACAAGTATCTTACCATAAACTATTAGGAAAACAAATTGTATTATACTTTTTTTGGAAGGTTAAGTAGTTGTGATCCTCAAAAAGTATTTTTCAAGTGACAGAGTCAATACATCCATGTTCTAGTGCTGTATGAAGAGAATGGCACAGCCACAGCCCTCTATATTCCAGAAGTATGGAATTTAAATCCAGTCTTTTAGTGAGGCAGGATGTGGTAGTGGGAAAAGCTGAATTTGGAGTCAGGAGATCTGGTTCATATGGACACTAAAGCTGTATGACTTGGGACTAAATATTTAATCTGAGTCTCCTTCTACTTATTTGTAAAAATGTTGATACTATTTACATTACCAGCTTCATGGGATGAAACATAAACATACAAACGTAATTGTTTTAAACTTGTATGGTTATTTTATTTTCTTAGAGTACAAAATAAACTATTCCAGGCAGAGGGAACAGAGCTAAAGCATGGAGACTAGAAAGCACAGGACAGATACAGAAGACTATCAACAAGCATTTCTTTGTCATTCTTCAGTTGTTTTTAGTCATGTCTGACTCTCCATGACACCATTTGGGGTTTTCTTGGCAAAGATCCTGGAGTGGTTTGCCATTTGTTTCTCAAGTTCATTTTACAGATGAGGAAACTGAGGCAAAATGACTTGCACAGGGTCACACAGATAATAAGTTTGTCAGATTTGAACTCAGGAAGAAGAGACTTCCTGACTCCAGGCCCAGAACTCTATCCACTGTGCCACTTAGCTGTCGTAAACATTTCATACATGCCTGCTACATTCCAGGTCCTGTGCTTGGTGTTGGAGGTACAAAGACAAAAAAGGAAAGCATTCTGTCAGAGGAGACATGGACAACGTGTGTGTGCGCGCGCGCATGTGCATGCATATATATGTGTATGAATGTGTATATTGTAGATGCAACAGAATAAAAAACATTGTAGCAAAATACAAAAGAGAAAGCTTGAGCTAGATCTTGAATAAGTGTGCATAAAATCATAAGATATGGATATGGTGAATGTAGATGTGTTTTAACAAATTTTAGGAATATTTGAACTAATGAAGTCCTTAGTTCTCAGTTTCAGAATAACTAAAGAGAATCTGGAGTAGGGAGGGGAAGGAGTGGAATGTAGTAGACTAGAAGCTAGAAGATGTGACTTCTAGTTCTGGCTGCTCACTAACCATGTGACTTTAAACAAATCAGTCCTCTTTGGGTAACAGTTTCCTCAAATGTAGAGAGAGGAAGTTGGATTAAATTCTTTGTAGCATTTTTTTTTACATAAACTTTAGGATTGTACTACAAAAGGTAGTAGGTAGTGAAAATATTAAAAGATTCAAAAGATACTTAGATAAATTGGTACATCTTATATCTGTAAAAAGTTATTTAAGGGAACTTGGGAATAGTTGGGGTAGTTCCCTAGTCTTTTGTCAGTGTCTTCAAGGGTAACTATAATGCTTCTTCTTATTACTACTGTCAGAATGTGGACTTGAGATCATTCGTATGACTTAAAGTTACATTTTTAAAATATTACTATGGGATAGGGAAATGTGAATTAAGCAAATAAAAGTTTTCAGTAGAACAGGCTTACCAAGCAAACTATTCACAGGCTTTTTTCACTTGTGTAGGGTTTTCCCCCATTCTAAATGGGCAGATCTGTAACTAAGCAGCTTATAACTAATTAGTAGTAGCCTAGCACACACACACACACACACACACACACACACACACACACTTTTTTTATTTTATCTTAAAGACCTTCTGTGTTCCAACAACCAGTGATCTTTTTGGGAGCAGATGTCACTCATCCACCTGCTGGCGATGGGAAGAAACCTTCAATTGCTGCTGTGAGTTTATTCTTTTAAATTTTTTTTTTATTCTGAACTTAAATACTTATACAAAGTAGAACACAAAAGGAGGAATGTGTATGAAGCTGTGAGTCTCCATTTCATACCACTGGCTTGGTGAGTTCCTTTCTGCTGCTTATGAGCTTATCAACATTCTTAAAATATCATTAGATTTACAAGTAGACTTGATAAATTTCAGAAATTAACTTACAGTACTTTAGCATATACCTTGTTTATTTCTATACTGTGTTCCGGTTATCCCTTTATAGAGGCTTTAGATTTTCAGTTAATGGTTTTTAAATTGTTTGATAAAGTGAAGGAAGCTATCTCTTTACTGTTAAACAGAACTTTATACTTCAGTACTTCATTGGATCCATGATCTCCTCCATGTGGGTGTTCGATTCACAGTATAAATCAACCCATCTATGCCTATTCATCCTATGTAATTCATGTCAATATCTTTCTGTAAATTAGCTTCATAGATGATGTATTCAATATGCTAGAAACCTTTCTCTGATTTATTTACTATTTCATGGACAGCTCTACATTTTGGCTCTTCTGTTATCCTTCACTCTTACTATATCTCTAGTACATCTGTTTTTCTCATCATGTATCCCTTGATGTCTTTAACTTCTCATGTGCAAGTAATATGCTCCAACCTGCTTGTACCTACATTGCCCCTTAGGTCACCTGCAGTTGTGATTCTTCTGTGATCATGGTGTTCCATGATCTACAGGTATATAGCATTACAAGAAGAACATTGGTATTCACAAGATAGGATTTCGAAACATTGAGCAGCTTGGGGTCGTTAAAAATGCTATGTCATTTCCCAGATGTTGTCCAGCCCAACCTCCTCCTTCCATTCTAGGAAGGATTACATTCTAGGCTCAGTTCATTATCTGTCTATAGTACCCTGGCCAAGATATGTATACTGATGGACTAACCTAATGGGTTGCTCATAGAGCTGGATCTCATAACCTAGGCAACCCACCTTGTTTTTCATTTGTGGGTGGCTAGGCCAATCTCTTTTGAGTAACTATGGATCTCTGAGAAGGCAGGGCTCAGTACAATCAACATAATGTCATCTGTAAACAGGGAATACCTCCTCTGTTTTGACTTTGCCCAGGGCACCTTCCATGACTCTGCAAACACCTTTGGTGAACATGTCTCCCTGTTTGATGCCTTGCTTAATGTTGATGATCAGCAATAACTGAACAGAGTTATCTCCATGGCTGCATTTAGCATGGAATCGTCTTGCTGTTAACATACATGTGAGAGATAAATTGGGAAAAAACCTTAAAGACTACATTTTGTTCTCCTAATTAGAATGTGGTTTTATGGCTGTTTTTTTTTACATAATCAACAAACAATGGATTTGGCAGGATATTATATTCTCTACACTTCTGTTAGTTGTGTGGCTCAAGAAGTACTTTTCTATAGAGAACCATAATTGAAAGCCTGCTTGTTCATTTTTCTAGTTCAGGGGTGGGGAACCTTTTCATGTTGGAAGGCCACATTAACATTTAGCCGTAATCAAATAAGGCCACATTCAAGAAACTTCAAAAATGTACATTATTTTGTAAAAATCTAACTAGTATGTACTTAATAATTTCAAAAATGAAAAGTTTGTTAGTTTTAAAGTTAACTAACCTTTTAATGACTTTGTTTTGTCTCTTTTTTTGTTGGAAAGCATTTGAATATTTGATTGCAGCATGGAGGTCAGTTTTAGTTGACTCTCTAGATCAGGGCTGTCCAACCTTAGGTTTTTATTGAAACAATAGACAATATATTTTGATTTGCCATTTTAGTGAGAGCTCTACGGTAGCTTGGCTTTGGTTAATTAAAGCATTTATGTAAATTTCTATGCTTGTAGGCGGTCTGCATAAATCGCAGGGGGCGGGGTGCATTTTGGACAGCCCTGCTCTAGACGGGTATCATTCATTTGGATCTTTCTTTACATCAAACAATGACTTTAAAATGTCATCTACTTGAGAGCTCAGTCAATTCCATCTGTAGTTTTTTAGGTGTCCGAAATGCTAATTCGAGTGTGATGTCATGATTCTCAAAGTCAGTGAATGTTTTCATTATATTCTCCAGTTGATAGGTTATAACAGCTGCATATTGTTCAAATGATTCCCATATATCATCCTGCTCATCAGTGAACTTTGCTAACTGGGGAAAGTGTTCATCCAAAATTTCCTTTTGAAGAAGGGTTTGGAACAAAGAGAGCTTTTTTAAAAATGCTTGGAGTTTTTGCCACATCTCATATATAGACTTAATTTTACCTTGCTAAGAACTATTCAAGTCGTTTTGATTTGACATGGTATCACACAGAAATGCAGCATTTCTATAGAAATCTTCTTTCAATAATTCACATTGTTGATTCTGTTCTTCATAAAATTTAACTATTTGTTCTCAAGGAGATAAAATTTTGGCTAACACCTGTCACTGCAATAGCCAGTGCGCTTTAATAATATGACAGATTCCCATTGAATGCCTCATCATTCAACTTGAGCATGTTATGAAACTGACAATGCCCGTGTTGCATTTGCACAAATATAGTTAACAACACTTACAACTTTTTGCAAAGTATCACTTAAAGTAGTAGCTTTAGAATAGGGTGCTGATGCAAGATACAGTGAAAAGAAATGAGAGCATCTGGATCTATTAATAACTTTTAATATGATCTATTAATAACTTAAAATATTTTCCTGTCATGGGAGGTGTATCATCTGTACATACACCCACTAAATTTATCAAATTCAGTCCAACTTCACGATATTTATCTTGAAAGTTGTTGAAGAGATCTATTCCCTGTGTTCTGTTCACAAGAGTTCCCAGAGTGAGTTTGTAGCAAAGAAAATCTTCTGTTATGACCCTAATGAAGTATAAAACCTGTGCTGAGTCAGTAGTATCATTTTATTCATCCAAAGGGATCAAATAATACTTATTTTCTTTTTGAAGCATTGTATGAAGTTGTGCTGTTAAGTTGAAGGCTAACTCATACTGCAGATCAGTTATGGTTCTCCTTGAAAAAGGCACTTGTTTGTACTTTGAAACGTTGTTGGGATCTAAGCATCCTACAACTTGGACAGTGAGTGCATTCTTCCACAATTTCTACATCATTGAATGGCCTCCCTTTTTTTGTGAGTATATAAGCTATTTTATAAGTTGCTTTAGTGGCATTATTTCCAGGTCTTATTCCTGCATGAAAATATTGTCTTTGCTTTTGCTTTTCATCTTTTAACTTCTGCAGTACAGTTTTTCATAAAACCTTTCCCTCCAATTTAAAGTACTTGTGGTCCTTATGAGTGTTAAAATGCTGATGAGCATTGAATTTCTTTAGTGTTGATATTGCAGTATGACAGAGCAAGCAAATCATCTTTAGCAGAAACGAGATAATATTGCAATTCCCAATCCTCATTAAAAAATCTGTTTCTTCCTTCAGCATTCTCTTGGTCTAAAAAATACCGTGGAGCTCTGCAACTATTCACAAATTCCACTTCAAACAGAAACACAGTGCACCCTTGTGAAAAGCTGATAACAAACTGGCATACTCGACTCACATAAACTCTCACCAACCAGCCTCACGCGGTAGTGGTGCCAGTCAAGGGGAGGGAAGTTAGAATTAAATAATGAGTGTAACAGTTATCAATTTAGCCCTTATGGCTTACTAATGTTCTGATTGTGCCAGTCAATCTGGGAGGATGATTTGATTGAAACTTATTTTATTCTTTGATATTTTAAATATGTTCATTTTTAAAATAGAATAAAACTATAAAAGATGAACAAAAATGGATTAATAAAAATAGAAGGATTTATTCTGTAAAATTTGGATTCAGTCAGAAGGCCACACTTAAGGACCTAAAAGGCCATAATATGACCTTAAGGTTCCCCACCCCTGTTCTAGTTTATCATAGATATACTATGTGGCATAGGTCATTTTTCTGAGTTAAAACACACACACATCACGAAATATTGGTAGTGGTTCTCTTGGTTTATATTTAGTTCTGAGTCATACTTTACGTTCTTGAGAAATTTACTGTAATAGAAAAAATGTAAATGGCAGGAATACAAAAGGCTAATTTTGTTGATCTTGCTCATGGCTCATTTTCTAGGGAAACTGAAGCATATGTGATGTTTTGTGGACCTGTAAGGAGTCAGCATCTTTTCATATAAAATCCATGCCTATTAAATGGCCGTTGTAATTTTTTTTACAAATCAAAATAGATCTGTAAAAGGAAATTTCTGATAAACATACTCAAAATTAAAGTGATAGATGGTGATGATTGAACTTTATCTTGATTAAACATAAAGCACATTGGTGGTTTACTTGTTTTTTATGTTAAACAGGTAGGTATAGTGAAATACAGGACTCCACCCACATTAGAAATAAGTGGTTATAAAGAAATCATTCATTAAAACTGGAGAAAACTGGATGATTATTTATCCAGAAATGAGAGTAGATCCATGCTTTCACACTTTATGTTACAATAAATTCCAATTAAATCAATAAACATAAGTTTTTTAAACATATTTGCAGGATTATTTCATCTTTATGATTATGATAACTTTTAGGGAAATGGAAGAAATTACTAGAGACAAACTAGTTAGGCTGCCTTATACAGAAAAAAAGGTTTTACACAGCAAAAAGTAATGTATCCCACATAAAAAGCAAAGTAAGTTGTAAGGAGAGGGCCTTTGACCTAAATAAATGTCCTAATAAAAGTCAAAACTCTAGAATCTACAAACTCTGACACATTAATAGGAATAATGCCTATTCCCTTGTGAATAAGCGATCAAAGATTATACAACAGGCAGTTCTTGAAAGAATTAACACATTATTAATAATCACCTGAAAAACTGTTCCAACCCTGTAATCTGAGAAATTGAAATTACAATTTTGAGGTGAGGCAGTATTTTACCACTTATCAAATTGGCAAAGATAATAAAATTCATTGTTTGTTGGAGGTATCAGAAAACAGACATGAAGATGTGAACTGGTTTAATCTCTTTGGAAAGTATATTTAGGCATTCTACAATGAACTACAAAACTGATCATAGCTTTTAACCCAGTAATCATATTTCTAATTAGGACTGTTCCTAAAGATGTTATTAAAAGAAAAATACATATTTGTAGTAGTCTTATTTATGATAACAAAAACTGCAAACTAACCTCTTTGTCTAGTGATTTGGGAATAGCAATGTAATAGAATATTGTTGTGCTATAAGTGACAAAGAATACAGTAAAACATGAAAAAAAAATCTGTATCTGTTGGCTTTACTTATTAACTTTTTCTTACAAGGGAGGCTAGGGAGCCGGACATTTAGAGGAGATGACTATGGAAGTGATTCAGGACAAAGAAAACAGAATCAGGACAAATTACTATGACTAGGAGAGGGAATGCAGCAATTTGATAAATTTATGAAATAAAAAATTATTGGAAGGGTCCATAGAAGCAAAATAAGTCACAAAAAACTTCCCCAAAATTAGAGCTTTCCAGAAATGAAGCTGGCTTCCTTGGTAGGTTTCTCCCTATTAAAGGTCTTCAGGTCTGAATGCTACTTGCAGAGATGTTATTCATTCTATGTCCATTGATCTGTGGATTGAATAGATGGCCTTTGAGGTTCTTTTCCAATTCCAAAATTCTATGATTTTATATAAAAGTATTATTGTTCTTTTGCTAAATGTTTTCATTGGGAGTTAATAGCTTTACGTCTAATGTATTTCTTATTTTTTACATCATTAAGTTTGTATTTTAAATTCCAGAATGATGCTTCTGGAGCTAGTACTGTTGAATGGATCTTGAGGCAGTTATTAGTGGCAAACTATCTTTTTTTTCCTCCTCATTTCCTTTCTCGTCCACTCATCTTCTCTGTTTCCCAGTTTTTCTTGCGGCATTACTTTCTTCCCTTACTTATCGTGTAGACTTCTTACTGGTGCCCGTCAGTAGTGTCCATCCATCATTGGTGGCGTGGGCTAGGGAGGTGCAAAGTTCTACCCTAGGCTATATATAATAAAGAATGCTCACATTTCTTTTGCATTTCAGTTTACAAGGTTCATTCACATGCAGTATTTCATTTCCTTCACAGAATGACCCTGTGATATACTCATCATCAGGGCAATATTAGTTATATTTTTCAGATGAGAAAGCTGAGTCTCAGAAATTTTGATTTGTCTGTAAGCATGGAGCTTATAAGTGTTGGAGCCAGAGTAAAACCCACTTCCAACTCTAAGTCTCCATTGCCTTTTGTGTTACCTTGTGCTGTGCAATAATTTGTAAGGTTAAATTTGGGTCTTCATTCTCTTCGTTACAAATTATCTAATAATGCTAATTTGTATAAGGAAGATATTCATTTTTAGTAATTCCAGATGACTTTGGTAGTCATTTCTTCATTTTCTTATGCATCTTTTTTCTAGGTTGTAGGCAGTATGGATGCCCACCCAAGCAGGTACTGTGCCACAGTAAGAGTTCAAAGACCCCGACAGGAGATCATCCAAGATTTGGCCTCCATGGTCAGGGAACTTCTCATCCAGTTCTATAAGTCAACCCGTTTCAAGCCCACTCGCATCATCTTTTATCGGGATGGTGTTTCTGAGGGCCAGTTTCGGCAGGTGAGCTACCCAGAAGGTCTTGATCCAGAGATTAATCCAGAAATGATGCCTATGTAATGAATTCTAGCTCTCTGAAGAATCTAGAGTTGAGACATCATAGAAGGTTTTTAATTTTGATGTTTCAGTATAATTTATTTTTAGAATGACCAGTAGTTAGATTTTGTGTGGTTTTGATAGGTGTGAGGATCATACAGTTTGACAGATGGGATGCTATTGTTCCTTGAAGCCTTTACTTATCATCCTGCCCCCCTGCACTTCCATCAGAAACAACTCCACCTTTCAGCCCACCCACAATGCTCAGTTTTGTACCTCTTTAATGCATTTAGCATGTAATGCCACATATAACTACATGTTTTTGTTCTACCTCTCTACTAGATTGTAATCTTTATAAAGGCAAAGATTATTTCTTGTTTAAATATTTTGTATTCTTTTAACTCAGTGTACTGCACAAAGTTGGTAGTCAGTGAAGAAATATTTAAGTGATTATTTGTGTAATAGGCATTGGTGCTAAGCACTGGGAATACAAATACAAGCCAAAAAAAGAGAGAGAGGATGTCAGTGCTCTCAAGGAGATTACATTCTGTGGGGAGAAGAGAATACATAAGGGAGCATTCTGGAATGGGGGTGGGGGGTGGGGATACTGATCTATTCCCTTCCTTAAAATGGAAGTTCTGGGAGGAAGGAGACCATAGGGGTAGAGGGAAAAGGTAGGCGAGCATGATGGCAGAGTCTGAAGAGGTATGGTGAATAAATGGAATAAAAAACTAAATTGAAAAGGGGGAGGAAAAAATAAGGAACCTTAAGTATAAAGCATTCCTTTTGATGAAAGATATACAGCAGACACCATTGACTTTCTAAACTTTCTCTGATATAGGTATTATATTATGAGCTGCTTGCCATTCGAGAAGCCTGCATCAGCTTGGAGAAGGACTACCAGCCTGGCATCACCTACATTGTGGTACAGAAACGCCACCACACACGGCTGTTTTGTGCTGACAGAACGGAAAGGGTAATCTTTCATCTGGGACAGTATCATCAATCAGACATACATTGCATGCGATCATCAGAGTTCTCCCAACTTGTGACATGTTTGGGGTGATCCTTTCCATTTAAATCACCTTCTCTGCCTTTGTGGAGTGGTAGTTGTATGTGTGTAACAAAGTGTGGGTATAGAAGCAATAGGCTCAGAGATGTTGACTGTTAGAGGTGAATGACCCTTTTTAGTTTCTAGTGTTTCTAACAACTGGATGAATATTAAAAATTCATTTTGTTTTTAAGTTAGTATAAAAACATTGCCTATCTGTTTATAAACTGTTGATGTTCAAATATTCAGAAGAAAAGACCTAGCCTTTAGAGATTTTAAGAGAGTGTGCTATACTTTCTAGCAGAAGCCAGGTTATAAAGAAGAAAAATAAAAGCCTGCTAGACTGGTTCATGTGTGATATAAATCCATTTGCTGCAAATTAACTTTTATATCAAAACTAGCTTCAAAATTAAAAGAATCAAGGAAGAGAAGCTGCCCAGGTGCAAAATTTGCCTTGGGTTGCATTAGACAGAGACCACCACAGAGGTCAAGTGGCATTCTCATGTCTGTGTAGCAGAAAGGAGCAAGTTTACTGAGCTAGAAAACTAAGCCATTGGGAAGAGAGAAAGATGTGAGGAGCAAAAGGCAAATGTCATCCACTCAAAAAGAAGACTGCTAAGGCAGTAAATCAATACCCTTTAATAAGCGGCAAGTAAGTAGTTTAAGGACTTTAGATACCAAGCTGTCTGGAAGCTGCAGGGCTGTTAATACTTGAAGCACAAATGAGAGAAGGCTAAAGGCTTCTCCTTAAAGCAAAACAAATGAAACCAGAGTTAAATTAACCAACAACTCATAAAAGGGATGAATTTTATTCACAAAAGCATTTAATCTATATCTAGATATTTATATTTCATTTGGTTTTACTCAGTGATATTATTTAGTCTAAATACTGTTTTCCTACTGCCCCACCAGCCCTGTAATTTCATCAATGTACTGAACTAGCAGCAAGGGAATTCCTTCTGCCAGTGCAGCTACCAAGGCAGCTGCTCTGCAGCTTAGTTTGAGAGAGCTGTTTGGGGCACTGAGCAGTCAAGTGATTTACTAGTGTGGGGGTGGGGAACCTGTGGCCTTGAAGCCACGTGGTGGCCCTTTGACTTAATCCAGACTTCACAGAACAAATCCCAGGTGGCCTCGAGGCGGCAGGTTCCCCACCCCTGTCCTAGAGTCATATAGCCAATTTGCGTCAAAGGGTAGATTTGGACCTTGATATTCCTGACTCCAAAGTCATCTTTTTATTCACAGTGCCAAGCTGCCTCTTCATTTTCTTATAAATAATAATTAGAAATAAATAATAAATTAATTATGTTTGTGTTTTTAAGAGAGCTTTAATAGCTAGCTCATGTTAATCTATATTATATAAACATGGCCAAAAGACAGCTAGCTAGTTGGCCCAAATAACCACAGCCCATGGCACTTAGAGTTTAAATGTTGGCATTTGTCTAATTTTCAAGCCTTATTATGCTTAAGAGAAAAAAATTGCCTCTGAAGTGCTTAAAATCCAAATTGGAAAATACAGTGATAAGAAAAAAGATACGGGCTAAGAAAATTATTTTCAAAATAAAAGATATGTGGATGGAGAATAGCAGAACAGGTAATAAAATAATACTCCATGCCAGGTGATCCATGGAGGAACACTGGGAGGGAAGAATCCTGGCTAAAGTGATCCCTAGCACCTGACTGGCTGGAGGACCAGAGATAAGTAGCTATGGAAACCTGAGACCCAAATCCTAGACAGAAGAACTCAGATCTGCCTAGGTAGCAGACGTGTCATGGATTTATTTCCCTCTGATGTGCAATCATGTTATTTATGTCTTGTTTACATTTTCATGGGGAAAAAATAGGTTGGAAGAAGTGGAAACATCCCAGCTGGAACAACAGTAGATACAGATATTACCCATCCCTATGAGTTTGATTTTTACCTCTGTAGTCATGCTGGAATACAGGTAAGCCTTTTGCATTTTGACATATTCTTGTAAATATCAATAATAATTTTTTTTTAACTATTCGTTAAAGGTAAAATTAAGTCATTTAATATGTATTGATTCAGATTACAATATGGCTTTAGGTGAAATTACTTCAAGTATCTTTTTCTTTCAGGTAATACTTCACTATAATTTCACATCTTACTCCAGGTGAATGCATTCCACGGGCTTTTTTTTAATCCATCTACAATATGCAAAGTGCAGGTGATATTAACAGAATTGAGGAATGATTCCTGCCCTCACATCTGCTTATAATGAGTAGAGAGAAATAGAACATACTAATGTGTTATATACTACATGTGACTATAATGCCAAATTGCAAGAGTCTGAGTAATACAAAGGGATTTGCAGGGTTCCAGGAAGAAAAGATGTTAGGGATGTGGGGGAGAGACCTGGAGAGGGGTTCTGGAAGAAGCAGCATTTATTGAGTGCGGCCTTGGTGGAAATAGGGTAGGAACATAGGCTTACAAAGCCAGGAACAAAGGCACATCCAGGAGAAAAGAACCAGAGATGATGAAAAGGATGCTGAATAATCCTCTCTGACACTAAGTCAGTGGATGTTTATTGAGTGCCTGTTCTGTGCCAGGCCCTTTGCAAGAAGGGATGTTTTTATTCATTGTCTTTGTATTTCCATGTCTGACTTTTGTGACCCCATTTGAGGTTTTCTTGGCAAAGATACTGGAATGGTTTGCCATTTCCTTCTCCAGCTCATTTTACAGATGAGGAAACGGAGGCAAATGGGGTTAAGTGACTTGCCTAGGGTCACAAAGCTAGTAAGTGTCTGAGGCCAGATTTGAACTCAGGAAGGTGAGTCTTCTTGACTCCAGACCCAGTGCTCTGTGCACTGTGGTCTAGCTGCCAGTAAATGGATAAGAAATGTCTGATTGATCTTGCCAAACTGTTCTGCTTTCCTTGCAAAACATCCCATCTCTAGCCTTTGCAGAAGCTGTCTCCCATGCCTGGAATGCTCTCCCTTCTCCCATCAGCTTCTTAGAATCCCCAGCTCCTCCAAAGCTCAGCTGAAGTGCACTGCCTCCTGAGCCCCTGAATTGTTAGTGCTCCTACGCTCTTGTCCCAAGATTGCTTCGTATGTATACTTTGTGTTCACTTATGTGTATATAAGTTCTTTAGGGCAGGCCCTGTTTCATTTTTGTCTTCGTAACCCTGGTGCCTTCGTACACTGTTGGTGCTTCATATATGTTAGATAAATGAAAGGTGTGACATGGCCATATATGTGCCTAAGGAAAATTATCCTAGCAGTAGTGGTTCATAAAATCAAATATCTAGAACCAAGAGGGACTTTAAGTACCCTCTACTTTTATAGACAAGGAAACAGACCCAAGCAAGGTAAATGACTCACCTTCAAATCGCACAAGGTAGTAAATGTAGCATGAAAGATGACCTGGAGAGGGGTAGAGAACGAAGTCAGAGAGGCTGAAGCGGAGGGCATGTACTAGGAAAATAAGAATGGGAACAGGAAGGAGTAGATGAATTTAAAAGAGATTTGAAAGAATCAGTTTTTACTAATATGACAAGCTGTTTTTTTTTTAAACTAAAGAACTGCAGTTAAGCTTGTGCAGTGTGTGTGTGTGTGTGTGTGTGTATGTGTGTGAGACAGAAGAGTGTACATCGCTCCAAAAGTTTTTTATTCCATGAGAATTGCTGTTTTGCTTTTTGCCTAGGGTACCAGCCGTCCCTCACACTATCACGTTTTGTGGGATGATAACTGTTTTACTGCGGATGAACTTCAGCTGCTAACTTACCAACTCTGCCACACATATGTGCGTTGTACTAGATCTGTTTCAATACCTGCTCCAGCATATTATGCTCACCTGGTAGCATTCAGAGCCAGATATCATCTTGTGGACAAAGAACATGACAGGTAAAATGGAATAGGACACAGGTATTGTTAGTCATTCTTTAGGGTACATAGCACTGTGCCGGTCACAGACTAGGTGTTTAATAAATGTTTATTGAATTGAGTTTTGAGCTTCTCCTCTCCTTCTCCATACCCAGTTTCCTATTGTAGCGAACTAATAAATTTTTTAAGGCTTCCTGGCTGACTATACAGGAGGGAATAAAGCCTAGAACTTCTGTTCCTGACATAAAATGATTCAGATAAATGGATTTGAAGTTCTTACTTTCAGAACATAATGCATATATATTCTCAGAAAAATAATGGTACTCTCTGTTTATGAAGACTTCTGAGGTGTTGTAGCACACAGGGTAAGGTGAACTTAGAAGTTTTTCTGCTATTATGCCTTAATATATATCTTTTTACTCTAGAGAGTTGCCATTCAGGATGAAGACTTTGGCATTTGAACTAAGCCAAATGAGTTCTATGATATTAGGCTAAATAACCTCTACAAATTGTTGCTTTTATCTTGAACTCTGAATTTATTTGCTATGAACGTGAGGGTTTATCTGTTTTCATTTTTTTCTAATGAGTAATAACAACAGTGATACAATTATTTTACTTAATTATCCCAGAAGAGTATTCTTTCTCTAGGGTATCCCTTGGGTTTACATATTGATTTTCACTTCTCTTGCAGTGCTGAAGGAAGTCATGTTTCAGGACAGAGCAATGGCAGAGACCCACAAGCTCTCGCCAAGGCTGTACAGATTCACCAAGACACCTTACGCACAATGTACTTTGCTTAAAAAAGGAGTCCAAGTATACTCACTGAGGAAAAAAACTGAAAATGAATTCACATACAATGTATGTTTCTAGTGGGGTCAGTTGAATGGGCATGCATGCCTCCAGCCATAGGGAGGCCAGCCCTGTGGAGGGCCGGGGGCTGATCCTCAAATTGACGCACGGAACATTGTTTACTTCA
This sequence comes from Trichosurus vulpecula, assembly GCF_011100635.1. Taxonomy (NCBI): domain Eukaryota; kingdom Metazoa; phylum Chordata; class Mammalia; order Diprotodontia; family Phalangeridae; genus Trichosurus; species Trichosurus vulpecula. The sequence goes on along the minus strand of NC_050574.1, from coordinate 77,076,586 downwards.
TCGAGGAACACAGCACTATTATGCAATATGAAACCAGCCAACTGCTTTTTGTGCGGTCTCCCATAGGAAGTATCGCAATCCATTTTTTTTTTCTTGTAGTTAAACCCTTCTAATGCCTTTACCTCAAGTTGCTTGGCAGCACAACTATCTTTGCAAAAAAAAAAAAAGAAAATTATGGTTTAACAAATATACACCTACAGGAATAATCAAAACGATTGTTTAGAAGAAATGTGCAAAAAGTTAAAGTGTGTATACATGTAAAAAGTGTCCATGTGTGTATTTTAAAATATGCACATGCATACTTCGCATATGTGTGTGTATCTGCATAGACAATAGATATATGGCTATGTATATATTTTTATACCTTACTCCATTGGAGAGCATTCTCTTTCCTTTTTGCTCATCATCACATCCCTTTTTCTTTTTCCTTCTCTCTACCTCGTCAACTTTAGTTCCTTTTTTTTTCTAATGCTACCAGTGACATCTGCAAACTCTTCTCTCTGGTACATTTGAATATGCAGCCTTGGCTGACTAGATTTTTATTTGTGCACACCCTCACAGTTAGTTTAGCCAGCTGCTGTCTTTGTGTTTTAACACAGCTCTGAGTTCTCAGCTCTAGAAATCATTTTCATGAAGGGAAAATGCTTATATGTTGACATGTGTGCATTGAGCATATGTGTGGAGATATATATATATACATATATATATACACACACACACAAATGTGGGCTTTGTGTTTGCAGATTTGCAAGAGGTGAACATGAGCAGTGATAGGAGTAGTAACCTAAATTATCTTAGTTGTTGTTTTACCTTGTTAGAAGTTTTCTTTGTTTTTCTTTGGTAAGCAATATGGATTTTGAAGCCTCTTGCATTTTGCAAATTGAATACAGAAGGCCACTCCAGAAAGTATCCCTAAGGGGGTACATATTTGAAGTAATTGGAAATCCAGAATTGGAGATCTCTCTGAAGCATGAGGATGGAAGATGGATTTTTTTTTTTTTTGCTGATTTACTTGCTGCCTCTCCTACATTAATGTGACTTTCATATATACATACACACACACACACACACACACACACATACATAGACACACACATATACACATATATAGTGTATGTGTGTATGTGTATATATACAAACATATGTATGTGTCTTGAAGTTTAGCTTCCTTTCTTTGGTATTTATTAGGATAATAATGCTTTAATTTAATAATTGTGGATCATATTGGCCACATCCTTTTTAGAAATGTAATCATGTTTATTTTAAGAACTGACGCCTTGTTTTTGCTATCTTGTAGTGCAATAAGCTGTTCTAAAGGAAAGTTGTGTCTGCTTGGATGTATTGTAGCAGCCTTTGTACCACTCGCTGGGCGAGAGCGGCACCTCCACACTTTTAAAAGGGCAAAGTAATACCAAAAAAAAAAAGCCTTAATCTCAGAAAGAAAGTGCTATCATCTATGGGCACACGGGGCTTTCTGGGTAACTTCACAGTGATGGTAGAAGGCAGTGGGAACCACCTGCATTGGGGTATGTGCTTCTCTGTTAGGAATGAACTAGAGCTTTGAGTTTTAATAAAGTCCAGTGCACAGTTCAGGTTTCAGAACACACTGAAATGCCTTCAAAATGACTGAATGTTTGAATTGGGTTGGTTAGGTTTAGTTTTCAGGAATCATGTTTCCTCGTGCCCATTTTCATTTGGCTGAAGTGAATCAGGAGAACTTCTAGTGAACTAATAAACCATAGGCACTTTTTTGCTTAATCATTGTTACAAATTCCCTTTTAAAATTAGGGTGTTGGTGACTTAAATACTTCATTTCACTTTATAAATACATACTAAGGGCTGAGATATAATATAAATAAGTTAAATCACTGAGATGTGAAATTTCACAAAACTCAATACCTTCATTCCACTTTAAAATGAAGAAAGGACTATAAAGCTGTCAGAACTGAGCATTCAGTAATAGGGAATCAGGGGAGCTTTGCACTTTTTAATTCTTGAGAAGCATTTTTAACTGTTTTGTTTGCACTGGTTCAGAGTATAGAATACTGCTGGTAGTTGATAATGGGCATTGTTGTTATCCCAGCCCTTTAGAATCCCATCTATTCTCTACGTGAAAACCAATAGGTTTAGTTCTTTAGTTTGTTTCTAATACATAACCCACTTATTGCCAATTTACTGTATTTTGAGCCTAAAATCTGAGCCCATTTGCTCTAGCAGGCATAAATTCTTTGGTCCCTCTTTTTATGCCAGAAAACTGAGAAAGTACTGTATTTGGTGCATCATTTCTATGTTGTATTGAAATGTGTGTAGTCCTATTCACAACACTTGTCTCCAAGAGCTTTATTGCAGTGTGTATACTGTACATATCTATTTTCTCACAGTTTTCCCGGGGGAAAATATATACTGCAAAGACATGAATTTTTAATAATTAAATTTGCACTGGACATGGTTGTGTAGGTGGGCAAGAGAAGGAAACACAACAGACCTCCAAGTGATAAAGGGCCAGATTTCTCTGTGGCTGCTGTCTATTTCCTTTTGTTAGTGAGTCCAGTGGGAAGAACTCTAGGTTCTCAAGTAAGCATTATAAACATCCCTCATTTACAGGGAAGATATTTCTCAGCATCTTACACAAAACCTGCTTGAGGAGACCCTTGTTTTATATCTATCAGAAGCACTTTTTTAGACAAAATAAATAAGTGTAAACATTTACTTTCTGAGTAATTCCTTTTGAGGGTGCTCTGATTCTTCATAACAATGCTAGTTCAACGTCTTAGCTTGGGTAAAAAAAATTCCTATTTTGCATACTAAAATTATTATTGGAAATTTAATTACAGTGAACATTAAAGATGCTGGGTCAAATGGCAGATTTTTTTTTGAAACTGGGTTAAGCATTTATTATTGCATCTTGGTGCAGAATATTTAACCTTTTTGATTATTTTTAAAAAGAAATGTTCCTGAGACACTGCATCTCCCCTCCTGCCCTTACTATCTGTTATGTGCTGTTAAATTTGTTTGCTGCTTTAATATTTCCTTTTTGCCCCCCAAATGTTAGCCCTACCAGCTGGAATAATTGGTTTTCATGTGAAGAGAAGTTGGGAGTTGAATGCAAATATGTCAATATACATTTTTGCATTCCATTATTATTAAGTTTCAGGCATTTGGGGCCAAACCTTTGTGATACTGTAGCTGCTATATTTATTTAAACAGAGACGGTTAACTGCACTAGAGAATGAGGAGGTGAACAAGAATCAAGGCTTGGTGTTTGAAACCAGGTATCTTTTTTCCCTCCTAAAGAAAATCAGTGGAATGGAAATCAAGTATAATGATGGGTGCTGTCATTTTAGCTGATACTAAATATCCATATCTTCCTTTATTTAAAACATTTGGAGTTTTAATCGTTCCCTTTTGGAAAAAGGGCAGCTCATCTTCAGTGGTAGTTGATGTTTTTATTGGAGACCCTGGATTTCTTTTGTTTTTCTCTAAGGAGAAATTCAGAATATTTTTTTAGTATACTTCTATCAAAATAAATGTTCTTAATCACAATGTAAGTAATCTTTTTCTTTTCTAAGGAAATAGTCCAGGAATGATGTTATTAGCAAGGATGGACAACTTTGTTTGACAGGTACGTGAAGACAGCTCATCCCCGCCTCCTGGAATTAACATCTCCGGCTTTTTCATTACCTGGCTTAGTTTGCCTAGCTACCTACGCATACATACTATTGTATCTTCTGCCTCCTATTCATTTCTGTATTCTCAAATAGAATGTACTTGATTGATTGTACAAAATTCAGCTTCAGTTACAGATAAGAGAATATCTAGGAAAATAAAAGGCCAGCTGCAGTGGTACAGGAGAGGCTGGCAAAGAGTTTCCTTGGTGAGGGGCAGGATGATAGTATGGTAGGATACCAGACAGATGGTCTGGATGTGGGACCATTGTCTGAGAAATGCGAAACTGAAGTTCTTTTCAGAAGACCACATGATCTTGCCAAGAGTGATTATTTTCATTTTATTGTGACTTAAGAAGTTTGACCTTTGGGTCCAGCTTTCAAAAGAAACCAGCTATAATTTTAATATTTGTGTTTTTGTTCACTTGGGATAGGGTTTGGTCAAGGCCAGGGTGGGGAGGGGGGGTGGTAACATTTGCCAATGTGCCGAACTAATAGCTCTGTATAGTGGCATTTTTACTGAGTGTCATTAGGCTGATCTTAAACATTTGTTAATTCTTTTCTAATACTGTTTGGAGATATTTTGAGAACTGATAACACATAAAAGTAACTTTCACATTTATAGTGGGTTAATCTGATTTTTCATCTATAGCCAGAAGCCATTAACCTGGCATATTTTCCTTTTGTATGAATCATAAACCTTTAGATATCATCTGTCAGACATGAATAATTAGAATCTCATTCTGTCATTGGTGGAGCTTTGGTTTGGTTTGGTTGTTGAGGTTTTGTTTTGTTTGTCTGGTGGATTATTTAGGTTCTTAGAATTCCCATACTTAACAAGTGGGAGATTTTGTTTCAAGATGTGAAGTCTTTTATTTCAGTGTATCCTATGATCTTACACCCTGATGAACTTGCTTCTATGTATATATACCCATATGTTTATGTTTTCTGACTTCCAGTGTTAGCAAAAATGATGAAGGTATGTATATGCCACATGCATACTTTCCTCACTTTTGATAACTCTGCGGGAGTCAGAAAAGAAATAAGAAAGATTATATGTGTATATAACCTTTCAAATGTAAAATTAACTAAAGGAAATATGAATGGGTTTTTCCCTCAAATTATTTTCCCCTGTTACCAGTGACATTTGTGTGGTCACTATATTGGTGTTATTCGCCTTTTTCAGTGGCCAGGTTGACTCCTGGGACAAATTATGGCTTGCTTTCGTACTCAAAAATGGTACTTTAAATTTATATAACTTTAGTTTCAAACTTTGAGTTCACAAAATAAATAACTTTGAGTGTCATTTTGGTAATACTGAGACAATAGTGGTCAAGTTTGTGCAGATACCATATTTGTAACTGCCTGGTTATAGTTAAGAACTCGGGTTTTTGCTTGGCTATCTAAAATATTGAAAATAAAAATTTAAATATTGGATGTAGACAACACAATACTAATTATATGGCATAGAGAAGCTTAGAATTATCCAAAGAAGTGCTGTTTTGAAGTATCTGTTCCAAGAATGCCTATCAAATTCTATATCTATGTACTCTTTTTGAGTATTGTCTAGATTTGAGTCTCCATAAAGCATTTCTTTTTTTTTTTTTTAAAGTGTGATTGACCTCAGGATGTGCCTTTTCCAGGAGATGGTGCTGTCAGTTTTTATTCTCAATAATTATGTGGTTGTAAACCTACAGGAATAATTATTTTTAAATGCCAAGTGTTTTACCCTAGAATCGTTTCTCTTAGTCAGGACTAAGATAAAACAAGGAAAAATATGTTTTGTGCATTTGTTTTTTATTCTCTCCAGTAAAAAGAAATTCTCACCAAAGAGCTTACGGAAGTAACCCTTTCAGTTCTTGGTGTCATTGGAGGCCATAGAGACGGTGGTTTTTAGAACAATAAAACTACCAGGCCTTTTTACAAGATAGTAATTGTAATTTTACAAGATTGTAATTGACCCAAGTACAGAAGAAAATACCCAAAAGTGAAAAATTGCCTGCCGTACATCTGAGGCCATACATCACAGGTGACTTGTCTTCTCTCTCTCTCTCTCTCTTGGAGTCAGTTGGGGTTAAATGACTTGCCCAAGGTCACACAGTGTCTGAGGCCAGATTTGACCTCAAATCCTCCTGACTCCAAAGCTGGTGCTATATCAACTGCACCACCTAGCTACCCTTGTCTTCTCTCTTAATGTACACCTTGGCCCTTCTCTCATTATCTTTATCATGAAAAACTTCCTAAAAGAGGAAGATAGTTGCATGCGCATACACGCACACTCCCCCTCCATAACCCACTTCTAATACGTATTGGCTGTGTGACCTTGGGCAAGTGATCCAGCAACCTCTTGGTGCTCTAGATCGGTGGTGTCAAACTGAAATAGAAATGGAAACTTTCAAGCCATATGTTCACTTAGAAAACCATAAAATTAACATGTGGCATTGCATTTTTATTTTGTTGAACATTCCTAATTACATTTTAATCTGGTTCTGGTCTCCCTTGGGACTTTTGCAGGCCTTGAGTTTGGCACCTCTACTTTAGATAGCAAAGACTATAACTTGCCAAGAATGTGCTGAACTACATTGGTAGGACTTCCTTTACCTGGGACTTCCTTATCCTAGTAAAATCACAGGTCCAGTTCCTATCCCTTGGCAAATTAAACATGTCCTTTTTTGTAATGGTCTCGATAGCAATTATGAGTTTATCACTTTTTTTAAAAGATGAGCTTTTTACTGTGGCATTTTTGTTTATTGGCAATATCTGTGCACCTCATTATTTAATAGCCTGGATGTTACTTTTAAAATATTTTGACTAAAGAAATTTTCAGGCTTAGCTTCCTTTTCTCAGTTATGTTAACTTTTCTAATCATACATAATAGAAGAAATCAGATGCAATGTAATTAAGATATCAACCAAACTGCTTAATTTCATTCATTCCATTTAGAGTTTGGGATTGGACTACAGATCTATATAAACCCTTTTTCCAGCATAATTTTTTTTAATTTTGTTAATACCAGCCTGGACATTAAAGATAGTGAAAACATAAGTTTATATAGTGGCTTTTTTCAATGTAAGCTACCAGAGTTGAGGATATTTCTTCAGCTTGGACTTAAATCTCGAACAGCAAACTCTGTAATGAAAGCATAGGTTTACTTAATCTGGAAAGTTACCAGAATGGTCATGGCATTTCTTTCTCAAATTTACTTCATTTGAAATGGTCTACAACAGAATAATTAAATCTCTTTTGGAATTATGAAACAGTTTTACAAATTCAGTCAGCGGGTACAACACAGGTAATCTAATACAGCAGATATTTATTTATCTTTGGAATGCATTATATAGTGATTCACCACCACCAAAGATTTGCCTTCAAAATTGTTCTGTGTTTTGTTTCCTGAGTTGTCAGTATTAAAGGCAGGTAGTCTTAGCATAGATTTTGAGAAATTAACAGTCATGATGACTATGGGCAAAGTTAGCACATAATTTTTAAAGTTCCAGTGGTTAGTTGAGAGCTGACTATGTTCTAATATGTCACTAATTTGAATTAATGAGGGGGAAGACTAGTAAGAATTGGACAAAGTCAAATTGTTAGTTCAAATATATATAATAATGCAGAACATTGCCAAGTATATTTTTCCCCAGGGTTTATTTGTCCATTATATTTCCCTTTAATGCAGATGCTGTTGGAATCTTTTACCCTTCTCAAAAGTCTAATATCCCTAGACTAATATGGCTTTGTCAAAGTTGGTTTATCTTTAATGTGTAATCACTTGCCTCTTAAAAAAAATTCCCTTTACCAATTCTGTGTAATGTGAATGTTTTTTCTTTCAGTGTATATTTATACATTGTAGTCAGTTTAAAGTAGACTTATGTGTTTCTTGTAGATCCAGTTTAGACCAGAATTTTTATAGCTTCTATGGAGAAATCTCTCCCTTCTGAAAGGAATGAGCATGGTTCATATAGCTCATGTTGCCATTTGGCTTAGGTTAAATCCCTGGACCCAAGTTCTCTAACACTCGGTCTAATACAGTACAAAAGCATAGGGATTGGTGAGTTGAGGCTTGTTGAAATATGCCATTGAAGTGGACAAAAGATGGATCAGCAAAGAGCTTCCATGAATAATGTTAGGAGAAGGAAACATATAAAGATATTGGGAGTTTGGTGGGGGAGCAGGGTTTTCTCTTAACACTTTACTATATTTATGTAAGTAGTTTCGTAATTTTCATTTAAATGGAACTGCTTTAGGACAAGTAAGGGTAATTACTTTGGCCTTCATTATATCTCACTAGGTGGTTGGAATATCTTTTATTACCTTTTAAAAAACATTTTCAAAACCAAAGAAGGGAACAGTGTTTCTGCAAAAACACTGCTAATGTGTCTAGCATCCCTTTGTTTTGTGGAGGCATCAGAGATCTCTGTAAATAAATGGGTCTGTGAAATTAAGGAAAAGCACTGAAGAAAAAGTAGGGCCCTCCTAGTATTGTTTTGCTTTGGCTGAAACCTTAAAGTTGTTTGATGTTTCTCAGCCACTCCAAGTGGGCCGCACTTGGATATTTGTACAGCACTTGAGGAATTTCATAGTTAGGAAAGAGAATATATACCAAGTGAATGTGCAGAATAGGCCTGAGGCAGTGGCAGTGGAAACTCAATCTGGATTCTGGACTGTTGCTTTACTCAGTAGTTGAACTGAAGTATCTTGAAGTTTGCTTACAGAATGTGTATCATGCTCATTCTTTCTTAGTATTATGTTGCCATGGCATTGCCTGTCTTAATCTCCCTTTAACAGACCAAAACTGAAATACTAATCAAGGCTCCCCTGCTCTAGGAAGATTTTTCCTGTGGATAAAATGGTGGCTTTTGCTTAATGGTATAGAAAGGATGTTGAATTTTGTCAAGTAGGTTTTGATGGAGGAGGGAAAACATATTTGGCAGTAGAGATGCTTCAGACATCCATGATTGTCTGTCTGGTTACTTCCTTGGCTGAAACACAGGATCACAACTCATACATCTTAGGTCATTTTCATGAATTACTGTGACTGAAGAAATTCACCTTTTAATGCTGAGCCTCTCTGCATTTAGCTAGGCTGGGATTCAGGTGACAGGCACAAATCTTTAACAGCCTCGTAGGACCTGTCAGGTCTGTGCTCCAGTAGCACAGTAGGGGTGCCAAGAGCTCCTAGTCACTGCTAGACTACAATGAAACACCAGGAATTGGGGAAGAACTTCGTTGGAGGAATATAAAATAATTGATTAAAGTTCACTTAGTCTCAAGGAGTTGTTAGTTGCAGAAAGTGAAGTGTAACTAGGTTCTCAGATGTTCAGGGAATTCATAGTATCTCTGTTTTTAATGATAGATATCTTTGCAAAAGCTATATGAGCTTTTATTTTTAGTGATAACCTTGTAAGTATCGTGTGCCTTTTTTTTAAAGCTGGTAATAAGGACCAGGTTCACACAGAGCTCCTCCATCCAAATATTCCCATGCTGTTAATTTTTCCTGAGAGATGATTAAAATGCCATGAAATTATAACTTAGTAATTTTGTTTTGATAAATACCAGCAAAATAAGTGTTTGCACATACAAAGAACAACAAGAAAAGAAGATCGTACCTGAAACTAGGAATATTAGTCATTTGGCACTTTAAATATGCTTTGATTTGCTAAGCTATTGGTTTCTTCCCTTTCTCTTCATTTATTTGAAGATTTACCCAACCTGGATTCCAGGCTTCTAAACTGTGATGCATTCAGTTGTTTTGTGTCATATAATGCTTCTTCAGAACATAAAACTATTCTTACCTTCATGTTTCATTTCCAGTTCTAATGTGGACAGTTACAATGCTGCTTTTGATGAAAGAGAGCAAAGAAATCCTAATCTGTTTAAGTAAAACTTTAGAATCGAAAGAGTTAATGCCACGAGTAGTCACTGTGAGATTTGTTTGCCAGCAATTGGGCATTGCTGATTATAGAAAATAGTGTATTGTGTTTGGAATGTGTGTAGCAGGGTGGTATAAAAACATTTTTTTCCTATTTCTTCAAAGAAGTAGTGTTCAGTCTCTTACAAGAGAAATCCCATTCCTCACAGTCAATGAAGGTTGCCTCCAGTTTTACTGGGCTGGATTTCCTCTATTTTCAACTTTTATTCTACTAAAACAAAGTTTTCTACATTAAATTTTAATATCAAATGAAATGCTACTTACAATCTTTCCTCTTAATCCATCTGTGAATTCATTCTTTTATTTCACCAATACATCTGTTCTTAATCTAGGAAAACACTATTTAACATTTATTTTTATGTCAACTAGGCCATGGGCTGAATGTGAGAAGGAAGTATTTTCAAATACAGAGACTTGAGAACAGCAACTGTAATAAAGAAAACAATAGGCTGTTCCTGGCCTTCAAAAGGTAGAAAAAGCAACTTGACTAGGGAGTTGGAAGACCTAGCCTTGGTGCTGGGTCCCAGCTCTGCCACTGAATTGCTATGTGTCCTTACAAGTTCCTTAACCACTGTGCCTCTGTTTCCCCTTAAGTAAAATGGTGGTAAATAATATTTGCCCCTAGCTACCTCACAGAGATGTTGTGAGAATAAGATAATGTATGTATAAGTTTGCAATCCAAGATAGTAGTAGTATTGTGGTACTACGTAGATGATCTTTTTCCAGTTTGCCTGTGTGTGAAAGTGTCTTTAATAGGCTCATTTCACAAAACCAGTATCAGAAAAACAGTGTTCACTTACAAATATGTCCTGCTCTGTCCCCCTCTTCCAGAGCCTCAGTGCACAAGACTAAACTTTACTTTGTGATTGTTCTTGGTAAATGACTCAAAAAGACTAAAGTCATTTTAGTGGTGCTGTGGTAACTGAAGTTGTATTTTGAATTAGTTTCCACGGGGAAGCCATCACATTAGCAGCCTTTTTAACTTCAGATTTTTTTTTTTTTTTGGCTAACTTTTGGCATGTGGGCTATTTGAGTTTTGTGTACACAGTTATTCCCTTGCTGGTTGGAGGTTTAACAGTCCCTTTTTGCTCTTTGGGGTTGGGGTTTTTCGTTGTTGTTTTTTGGGTGGGAGAACATTATTTTAAAGAGGAAAGTGTACTTATTTCACTCCGAGTAGCTTTGCCATGTGAGCCTAACCATGCCTCTGGCAGCTCCAAGGGCTCAGAAACCTGCAGATGTTTGCTAGAATGATGGCACCTTTTCCATTTCCCCTCAAGTCACAGAACCTGCAAATGCTACTGGAGAAGAAAGTTTCTATGTGGTGGGGATGAGGGCTAGGGGACACTCCTTCAATTTTTGATGACAACCCTACTCCCCATTACAGGGTTACATCCCTTGGTCAAACAGTTTGCCATATAGCATCAAGGCAAGAAATAAATTTCTTGTTACAACAGTGTAAATTTTTTTAAGAGTACATTTTGGGTACACAGGGTATAGATTCATTTAATAGTTGACCTAATATATTTTATACTATATATATTTATATAAATATATGTGTGTGGGGGTGTGTGTAAGTATCTTTACACACACACACACACACACACACACACACACACACACACACACACACACCGAGCTCCTTTTGGTACAAGCAGTTGAGGTTTTCCAACAGATGCTAATCTGAAGTAGGTGGCATTTGTCCTTGTTATATTAGGGTACTTAAGACTTCCAGTTCTGAACAGTAAAAGGTAAATTATGCCGAAAGAGGGAGAACAAAATAATGTTACATGATTTCTATTGATAAAGAGCACTGTCTTTACCATATAACAAATATTCGTTTAAAGGATTTTCATTGTAACAGAGCTTTAATATTTTTTATTCAGTTATGGACCCATAAAAGTATTATTGTGCTATGTGAGCTTGCTACTAAAAGACTCTTCCAGATCATAGGCTTTGGAAAGCAGCGATTTGTATATGTGTGTGCATATAAATAAAGTACATGTATAATGTAACACTTTGTATAAGAAAAACCCATAGAGAGAAAATGTGCTCAGTGCTATTTAGAATTAAATTATAAACAAACCACTCCAGTGGACCAAGAGAACATTTATATTATCTGCACACACACTCCATTAGCATTACCAACCCATTCACTGCTACTTTGAGCAAGTAATGGCAAATTCTGCTCACAATGGTAGAAATGTATCCTCTTAAGAGGGCCTTTCTCAGGAGCAAGTATAAAGGTGGGCTTTGCTGGGATAGGGGCAGGAGAAGGGAGCTTGCACCAAGGGATAGCAGGTTTAGTCTACAAAGCCTTTTAATGTTTCCATTATAACCATCTTGACCGTGTGTGCCTATCTGTATTGCTGATGTAAACTACTATTGGGGGTTTGGGGAAGGGTGTGCGTATGTAATTGTTATGTTTAAAACTGAATTACTGTCTAAATCAGTCTCCTTTCTTACACTAACTATACTTGCCAAAAATTTCTGTCAATAACCACATTTCAGCTTTCAGCATGGTAAAATGGTAGGAACCTGAAACTGTCTTTCCCATTATCTGCTTTCTATCTTACCACCAGGCCCATCTTTCTTGTTTCTTTTTGTGTGTGTATGTTGACTCTTCTGAAAAATGATGAAGTGGTCCATGTTAGCTTCACTGTAGCCATTTAGAGACTGCGTGATTTTCAAATGCTTCATTTACTTAAGTCTTTTTAGTTAATGTATATTAGTAAGGCCTGGATGTAACCAAATGAGATCTTGGATAACCAACAAACAGAATAGCCAGATTTTCATAAGAGGAATTAAAACTTTTCAGGAATGGTTCAGTTACCATTAGAGGGATGACAATGGGGCGGCAGAGACAAATGTTAAGATGAAATAGTTGAATTCTTGAATGAGCTCTAATGAATGTTTAAAAATATGGGGTTTATGGATTGCATCTTACAGGGCATTTAGCTGTACTAATAATGTCTTTGAGAAGTTACTGCCCTTGAGACCACCAGGTGACATGTTGTTATCTATTTTGACCTCCTGAGAATGAATATGAATACAGAATTAAAAGTGTGTTCAGGGTAACTAAACTCGATGGTCAGTGTTCTCCCTTAAATTGTTATCTTAATGATAAGATGTATTCCAAAGAACACATAGTTTCAAATGAGAAACCTGAGGAAGGTGTTTTTGGGTGGATTTTGTTTTAGTTTCTTAATGTCACCACAAGTACTTTCAAAAACTAGTCATGTTAATTTCTTTCTGAGCCAAAGTGTCACCAAAATTATCTGTGATAGAGCCTTTCTTCCCTCTCTGCCTCAGTGCTGTATACTGGAAGGATTCTATATTGTGTCTATTTTTACAGTTTTTTTAATCTTTTGGTTTGTGTTGCTTTGCTTCAGTTTGAAGTGTAACTTTCACTACTGCAATAAAAAGAATTTAAAAAAAAAAAAAGCTTTGCTCCTTACTTTGTGTCATCATTACAAGACCAAAGTTTCATTTGAAAGCGTGTGGAGACTCCATGTGGGCAATATTATGAGCATCTAGTGTCGTTCTGATTACCTGCTGGCAGACTTCAAGCATTTTAGAACAAAAAAGCTTATGAAGAGGCAGAAAACAAAGAATATGGAGATGAATTTAGAGGATTTCAGATATAAAGGAGGAATAATAAAGCAGGCCTTGTTAAATTCAACAGACCTTAATTATCTGTCTCTACTATGTGTCCTAACATAGGCACAAAACCCAAAAATGTCCTCAGGCAACTTACATGTCCCAGGTCCCCAGATAAGTAATGTGAAGGAGAAAGCACGAAGAGTGGGAAGAGAGGTGGAGGGAGCAGCACCTGAAAGAAGCTAGAGATTCTAAGAAGTGGGAAAGTACATTCTCAGAATAAGAGATAGCCTGTGCAGAGACATGGAGAATCCAGTTCAGGGAACAACTACAGCAGTGTGAAGGGTGCAAAGAGTATTAGGAAATAACTAGGAAAGTTAGTGGGTCTTTGATTGGGGAAGACTTAAGTGCCAGGTTGAGGAGATTGTATTTTCTACTTGAGGCAGTAATTTCTATTGAGAGAAATCTATTAGATACCTGGTACTCAACCCACCAAAATATTCAGGACTTCTATGAAGACAAGTATTTTACAAAACACTGTAGAGAAGGAAAATTGTGGTTGAGCTGCATCACCTGAACTTAAGAGCAATCGTTCTCAAAGGGTGTACCATCAATTACACACAACTTATATTTGCAATACATGGAGAAGTTTCCAACTATTACACAGTGTGCCTTAATTCCTCATAGCGAATACTAATATAGTGCCAGGAACAAAATATTCAAAAACCATTGATTTGGTGTCATACCAAGCCACTAAGAGGTTATTTTTTAGAACTGGACAAAATTCACTGGAAGGAAGTGGTTCTTGTAAGAACGTAGCACTTGCAGACTTCAAATCACACTACAAGCAATAATCATCAAAATTATTTGGTACTGGTTTAAAACAATAGAAATTTGAGCAATGGAAGACTAGAGTAAGAAAGACTCAGAAGCAATTGAATTAAGGGCTCTATTTGAAAAAAAATGGATAAAATTGGAAGAGTTTGTCAGACATGAAGCTAGACTACCATCAAAACAATCACTTGGTAATTAAGTCACTATTTTGTGACCAGGTCAGAAAACAGGACAAATGTTATTTCTTGATTTGCATATAATAGATTTTTAAAGATAGATTTTAAAATGTTTCACTGCAACTTGTGTTTCTTAGGCTTAAGAAACACACAGTTGGTCAATTACCTCAGACTGCTGAAATCAGGGCTACTTCCTTTACAACATTTAACCATTTGTCCTTCTATTTTTTGCTTGGTACCACCTTCATTTTAATGATCGATTTTCATTTCTCTGGCATTAAGAGGAAAAGCCCCATAGATTTTTCATTTGTGGATATAAGTACAAAGAATGAAACTTGCCCTCCCCAGAAAAACAACATTCTAAGGAAAACAAGTACATTTATAAGTATATGAAAACTGAATGAAGTAGTTAAATTCAAGGTAGTATGAGAGGAAGGGGAGTAGCAGTTGGGACCAAAAAAAAGCTTCATACAGAATATGATTCTTGAGCTACATTTTAAAGGAAAAGGACTCTCATGAGGAAGAGCAGAAGAGGGAGTACAGTGCAAACAGGATGATCAGAGCAAAGACAGGGAGATGGGAAATGGAGTATCTTGTGCAAGGAACAGAGGCCAGTTTGGCTGGATGGCAGTGTGGAAGGGAGAGTAATGTCCAGTGAGGGTAGGAAGATAGATTGGGGCCAGGTTATGAAGGAATTAGGAAAGTTAAATGGAATTTATATTTTATCCTAGAGACAAATACTAAATGAACATATGGCCCGAATATAAAAACACTTTTTTTAAATTAGAGAAGGGAAAGAGATCCCTTGTACATCTATGGTTGAGACACTAATTCCTAAATAAGTTCATTCATTCATGGAAGTTCAAATGTCATTACATGACATTGAAATGCTCTTGTACCAAATCAGTGCAGCCAGAACTAGAAGAGGAGCACAAAATGCCCACTATGTTTTAGGCACTGTTAAGTTCTGGGGGGTGTGTGTGTGAGTGAAAAAGAGCCATTCTCCAAAGAAGTCTCTGGAATGAGGATTGTAGGCTATGTCTTATTTTATTCTAGAGAGTATGACATGACTATAAAGGAATATGAGTAGGGTAGGCACTGCTACTCAGACTATGAGGAAGTTAGTCCCATAAAACAAATCTTGCTATACCTAGGCAAAACAATAGGAAAACATTTGTTCAGCCTGCTTTATCAATAATCTATTGGTATGTTAACTTTCTCAGAATATTTACAAGCCCCACTAATTTTCACATTATGTATTCTCGTCAGTCTCCTAATTCCATACCTCCCCAGGAGCTAAATCTGTACCACCCTCTCTCAATTTTTCTATTTTCTCAAAAAATTACATACTGCATATATCAAATGAAAAGCCTGGCTATGGCATTCAATTGTGTCAGTGATATGCCTCTTCCTTTGTACATGAAATAAAAATGCACTGATTAACCTGAAATCATAGTGCTGTGTGTTAATTCTTTGACAGGACAAAGGATATGAGGGAGGATGCCTAGAATCAGGAACGGCAAGGAGGCCAGTATCACTGGATCCCAGGACATGGTGGGCTGTAAGATGTAAGAAAACTAGAAAGATAGGGTGTAAGAGACAAAATTATGAATGCCAGACAGAGGGTTTGATATTTGACCTTGTAGGTGATAATTTAAATAGTGGAGTTTATTGAGTGAGAGAGAAGGGTGTGACACGGTCAGACCTTTGCTTTAAGAAGGTCACTGGCAGCTGAGTGGAGGATGGATTGGAGTGAGAAGAGACTTATGGCATGGAAACCAACCAACAAGTTATTGCAAATAGTCCAGGTGTGAGGTGATGAAGCTCTGCTCCAGGGTGATGGCAGTGTCAGAGAAGAGAAGGGGGTATATGCAAAAAAATGTTATCAAGGTAAAAATGGCAGAACTTGGCAACACATTGGATATGGGAAGTGAGAAAGAACTGAGGATGAAAGCTAGGTTGCAAGCCTAGGTAACTGGGAGAATCATGCTACCTTCAAGAGTCAGGTACATAAGGAAGGAATAGAGGCAGGTTTGGGGGGAAATATAATGAGTTCAATTTTGGACATGTTAAGTTTAAAATGTCTACAGGACTTGTAGTTCAAGATGTAATTAGGCAGTTGGAGTTACAAGACTAGAAGTCAGCTCAGAGGTTAGAGCTGGATAGGTAGATCTCTGAGTCATGTAAATAGAAATGATAATTGAATCTATAGGAACTGATGAAATCACCAAATGAAGTACTATAGAGCAGGTTGGGAAACTTGCAGCCCCAAGGCCTCATGGGTCCCTCTAGGTCCTCAAGTGTGGCCCTTTGAATCCAAAGAATGAAGTTTGGATTCAGTCAAAGGGCTGCACTTGAGGACTTAGAAGGCCACATGTGGCCTTGAGGCCGCAGCTTCCCCAACCCTGGTATAGAGGGAAAACAAAAGAGCGTCCAGTACAGAGCTCTATGGAATAAACAGGCATGACCCGGCTGATGATCTAGCAAAGGAGAGTGAAAAGGAGCAGAGAGGAGAGAGTAGTATGAGGAAAGGCTAGGGAAACGAGCATCAAGGAGAAGAGGGTGATCGCCGGTGTGAAAAGCTGCAGTGAAGTCAGGAAGAACAAGAATTGAGAGAAGGCCATTGGAATTAGTAGCTTTGGAAAGAGCAGTTTGAGTTAAATGATGAGACTCGAGGCCAGACTGTAGCAAATTAAGAGAGAAAAGGAAGTGGAAGCACCTACGTAGTTGGTTTTCTCAAGTTTAGCCCAGGGAGGAGAAATGTGAGACAATAGCTAGCAGGAATGGATTGATCCAGTGAAGTTTTGGGGGGATCGGTGCAGGGGATGTAGACATGGACATATAATAGGTAATAATGAAGCAAATTGTAGTCACGGAGAGGATGAAAATCAGTGAGAAGGTGGGGATGATAAAGGAACAGTCTGCTAGAGAAGATGGGATGGAATGGAATCATTTGTGCAAGAATAAGGGTCACTTCTTCAGGTCAGACAAGGGTGAAGATGGGGATGGTAGGGGAAGACATCCTAGCCAAGGTAGAAGAGGGAGCTCTCTGTGAATGGCCTCAATTTTTCTTCATGGAAATTTTCTCAGTCAGTGTGGGAGGGAGAGAATCTGGAACTTAAAACTTTTAAAAAGAATGTTAAAAATTATTCAAAATAATTAAAAAAGAAACAAAGAGGGCATGAACTAGGGTTGTAGTTGTATGAATTGAGAGAAGGGGTTATATATGAGAAGTATTTCAAAGGTAAGGTGACAAGATTTAGCAACAGATTGGAGTATTGGGTGAGTGGAGGATAACACTGAAGTTTTAAGCCTGGACGCCTGAGAGGATGGTGGTACCTTCAAAAGTAATTGGGAGATGGGAAAAGGGGAAGGTTTGGGAAGAAAGAAAATGAGTTCTGTTTTGGACATGTTGGGTTTGATTCAAGATGTCTAGACAGCTTAGTAATCAGTATTAGAGCTCTGGAGAGAGACTTAGCTTGGATTTATAGACCTGGGAATCACCTGCACAGAAATGTTCATCAAACCCATGGGAGCTGTTAAGAACACCAAGTTCAAGATACTATAGAGGGAGAAGAGAAAGGGGCCTAGCATCCTTGGGGGATCCTCATGATGAGTGAGCATGAAATGGGTGAAGATCATCAAAGGAAGGCAGCAAACATTTATTAGGTGCTTATTGCTTACTAAGGGTCAGGCTCTGGGTTAAGCAATGGAGAGATAAATCAATACAAGCAAAAAGACAATCCCTTACCTCAGGGAGGGGTTGGTAAGGAAGTCAGGAGAGTAGGAGGGGGTAGTGATGATAAAAAAAAAAAAGGGAACCAAATAGCATGAATGTATAGTTTAAAAAATAAACAAAAGAGAGAAGGAAGTTTCTAAATGGATAAACCAGCATGTAATGTTGGAACTACCATGATAAATTAGAAGTAGACAAAAACAAAACCAAAAAAACCCTCTACATAGATGAGATTCATGGTTTTGTATGCAGTCTCAAGTTTATAATAATGAAAAAGAAAATGTAATTGAAAGAAAAATTATGAATATGAAGAATTGAGAAAAATGTGGGAAGACATGAATTAGTACAGCGAAGTAAGCCAAAGAGAATATTTTACACAAGGACCTCAATTATGTCAAGAAAAACAACACTGCAAGACTTCAGAACTCTGAACAGTGCTGTAATCCGACACAGAAGCATCTTCCTGTTTATTTTATTAGCTATGCTGATTTGTTACCAGGAAGAGTTCTCTTAGGTGGGATAAGGGGAATCATTAAGGACATGATAGTGATGTTAAATGTGTTTTGAATCAATAAAACATTTTGAAGGGAGATTGGAAATCCTGGAGATAATAGTTACAGTAGAGGGAAGAAGTCTTCAGAAAGTAGATTGCAAAGCTCTGGGGCAAGTTGGTGGTGAGGAAGGGAACACAATGAACACACACAACTCTGTAAAAGTTGAGCAGTTAAAAGGACAAGAGATGTAACAATAATTGACTAGCAGAATCAAATGAAGGTTGTTCCTGCGTAGGAATCGGCAAACCTGGTACTGACACTACTTTTAGCTGCTTCGTGTTGAATACGGCATGTCCCGAGTCCCTTCTGGGTTGGCTTTGTCAGGTTAAATGAACTCTAAGGTTCCTTCCGGCTCTTTAAGGTCCAAGGTCATTCAGCCCAGCCTCCCAACCAGTACAAGAATCTTGTCTACGATATGTGTGAAACAGAAATCAGTCTTGACTTGAATACTCGGTGATGGAAAGCAGGGCTTCAAGAGGCAGACAATTCCTTTGTTGATTTACTTCGACTGTACTACTGAGCCCAAGTCCCTACAATGACCACCCATGAAGCCTAGTTATGCTCTCAGGAGCAATAAACAAATTTATTCCCTTTGTATCTTCTATCAATTTGAAGATGGTGATCGTGACTGTTCTACATTCCCCCTTCTCCTTCAACCAATAATTCTGTTCTCCAGGTCAAATATATTCCAGGTTCCTTCAGCCCTTCTTCATATATGATATGGTTTCAAGTCCCCTGAGGATCCTGGTTGTCCTCCTCTGGGTGTGCATTAGTTAGTCAATGCCCCTTCCAAAATACAGCTTTCAGTTCATTTTTTTTTAATCTATTGCACATTAAGCTCCTGTTATATCAATCTGATAAGATGTGACTAGGGCAAGGCGTAAAAGGTCAACAGCTCAAGTTCTCCAATGGACTACTCAAGATATAAGGAGAAAGCAAGTAAGGCTTCCAATACTTGAGTGGACCACCTGTGGCAAATTTGTGGGATGATGTGGTTAAGACTCACAGGATGGGCAAGCATGGATTGGCTGCAATCTGCATTGCTGGAGGGAACTCCAGAAGACTAAGGCTGCAGATCCATTTGAATATCAACCTTGGAAATGGATTGATATTACTTTGAAGTCTGTTTGTATGCACACGCTAGCAATATAAGGAAGCTGAGGGCAATGAACAGACCACTGGGACTGGAATCAGGAAGACTTGAATTCAGCCTCATATACATTAGCTTTGTGACCCTAGACAAGTCACTTAACTTTTGTCTCCCTTGGTTTCTTCATCTGTACAACTGGGATAATATTAGCACCTCCCTCCCAGGGCTATTGTAAAGACCAAATGAGATATTTATAAAGTGCTTATCATAGTGCCCGGCATATAGTAGGTGCTTAATAAATGCTTGTTTCCTTCCATATATATGTACTGTGTATGCATCCGTGTGTATGTATATGTACACATGAACACATGCTCACACACAAATGTGTATTTTTTTCTTAGTTTTCTCTCACCCTTTATTTCCGCTTTCTCACACTTACCTTTCTCTTAAGCAAACTAACACTTTCATTCATCCACTCCGGTGACAAATCACTCTGCCTAGGTGATCTCATTGGTACTCACATCAGTACCCAGAAGTTAGATACCCCAGGCATCACTACCCACATTTTACAAACAAAGAAACTGAAACCCAAAGAACGTGGCAACTGCCCATGGCCATACAACTAACACTCCGTCTCCTGTGGACCAGACGGACTATTTTCCTATTTCCCAGCAGTACTCTTACGGACAAAATCCTGGCTATTTCTTCCCCTATCAGAGACTTTGTAGCTGACGTCATAACTTACCACTTAGGCCCCACCCCACCAAAGAATCCCTTCCTTAGACCCCAAGATCCCCAGCCCCCTCCACCTTGTGTTTTCTCCTCGCTTGCGTTGCCAAGTTGAACAAGGGAAGGTTGGCTCCCATTGGCTGTCGGGGAGAGCCGTTGCCTAGCTACTCGCCGGGCGTGCTTAACAACCGCGGGGTAGCTTAAGTGCCCGCAAAGAGTAGTGTTGGGCAAGAAAGAAGAGGTAAGAATCCTGAGAAGCTAGTGAGGAAAGGGGCAGGGAGGGTCGAGCTGAGAGAAGGGAGTGGAAAACTCAGACCTGGGGCACCCTTTCGCCCTTGGGGAATCTCCCCTTGTCACTAGAGCGCCTGCTGGGCTCCCACCCTCTCCTCATTCTACCAAGCCTGGCTACGCCCTTCCATTCTCTCCTGGGAGGCAGGGAAGACTGGGCAGTCCTCCAAGACTGAGGTGCTAAGTGGGGCCCCTCTCAGGAGCTTTCAACCAGGCTGGGTTCCCGAGGGCTGCGTCTTGCTTACACTTCCCTAGTCTCCCACGGAACCTCCAGCCCAGAGCTTTTTGTAGGGTTTTCGGTGAGTAGACCTGACTCAGACACAATGAAAAAACTGGTTGATTGAGACTGGCACACTTGGGGTAGGGGAGGAAGTGGGAAGAGGTGATTCTGACGTTCTTGTCCACCAGGCCATCTTCTGCCAACACATGGTGGCTCCGCTTAGCTCTACTCGGTATATTCAACACCATCAGCTAACTTTACCTAGTTCATACCCTTTCTTAGGGGCATGCTGATTATCTGATACTGCTGGGTCTTGGGGAAAAGGGGGACTTGCCCCCTTTTTCTTCCTTTGTACATAGGTGTGTACACTGTGAAAAGAGAAGCAAGCTTACTAGAGAAAACGTGTTTGAAGTTCATTCTGGAAGGAGAAGGGTAAGTGGGCAGGGAGGAAAATATATGGTAGCAAATAGGGAGCTAACATGGGATAGCATGTGGGATACATCCCCAAATGAAGGGGAGACAAGGTGTTAGATGGTTTTCTCCAGGCAAACTTTTTTTTCTTTTGTTCAGCAGATAGTGGGATCAAGGCATCCAGGGAAGGGGTGTGAGTGCCCCTGCCAGTCTTGAACCATGTCTGCACTGAACATGAAGCCTACCCAGCGCTTCCAGTTTCCCGACTGGTACATTAACAGCTACCTGCTTTCCTCTAATGCTGAGCGGCAGAGGAATACCTCACACCAGGTCAGACAAGAGACCTGCGTTCTCCGCAATGAGACCAATAACCAGGTAGGGTGAAAGAATCACATAAAATGGGGAAAGAGACACACACCCTCTTCATTCCTTGAAATCCCTAACTGTCAACAACTGCCCTGACTATAATGATGCTTCAAGCTTTCCAAAGCACTTTCCTTTACCACAGCTACATTGTAAGGTGAATTATGCAAACAGCCACATTTGACTGATGCAGAAACATTCAGAGAGGTTAAGTAATTTGCCCAATGTCACACAGCTATTATCAGAGTCTAGCATTTTTTCTACTATATCATGCTCCCTCTCACACAACCCTTCTCTCTTCCAGACCACATGGGATGAATATGACAACCAGACCCGCCTATCAGAGCACATAGATTCTGTTGACCGATGGAAGGAGATGCTAGACAAAAGTCTGACTGACATGGATGCTGAGATTGATGCCATAACTCAGGCAAGGGAGCTGAGGGCAGGGTGTAAAGTTGGGTACCAGGGCATCATGGGGCAGCATTCCACTTGGGTAGGGAGGTATCGGTGGCCTCAGCTGGCATTTCACCCTCGACACCCACTCTAGTGCCAAGAGGTTTGATGGGACACGGTCCCACCTGGGAGAATCCTTTTGGACTTCCCTCCCCCTGCCCTTCACCCCCAGATGAAGGAGGCAGCAGAGAGGGCCCTGCAGGCCAAGAACCTCCCTCTGGATGTGGCGATTGAGTGCCTAACCCTGCGAGAGAGCCGGCGGGACATTGACATGGTGAAGGATTATGTGGAAGAAGAGCTGCACAAGGAAGTGGAGGTGATTGACAGTGCCAAGGAGGCTCTGCAGCGGAAGATCAGGGAGGTCTTTGAGCAGCTTTGGTAAGGACTGGAGGGCCAACATGGGGGTCAGCCTGGCTGTGCCTGTGCATTCCTGCTTTTACACAGACATAGGTGTGCAGTGTGCATATGCTCAATGTCTGTCTGGAGTATGTTAGATATGCTTGTATGTGCATGCCTCACATGAGATATATGTGCAAGCATGTTTACTAACATGCCCACCTATGCGCAGCATATGCTAAAGTGTCAATGTCCTGGTGGCCACACATCATAAATTAGAGGCATTCATTCATTGAGTATTTATTGAGCACACATGGAATACCATGCTTCTGGCTGGGAGGGATTATGAATGATATGGAATTATCTGAAAAAATAGAGGGTAATCTATGACCTGCTTCCTAGTGGAGCTTGGAGGTGGATGGTCCACATTAATCTTTCCCACATGTGAAGCCCTGTGGTGATAATGGTCATCCCCCCCTCTCAGAACTCAGTTTAACTCTGTGCACAAAGTGACTGCTATGTACAAGACACCACATTAAACGCCAGGGATACAAAGCGAAGATATGACACATTTCTGCCTTCAAAGAGCTAACATGGGATGGCATGTGGGATACATCCCCAAATGAAGGGGATACAAAATAAAGTGTGACCAGGTTAAAGGAGAGATCTTTTCTTTGCACCTAAATTCTCCCCTACCTTGATAAGCTGCTATTGTTGGATTCTGCCAAAGGATCACACAGGATCCCAGGCCCTCAGAGCCAGAAGAGACTGAAGAGGCCAGCTAGTACAAGACCAGTCCTGGCTAAAAATCCCTGAGAGCCTACCACCTTCAACCCTGGTATATTCCACTATTTCCTTTTTGGATAGTTCCACTAGCAATCATTTTTTTCTTCCCATTAGGCTTACTTTACACCTTCCATTCACTGCTTCAAGTTCTACCCTTGCGACTAATCTGTCTTCTATATAACAGCCCTTAACATGATTAAAGACAACTGTCGTATTCATCTTCACCCAAATCCTCTCCACCCTGCTTCCCAAACTCTGCCCCCTCCCCACTTCTTAGATTTCCTCACATATATTCACTTACAATTCTATCCCGCCCATTCCTCCTTTTACCTGTCCTTTCAGAGACATATGCCAGGCATGGGTCTCATCCCACCAAGTCTCTAATACAAGTTCCTTGTATTAGAATCTCTAGTTGCTTGTTATCTATACTTTGTGCATTTGGATATGGACATTGGACCACCCAGGGTACCTTGTTGCCCCTTCGTAAGAGACTTCCCTGGAATGAAAACAAGCCTTGAGACCTTTTTACATTCCCCTCAAATTCCAGTGTTAAATAGATGTCAATCAACTTAGAGTTGGACATTACACTATCTGACCATCATAAGATTGTGTCCTGAAGTAATTCTATTCCTTTTCTGGGTCCCATTTTCCTCATACATAAATGTCCATCCCTGACATTCTATATTCTATAATAGACAATTTCTGTCTCATTACCAAATCTCAAGACTTCCTCATCTTGGTTCACTCTTTCGTCAGACAACCTAGGTAAGCATACAGTATATGGGGGCAATGCTAAAATGAAGCTTTATTTGCCCCCATATTACATTGCTCACTGCCTCCCAGACTGTTGCCTCCAGCCACTCAAGCTAAGCCTTCTCTGGAAGCCATATTTCCATAGATCCTCTTTCACCCTGGGCCTATTACTGATTGATCCCCAACCTTGGGCTCCTTCCTTTCCTAGCCTGAGCAGCTGGGTAGTGCAGTGGATAGAACACAGCTTGGAATCGGGAAGACTCATCTTCATGAATTCAAATCTGGCCTCAGACATTTACTAGCTGTGTGACCCTGGGCAAGTCAGTTAACCCTATATGCTTTAGGGGTTCCTCATCTGTCAAATGAGCTGGAAAAGGAAATGGCAAACTACTACAGTATCTTTACCAAGAAAACCTCAAAATGGGGTCACGGAGAATCGGACACAACCGAAACAACTGAACAACAACAACAACAAATTCTAGTCTGACCTATAAGGTACCTCCACACTTACCTACTTTTCAGGACTGCTGTGAAGATAAAGTGAGATAATAGATGAGAAAGTGCCATGAAAACTGTAAAATGCTGTGTATATATACATCCTTGGGCATTCAGTCAGAGCATGAGAATCTTAATCTCAAGGTCACAGAATCAAAATTACCCATTGTAGTGTTGGCACCTTGATACCAGGCAGATCAATGCTGCAGACAAAGCCCATGGCTGGGAGTCAGGAGGCCTGACTCCATCATATGACCTTGGGGGCAAATGACTCTGTTTTTCTGGGCTCTGGTTTCCTTCTCTAGACAATGAGAGAGGTTATAGATTTGTAAAATGTTAGATCTAGGCAGGGCGGAGCTAAGATGGAGGCTGGAAAGGAGGGACTTGCTTAAGCTCTCTAACCAGGTCCCTCCAAAAACCTATAAAAATAGCTCTGAACAAATCCTAGAGCTGCAGAACCCATGAAATAGCAGAGGGAAGCAGGGCTCCAGCCCAGGACAGCCTGGATGGTCGCTGGGAAAGGTCTATCTCACGGAGCTGGGAGTGGAGCGGAGCAGAGCCCAGCATGGGCCACACCAGGATCAACCAGACTGGGAGCCAGATAGAACAGGCCTTAGCACCCTGAATCAGTGAGCTGTGGCAGTTACCAGACTTCTCAACCCACAAACGCCGAAGACAACAGAGAAGGTTAGTGGGGAAAAACTGTGGGGACAGACTGAAAGGAGCTCATGGTCGGCCACCGCCCTGGGGGATGGAGGAGGTGGTGCAGTTCTGAGGCTGCTTCTAGAGCTACAGCTGCAGTTGTTTCCAGCCCCAGGCCCACCTGGTGGGCGGAATTAAGTGGTGGATTAGAGCAGGAGTGCAAAGCCTGGTTTGCCCTGCCTGGATCTGGGCCACAATCCTGGTTGGCAGTTCTTGGGGGGAAGAAGCGCCGGTGTGGCAGAGCTTGCTGTGTAGAAGGAGCTCTGAAAATAGTAGCACAGCCCCTCAAGCTTGGGACAAAGTACTCTCTACTCTACAAGCAATTGTACCCCGACCAAAAGCTCAAGGGTCAAGTAGTTGGCTGGGAACATGGCCAGGCAGTGAAAATGGTCTCAGATTCAGAATCAGACTTTGGAAACTTTGTTTGTTGACAAAGACGACCAAAACATACAGCCAAAAGAAGTCAACAAAGTCAAAGAGCCTACATCAAAAGCCTCCAAGAAAAATATGAATTGGGCTCAGGACATGGAAGAGCTCAAAAAGGATTTGGAAAAGCAAGTAAGAGAAGTACAGGAAAAATTGGGAAGAGAAATGAGAGTGATGCAAGAAAACCATGAAAAACAAGTCAATGACTGGCTAAAGGAGACCCAAAAAATACTGAAGAAAATAACACCTTAAAAAATAGACTAACTCAAATGTCAAAAGAGCTCCAAAAAGCCAATGAGGAGAAGAATGCCTTGAAAGGCAGAATTAGCCAAATGGAGAAGGAGGTCCAAAAGTCCACCAAAGAAAATACTACCTTAAAAATTAGATTGGAGCAAGTGGAAGCTAGTGACTTTATGAGAAATCAAGATATTATAAAACAGAACCAAAGGAATGAAAAAATGGAAGACAATGTGAAATATCTCATTGGAAAAACCACTGACCTGGAATGTAGACCCAGGAGAGATAATTTAAAAATTATTGGACTACCTGAAAGCCATGATCAAAAAAAGAGCCTAGATATCATCTTTCAAGAAATTATCAAGGAGAATTGCCCTGATATTCTAGAGCCAGAGGGTAAAATAGAAATTGAAAGAATCCAACGATCACCTCCTGAAAAAGATCCCAAAAAGAAAACTCCTAGGAATATTGTCACCAAATTCCAGAGCTCCAAGATCAAGGAGAAAATACTGCAAGCAGCCAGAAAGAAACAATTTAAGTATTGTGGAAACACAATCAGGATAATACAAGATCTAGCAGCTTCTACATTAAGGGATCAAAGGGCTTGGAATATGATATTCTGGAGGTCAGTGGAGCTAGGATTAAAACCAAGAATCACCTGCCCAGCAAAACTGAGTATAATGCTCCAAGGCAAAATATGGATTTTCAATAAAATAGAGGACTTTCAAGCTTTCTCAGTGAACAGACCAGAGCTGAATAGAAAATTTGACTTTCAAACACAAGAATCAAGAGAAGCACGAAAAGGGGATTTGGAAAGGTGACATTCAAAGCAGTCTTATGAAAAGAAGAATCCCATGCATGGGCATCATCACTGCCCATGAAAGAAAGGGAACCCTAAGGCTCTGACATGCCCAGGTCCCTGGTTTGTCCACATGATCTGGGTGAACTGCTGGAAAATCTCAACCATTCTAGAATTGTTCTATTCTCAAAGAATGAAAGGGAGCTGTCCATTCAGGAGCTGATCTGAATGAGTGGCTGTAAAAAGTGGAATTATAGGAAGCAATTACCCTAATCTGAAGGTGAAAGTAACAGAATGATTTCAATTAGTCACATCTCTGATAAAGGGAATAGAAAAGAAAATGCAAAAGGGAAAGGATGAGGAGATAAATGGATCTAGCACAGAATCGAAACACAGGAGGAAGGCCCAAACTTCTTGGACTTGCCTTTTATTTATTTTGTTTTAAAAACTAAATGCTGCACCAGAAACCTAATATTAAAATTAAGGCAAACAAAAAACTGTTAGATCTAGAATAAATCTTAAAGATCCAGTACAAATCTCCCCGCTTCTCATTTTTAGAAAGAGGAAAACTGATGCCCAAAGAGGAGAAAACCTCACCCAAGGTCATTGCATCAAGGCAGTGGTAGAACCAGGTCTAGAACCCAGACTTCTTTGCTCCAAAGTTGGAGGTCTTTGTGCTGCTCACATGACCTCAGATTGGAGGAACAGGCAGTTATTCTTTGGTGGATGTGGTATCTGGGCAGATGTGGAGCCCAGAGCTTTGAAGCTGGTATCAGGATATTTGGGTATCTCGATACCCTACAATGAATGAGAGGTAGGTAAAGACCAGGGAAGAGACTCTTCCTCACTCAGCTTCCACCTGAGGGAGCCCTGTCCCGAATCAGGCCCTAAGCTGGACCTGAAGACTACATCTATCTGTCCAGAGAAGGGCTTTTCTAGGCTGTTTAGTAACTGTGGAAGACACCTGGACCCTTATGTCCTTGCCCTCCCCAGCCTTCTTCAAGAGGCAAGGCAGCAACTGAACTCTGACCATCGAAGCAAGATGGAAGCACTAGAGATCGATCGTGTCTGCCTCTCTCTCAATGTTCACTCCCCCAATATCTCCTTGAAGGTCAACCCTACCTGCATTCCCAATGGGTAAGTGTGGGCCTTTGGTCCTGACACTCTTCCTTCCTCCTTGTCTTCTTTCTTGGTCTGTGGACTCTCCCTAGCCATGGAGCCTGACCCAACTACTTACTCACCCACCCTCTCCATCAGACAGCCCTTATAGCATTCACATCTGATCCTTGTTCAGTCCATGTGTGGCCTGTGTCTGACTCCTTTATGGCCTGTACCTACTTGTGGGCCTGGCCTGCTGGATGCTGTGGGAGCCTGTGCCCTTCTGGCTGCCCTAGCTCCTGCACAATACAGCAGTGGGATGACTACAGCCACTACAACAAGGACCGAGCAGAGGCTGAGAGGAAGGCTTCTGCAGATCTGCGTGAAGCTACCGCCCTCACCATTGCTGAGGTGAGCCCAACCACCCAGACTCCCCAAAACTCATGCCCCATGCTCAGAGAGCTAGTCACCATCCTGGTCAAACATAAACTCACCTGTCTATGCAGAGATATCATATGCCCATTTTCCCTTCACCCTTGATGGACCCTTTCTTTATCAGGGTATCCCCTTCTCCCCTGGTCCCTGTCATATTCCTATAACCCATTCATACTTCGTTATTTCCCTGGCCCCGATCTCACCTCCCTTAACCCCTGATCCTTAATCCCAGACCAACAATGAATTGGAAGCCCAGCGTGAGGCCACCGAATTTGCCTTCAGAAAGAGGAGGCGAGAAATAGAGAGGTCTCTGAGTGAGCTCAAGTGGCAGGAAAAAACTGTAAGGAGTCCACTGGCCTCCAGGGCCCCCTGGGGGAGCTGAGGGCTGGGGGTAGGGACCAAGGGTGGGCATGGGGAGATAGTGGGCATGGAATCAAATAGATGTTGAGGGGGTTGTCAGCAGAGCAGAGTGGGAAGGGAAGCCTGTCCACACACCCTCTGGCCTCTTCCCTTAGACCTCAGAAGAAAGTGCAGAGTTGCAGGCGTCCATCCGACGGCTGGAGAACGATCTACACACAAAGATGCAGAATCTGAAGCTAGCACATACCCGGCTGGAAATCCGAACGTACAGGCCCAATATGGAGATGTGTAGGGACCAGGTATGTGCATGTGTACACATATGTCTGTGCCTACCCAAGGATAATAGAGTTCCCTAGCCAGATCCCAGAGCCAGGGGTAGAGAAGTCCTAAAGAAATGGAGATCTAGAAGGAGGAGAAGTAACCTAGCCAGGGACAAACAGTAAGTAACAGGGCTGGATCTCAGAACAACCTCGGGATCTTTTCCTCTCAGTTCCATGTAGATGAGCACAAATGTACAGGACTGAGCTCTTGGATCAGTGGAACTGAAGGAGGATGATTCCCCTGATCCCTGTCCATATCTTAACCAGGTACAATATGGGCTCACTGATGAAGTACACCAGCTGGAAGCTACCATTGCTGCCCTGAAGCAGAAACTGGCCCAGGCACAGTAGGTTTGGGGTTTAATGAACTTAGAGTCCTGGGGCCCCATAAGTCACCCCAGCCCTTTGGTTGGCATGGGCCCTGACCACAAATACCCAGGCCACCAAATCATAGGATTCATTCATTCAACAAACATGAAGTACTTATTGTGCGCAAAGAATTGCATGTTTGGAGCTGGGGGAGATAAAAAGATTAGACAAGACACCTTTCCCTTCTGAAGCTCCCAAGACATAAAAAGTGAACCACAGATACATGATAGGAAATGATCAGTGCGTGGGAAGAAGTGCAGACAGAATGCTATGTGAAGTCTTAGGGAAAATGTTCTTATGGAGCCTGGGGTTCAAGAAAGGCTTCCTGGAGGAGATAGCTTTTGAATTGGGATTGAAAAAGGAAGTGGGAAGGATGTTCCAGGTACAGGTTGCAAGATGAGCAAAGGCACAGAGGTGGAAGAATACAAAGAATGTTTCCTGGGCAAAGAGCAGGGCAGTATTTGGGGGTACAAGGGCAGCCTGAAGGATCATCATCTCCCTCATTTTACAGATCAGGAAACTGTGGTCTAGGAAGGTAAGGGCCTTTACCAGACATACAATAAGCTAATGCCAGAGCTAGACTAGGAGTCCTGGATCTGGGGCCAGGGCTTCTGGGGCCTTGGCTACCAGGAGTTACTTTCTATCTTTGCTGTGGCTAAGTACATAAGTTATCAGCCATGCTGAAATTCAGGCCCCTTTTCCTTCCCTCCTTTTGTGGGGCCTTGCCTGGGCCACAAGGAGAGAGGGCAGGAGCAGCCTGGCCCTAAGTGTTCCTCAATACCCCCAGGAGTACCCTAGATGCCCTTCATAAGCACCGAGCCCGGATCCAGGCTGACATTGCCTGCAAGTCCAACTCCTTGCTGCTGGACAACAAGTGCATAGACATCCGCCGCAAGCTGACAATACCAGCTGAGAAATTTGTGCCAGAGGTAGATACCTTTAACCGAACCACCAACCGCTGTCTGGCCCCACTCAAGAACCTGCAGCTAGATCTGGTGTAGTACCTCCACATGGGAAATGGGAATGGGAACAGGAGAGTCTAAATCCAATAAAGCACTAGGTGTAATGATGATGCTGATATTGATGATCATGGTGGACTGACTTTTGTGAGGGTTTGGGAAAAGGCCTTGCTTACAGTCAAGAGCAAGGAGTAGTCTCAGAATGACAGCATTTCAGAGGGATCTAAGAGTGATCTTGACCTGACCCTCTATTGCAAGCAACATCACTGACATCTTAGACCTCTGCTTGAACACCTTCAGCAAGGTGAAATTTACAATCTCCTGAGAAGGCCCAGTTCACCTGGGGACAGCTTCAACGGGGAGGAAGCTCTTCCTTACATCAAATCTAAACTTGCCTCTCTAGTTTCAGCTCGCTGCTCCTAGTTCTGTTCAGTGGGGCCAAACAGACCAACATTAACCCAACTTCCACATGACAGCCCTTCCAGTACTCAAAGGCAATGATTGATCACCTCCCTCACAGGTCGTTTTTACTCCGTCCCCAGATCCTATATAGCAGCAGACTCCAGTATTCTCACCATCTTCATCTTTGTCTTCTGGACATCAATGTCCTAACATGTAGTGCCCAGAATGGAAAATGGTAGTTCAAATGTGGTCTGATCAAGGTAGTGAATAGCAAAGCTATCCCGTCCCTCGTTCTGAACACACAATACAGCACCCTACAATCCCACACAAGCCATATCTGTACTTGTTTTCTTTTTAAACCAAGTGTAGAACTTTCTCTCTATTTGGTTTCATCGTAATTGTTTTGGCTCATTATTCTAGCTGATCCAAATATTTTTGGCTGTCATTCAACAATTTGCTATCCTTCCCAATGCTGTCCTCTCTAGACTTAATAAGAAGGCTTTAGATGGCTTTATCCAAATTACTAATACAAATATTAAGCGGCCTAGGACTAAGGATGGATTGTTAAGGTACTCCACCAGAGTCCTCCCCACAAGAAGACATCAAGCTATTGATGATTACACTTGATCTGGTCTTTCAACCAGTTCCCAATCTACCCCAGCATCCTACTATTGAGCCCACACCTCTCCATCATGTCCAATTCTACAAACATTTATGAAACGCCTACTAGATAGAAGACCTCTTCAACACTTTTCCCATCTGATGGCACTCATAGAAACCTAGCTTCCTCTGGAAGACATTGCATCTGTAGCTCCCCTCTTTACTAGATACTTATTCCCAAGAGCTCCCCAACAGAGTGGGCTAGAGGGAGGCACAGGCACACTCCTTTGCTCTTCACTGTCACTCCCAGACTATCACTTTGCCACCATAAACAACCTCTCCTTTGAGGTTTATTTCCTTTGACTACGTCACCTGGCCAGATCCTTGTCACAGTCATCTGTCTTGTACACAGTAGGTTCTTAGTAAAAGCTGCAGTGAATTGCCAGGGATCATATTCAGTACTGTAGATAGATAAAAAGGGAAAGAGGTCTACCCACAAGTGCTAATGTGTTAACAGGAGGTGATTTGAGTTGGGAGAGCTCTCATTCTTCCATTTCTCTTATGTATTTAGAATGCTTCTGGCCCAAAGACTTGCCCCCAGAGGAGGGGTATTAACAGATATGACGGGTTGGGTTTCTGGGCTTGCAAAGAACTTTAGTGGCTGCCTTCAAGCAGCCCTGGATGTGGAAGCAGCATGGTGTAATGGGAAGGAGACTAGATTTGGAGGGAGAGGGCCTGGATTTGAATCCCAATTCTCCTACTTACTATATACTGTGTGACCCTGGGCAAATCACTTAACCACCTTGGACCTCAGTTTTCTCATTGGTAAGCTGAACCAGTTAATGATGTCTAGTTTTCTGAGCTGATAAAAACCAGTTTCAACTGATATGGCTCCAGCCCCTAGGCTGCATGTAGGCTAGGTCTTAACCAGTCTAGAGACCAGGCATGTCTTTCCCCAGATGCTTGCTTGCTGTGGTTGAGGTAGAATTATTTCTTGGGTCTCTGCCCTTCATTTTTCATTCTTTATTAGGCAATTCTAAGGATACCCTGATTTCAGTGATCTGGACTGGCCCACTACCTTGCCTCACAGGTGATACAAACTCTGTCAAAAACTTCAGTGTTTGAGGTGCCTTGGATCAGGTTGCACAGCAGAGCCACCAGTCTCCCCATGGGGCTGGGAACATTGGGAGCACCCACTTATGCTCTTCCTCATAGGCATCTGTTCTATTGGCAATGTCACTCTTGAGGAACAGCTCCCTACCCCTTTTCCCTGCAAGTGCCTTCACTTTCAGTTTGAAACTCAATGAACTACTTACTCCTGGTGAGATCAGGAGTATGTGTGTATAAGAGGCGAATAGGAGCCTGAAAAGAACCCTGAAGCTAAGGAGTGCAAGAGCAAGAGGTGAGGGCTGCATTTTAGGCTCTGGGAACAGCCTGTCCGAAGGCCCAAAGGGCAGCATAAAACTGTCAAGCTCGGGGCATCTAGGTGGTGAAGTGAGTCAGGAGGACTTGAGTTAATATTTGGCCTCAGACACTTGACACACTTACTAGCTGTGTGACCTTGGGCAAGTCACTTAACCCCAATTTCCCTGCCTTCCCCCCTCCAAAAAAAAAATTAAAACTGTTAAGTGCTTTCCTGAATAGTTATATCTATAACATTGCCCAGGGAGAGGCCTACTCAGGTCTGAAGGGGCCCAAGAGAAATTTCTTAAGTTTCATCCATTCATGCCTTCAGGAAACCATCACTTGGGAAACAAGCAAACATTTATTCAAATTCAACATTTATAAGGTACCTACTGTGTACAGAGTACTCCAGTAATAGCTGCCTCTGCATGATGTGAACATGATTCTGACAAAACTGACAGGTCCTACTAAGCTGGAAAGAGACTCAGTACAGGTCTACTTTGGCTGTTGCATAGCTTTCATACAAGGACTACGGTCCAGCCTAGCTGAATATGGAAAAAACTCATCAGCAGATGCTTGCTTTGGGCAAGCCCTTCTCCCTTTCTGGAACTCCATTTTCTTAGCTGTAAAATCAGGGAATTGATCTGGAACTGGAAGGGCCCTTTGAAATTATCTAGTTCAACTCCCTTATTTTACAGATGAGGAAACTGAGGTCCACAGAGGCTAAGTGATTAATTTCTAAGGACTCTTCTAGTGCTGAAATTCTACAATTTTGGCCATGAACAAATGAATTTTTTAAAACATAACTTAAGAAACCTACTAAAGGTACAGAGGCTGTGCAGGTAATATAACATGGAAGCCACAGATCTCTTAAGTATTAAAGCTATGCTTGCAGTGCTCTGGGCCAAGTAGGGGGGGGAGGGAAGCAGAAATGGAGATGATTAAAGCTTTGCCCTCATCCTCAGGAAATTCTGAGCCCATCAGGGAAAATCAGTAGTTAAGGGAGTTTGGTTGGACAGAGAAACAGACTAGAGGAATCACAGAATGTCACAGCTAAGAGGAGCTTTATTTGGCCTCTAATGCAGACCTTTTTGGTGTCATTGACCCCTTTGGCCATGGTCTAGTCTGGAGAAACCTAAGGACCCCTTCTGAAAATCATGTTTTTATACGATTGAAGAGAATGCTAAATTTCATTTGGAGGTCAGTGGAAAAAAAGATGTCATTCTTCCCCCCATCCAAGTTCATGGACTTCCTGAAATCTGTCTTAACCACAGGTTAAGAACCCCTGCTCTAGTCCAATTCTCTTTGGTTAAGGCTGTAAGAAGTGACTTCTGCCCTTTGAGGCCCCCTTCCCTGACTCCCACTAAGTAAGAGCAAGAGCTGGGATTAGAAATCAGATCAGTTTGACTCCAAATCCTGGGTTTCTTCTACCACACTGGACTGGGATTTGAATTCTCTAATGCTATTTATTTGGAGAGGCCCCTTCCTCCTTTCTCTAAACTTCAGTTTCTTCATCAGTAAAATAAGGGGTGGGGGTGGGGCGGGACACCTAGATCGGATACCTCTAAGGTTCTTGCTAGGAGGCAGCCACATGCCATAACGGGTAGAGTTCATAATTACGTAACTGTTAATAAATGTAGGTTAGTTATTTCATTTGGTCCTCATAGGAAACTCATGAGATATGACTTTACTGAGGAGGAAACTGAAGCTCTGAGTTAAGCCTTGCCCAGGGTCAGGCGGTAAGTGCCTGAGGCGGATTCGATCTCCTGTCCTCATTCCAAATCCAAGGCACTTACGTACTGAGCTAGTATACCCTTGTTCAAGTCTTAACTAGGTCAAGTTTTCGTGGTTGCGCGCATTGCATTGACTGTTTCCCCGGCTCCTGACTGCATTCTGCATCACTTCGCCCGAGTCCTCTGCATGCTTCTCTGTATTCATCCTCTTCCTCGTTTGTACACAGTTCCATCATTTACAAAGTAAATAAATAAAATAAGGGACACAGTTCTAGCATTTGCAAAGAGTTTTAGAACTATTCCCTCACGTTCTATCGCATGCGCAAGCCCTTCCCCAAAGGGCGGACAACCGTCTCGAGCTCCTCCGAAGCCGCCCGGGGCTGCGTCAGCTCGCGAGAGCCCTGAGCCGTCCGGGTTTCAGGCGGCTCTGAGGCTGTGAGGCGCCGAGGCCTCGCAGCAGCGCCGGCCCCTCCATGATGAAGGGCCGCCTAAGTTGGAGCTGTCATGATAAAAGGGAGGGAAGGAGCACAAGAGCAGGAGAAAACGCCCGGGAAGGACGGAGCCTTTCAGGGGGCGGGGCCTGTACGAGGGAGTGCCGGGGTCTCTGGGTAGGGGCGGGGCAAAGGGGGGGGCCTATGCCCGTGGGACCTTGCAGGGCTGAGGCGGAGCCTGCTCGGGGCAAAGGACGCGGCCTACCAGACCCCAGAAAGGGGAGCGGGGCCTTGCAGGGCAGGGGCGGGGTCTAGGGGCGGGGCCTGCGCAGAGGCCGGGGCTTCTATCTCGGCTCCACGCTTTTCTGCAGGGGGGAGGGGGGCTGGTGAAGGGAGGTGGGCGTGCCGGCTCTCCCGGAAGTGGCGCTAGACTGTGGTGGTTGATGGCGGTTGCGATGGCGGCGGTGGCGGGCGGCGCGGCAGCCGGGGCGGCGCGTTCCCTATCGCGGTTTCGGGGCTGCCTGGCCGGGGCGCTCCTCGGGGACTGTTTGGGGGCAATCTACGAGGCGTACGAGAACGTTACCATAGCGTCACTGCTGAGTCACGTGGGCAGCCTGGAGCCCGAGCCAGGCGCGAAGGGAAGCGCGCGCACAGGTGGGAAGAGCGCGCGCGCAGGTGGGGGAGGGACAAGGCGGGGGGCGTTCTCCAGGGGGGCGGGGCCTAGCCAGGTAGAAGGAGGACTGGCTTTTAGGGTCAGTCTAGGAACACGTGGACCGGACCTGGCCGGGCCGTGCCGAAAGTTCCCCACCTTCAGTTCCCCTGGAGCTGCGACCCCCTCCCTCCCCCCACCGGGAATCAGAAAGCCTAGGTTTTGTTGGAAGCTGGAAAGGCACTTAAGAGACCATGGAGACCCTCCTCCCAGGAGTCAGGCCTCAACTAGCCTCAAAGATCTTGGATGCAGTGGAGCCCACTCTGCCCCAAGGCAGCCCACTGCCCCTTTGGCATCCTCTCGTCCTAAATCTGCCTGTTTGTAACCTTCCACCACTACTCACAGCCCTCTTATCAGGGACCAGACAGAAGGAGCCCAGACCTTCTCCCTGTGGCAGCCTTTCCTGTGCTTGGAGAGAGTTACCATGCATTCTAAAAATTACCATTTCCTTCATCTGCTTCTCCTGTGCTTGAACTCATCGAGGTTGCTCTTCTCTAGACCCATCTAGACCCAGATGACTGACTGGTCATCTAACACTATTATCCAAAACCAAGCCCAGCAATCCAGGTGGACCAGATGACCTCCAAGGCTCCTACTAACTCTGAAATTATCATCCTGTGCCTGTCACCTACTTATTCCTGGAAACTATGACTCTCTTAATAGAGCTTAGGATGGCTTTAGCTTTCTTGATTGCCATGTCACACTGTTGCGCCACACTGAAATTAGAATCCCATGATACCCCCGGAAGGAGAACCTGAGACCTCAAGGCCACATGTGGCCCTCTAGATCCTCAAGTGCAGCCTTTTGACTGAATCTAAACTTCACAGAACAAATCCCCTTCATAAAAGGATTTGTTTTGTAAAATTTGGACTCAATCAGAAGGCTGAACCTAAGGACCTAGAAAGCTACCTGTGACCTCGAGGCCCACAGAGCCCCCACCCCTGCCCTTGATCTTTCCTAGATAAGTTGTCTATCTAGCCTTGCCTCTCCTGTCTTAAAATTGACAGGTTGATTTTCTGAGCCCACCAGTATATTTAATTTCATTTGATTCTGCCCATTCAGGGTGTAGCCTGTCAAAATCTTTTTGGATACTGACTTTATCATACAACGTGTTAGCGCTCTCTCTCCTTTCTTTGTATCATGTGAAGATTTAATAAGTATGTCTTCTATGCCTTTAACCATGTCATTAATGAAAATGTTGACTTGTCAAACAGACTGAAGGGTCAAGGCCAGGAAGTCCTGTGGAAACCTCCTTGATCTTCTCTTTTCTGTTTCTCAGTTTCTCCTATTGTAAAAATGAGAGGATTACCCTAGGTTATTTTTAAAGTTCCTTCTAGATCTGACTTTTTGTAATCTACATCATAAGCAGCCCCTGTCTCTCTTTCCTGCTTTTTACCTGTTCCCTCTTCATCTATATCATCAGGCACTGGAAATGCAAGATGCTGTAAGAAGGTCCCTCACAAGACACACAGGGCAAGGTGATAACAATGCCAGGACATGCGCTCTGTCGCATAATGAGGGGTAAAGGCAGTTACGACGGCTGGGGTTCAGAGGAAGGCCATCACTGGTGTCAGAGAATGTCTTATGGAGGATTTAGGATCTGATTGGATCTAAAGGAATGACCAGAAATTAGAGGGGAAAAGGTGCAAGTAAAATCAAGGAGGGAAAAGCCCATCTATTTTGGTAAAGTCAGATCCCATTGACCTGAGTGAATGGGCTCATGCTAGAAGGTCGAAAGAGAAGGTTGGAGAGATAGGTATGGGGTAGATTGTAGAGGGCCTTCAAAACCACGATAAATTACATCCTGTAGGCACTGGAGAGTCATGGAAAATTTGGAGGCCAGGGGCTGATATGTGCAGAGAAGTGTTTTAGTAAGGTAATTTTGGAGAGACAATGTAGGTTGGCATAGAGAAACGAGCCTAAAGGAAAAAAGGTGAAGTGGTTCAAATTTCAGGTGAATTCCTCAGCCAGAGCGTTGTCAGGATCCATGGAAAGTTGAGGGGAGTTTGAAGTCAAGATTCACCAAGAGTTGGTGAGTGCCTAGATGTGGAGGGCTGAGGAGAGAAAAGAATCAAAAAGGACTCTCAGGTTCCAAACTGGGGAGAATGACAGAACTACCGAATTATTTGGGGAAAAGGGGGATCTCCCATTTAGCCCTGTTCAGTTGGAGAGGGATGAGCCTGCCCCTTGACTGCAAGCCTCAGCCTCCCCCCAACTCCACCCGACCTCGGCCCTCTCCCTGCAGAGGTCCTGTACTACACAGATGACACTGCTATGACCAGAGCCCTGGTGCAGTCCCTGCTGGCCAAGGAGGCCTTCGATGAGGTGGACATGGCCAAGAGGTGAGGGGCAGTGGGCGGAACAAGGCAATTCCCTGATGTGGTTAATGGTTGTCTAAGGTTTCTGAGCCTCCTGCCCAGAAAGACTAAGACAATGACCCCTGCTGCTTATCCTTAGCTTCTTCTGCTCGTCCCCCTTCCCTCTCTGCAATCTGTTTCCTTTTCTTGGCTTTGGGATCTTTCGAGGCCTAGCCAGGGTCCTTGCCATTTCCTCTCCAGGTTCGCTCAGGAGTACAAGAAAGATCCTGATCGAGGCTATGGTGCCGCAGTGATTACTGTGTTCAAAAAGCTGCTGAACCCCAAATGCATAGACGTCTTTGAGCCAGCTCGCGCTCAGTTCAATGGCAAGGGTTCCTATGGCAATGGGGGTGCCATGAGGGTGGCTGGCATCTCCTTGGCCTACAGTCACGCCCAAGATGTTCAGAAGGTGTGTGTGCGAAGCTAACCACTGGGGTGGTTCTTTCTTCTCTTCCCTCTTCTCCCTGGCATGGCTCTGATAACAGCATTCCATTCTGCCTCTATCCTATTCCCTGGCACAGCTCTGATGGCAATAGTTCTCTCTCCATCCTTTCCCACCTCCCTTTCTGCAGTTTGCCCGGCTCTCAGCCCAGCTGACCCACGCCTCCTCGCTGGGCTTCAATGGTGCCATCCTGCAGGCTTTGGCCGTGCACCTGGCCCTCCAAGGGGAATCGTCTCGGGAGCAGTTTCTCCAGCAGCTCTTGGACCACATGGAAGAGGTGGAGAGTGATGACCGGTCTGTGTTGGAAGCAAGGGAGTAAGTAGGGATGGGTGCTTGAATGCTGTTTGCTGAGTGTGGGCTGAGCCACAAAGGTCTGGGCACGATTTAGGCCAGTGCCATCAATGGACTGGGATCTCATTCTTTTCTGTTTACCTTTTTTCATGGAAAGCACTGAATAAAAGGTGAAAGAAATCCCTCCTGTTTCTGAGGAAGAGGTGCCCTGTTGAGTTAGGGATCCCTGGATCTCAGGGAACAGATTTATACCAGATTTTATACTGTCTGCACATGTGCGCATGTGTGCGCACACACATGACCCCTCCCCCCCTCCAGTCTCCCCAGGCTGCATGTTTTCTTTATTGAAAGGGTCTGTTTTTCTACTATCTACCTCACTATCCCCCTCCCCTGTATGCTCCTCAGCATTCCAAGACCTAAGATCTACTCCATTCTTCCAATCTGGCCTCTGTGCCCATTAGCTGTGACCTCCCTGGCCTCTCTTTGATTCCCAGGCTGGGCATGGAGGAGCGTCCATACTCGAACAAGCTGAAGAAGATCGCGGAGTTCTTGGAGCAGGGCTTAATGGCGAAGGAGGAAGTCTTGTCTGAGCTTGGTGGGTTGGCTCAAGGTTCTACTTTCCTCCCCTCCCATGCTCACCCCCACTCCACCCCCAGATGGATAGGCCTACCTCCATCCTTCAGGGGCCAGAAAGGAGAACAAGCTCGAATTCCCTACCCTGCCTTGTCCTTGCCATCCCTGAGGCTGGGGCAGGGAAGAGGACATGCATCTCTGCCACTGAGTCCTTCTCCTGGGGGAGAAACTTGGCTCTTGCAGAGGTTGAAGTGGAGAAGCTGGGGTGGGGGTCCAAAAATGGTGCACCAGTTTAACTTCCCTATTGTAAAACACAAGAATACTTTAACCAAATTGAACATCTTGACTACTTGGTTGGGCTCATCTCTTTTTCTCCCTTGGGCCAACTTACTGGGCTTATGAACCTTCCCAATCATTTGGCCCAGTCCTGCCCCTGAATGAGAGAAATCTCTGTCCTGGGGTGGTCTCAGACTGCCAACATCTTGTGTCTTCCCCAGGGAACGGCATCGCAGCTTTCGAGTCAGTCCCTACTGCCATCTACTGCTTCCTGCGCTGCATGGCTCCTGACCCTGCAATCCCAGCCACCTTCAACAGCCTGCAGCGGACGCTCATCTACTCCATCTCCCTGGGGGGGGACACTGACACCATTGCTACCATGGCTGGGGCCATTGCTGGGGCCTACTATGGGATGGAGCAGGTTCCAGAGAGCTGGCAGCAGAGCTGTGAGGGTTATGAAGAGACTGACGTGCTGGCCCGCAGCCTGCATCAGCTCTTCAGCAAGGAGCTGTGAGTGTGTTGCCAGCGTACGTTCAAGCAGCAGCCCCTCACCGAACGGCAGACCTCAGGGCCCCCTCACTTTACTGCCCTGCCACTACTGCAGCATGGGGCCATGTGTGGTGATTGGGAACTGGGGCATGGGGAGAGGGGTCCTCTGTTTCAGTGGTGGTGAGTGAATGGTGTAGGTGTGGCCCTCTGCTGGCTGGGCCCATTGTATGAGCACATCTGTGACCCCACCCCCACCCCAAATACCCAGAGCTTGATTCTGGGGCCCGAGTTAGGAGACCTACGTGACTAAAGCAGGAATAGGTTTGAACTGAAGGGAGACATTCCTCTTGGCAGGAATGAAAGATAATTGAAACCATGGGTCTGGGGAGGTAGATGTGGTCTCCAGAGTCTCACTCCTTTTAGGCTTAGTCTCAGAAAATTTGCTTTCCTGGACTTATTGGCCTAGGGACCTTGAGAGTCTTGAAGCTGTTAGTTTGGGTAACTCGTGGGGCCCAGAGTGGACCTCTTGGTTGAGGTCCCACTGGGTATCAGCTCTTTTGGGGTGGACGCCTACTACAGCTTCTGCTGGAAATCATGCAGCCTCCCAATAAAGTTACTGGCAGACCCTGCCGGCCTCTTCCAAGCTCCTTGGTCTTTGGCTCTGGATACTTTGTCTCTTCTGCCTGTGGGACTTCTTTGTTCCATCCTGGTAGTGTGTGCCAACAGGAATGGGGTTGGGAAGGCAACACTCCTCAGAGTTGGGAACCTAAGGAGACCGGGAGGCAGGTTCCTCTGAAAGAACCTGAGAGCCCCTGTGATCTGTGGGGCAGGTCAGAGTGGTGGCCATTCTGTGAGCTTTCCTTGTAGAGTGTCACACAGCGGGGCTCAGATGATTGGGCCAAGTCTTTACCACAAGAATGTTTTCCCCAAGGATATGAAGGCTACTTAGCCTTGGATGTCAAGAAGGGTGAGGGAGCAGGGAGTGAGTATGAGTCCAAAAAGTTTCTTCTGCCCAGCAGGAGCCAGACCCAGCCTCACAGGCTCACCAGATCAAGGACAGAAGCCTGCTTTTGGGCAGCTGCATTTGAAAGGGAAATAGCACCTGATGAGAGTCAGGGTCGGACAAGATCATTATCTGTGTGACCCATGGCCGCAGGATTGCTCCATGTGGAACAGCAAGAACCCTGTTACATCTGCTTTGTCAAAAGCTCTGTTCTACAGTCTATCTCATGGAATGTTTCGCCTTGCAAGGGTTCTGTTTACTTGCCCTAGCTGGGTTCCAAAAGGAAGTAGTTGGTTTGCCCCAGAGCAGGGATGGATGCACTTGGAAGTTTACACAAAGAATCTCATTCCTGGATAGGGAAGAGTGCATCAGGCAGCCTCTCTGGGATGCTGCTGCCTTGCTGGAATCTCTCCTGCCCCCTCAGAGCTGTGGGAATGTGAGTCCTGAGCCCCCTGCCTACAGTGGGAAGGTCTAGCCTGGGGAACAATTTGTCCCTCACTGAGAGCAAAATGTGGAGGGGAAATTGGCAATGACAGCTGTTTCTAGGCTCAATTGGGCCTTTTTTGAAAAATGGTTTTCCAAAGGGTCAAAGGGCAGGCAAAAAAGAACGTCCCAACTTGGCTGTCCCCAAATCCTCCTGGCCCAAAGAATAGAGAACTCTCCTTGAGGAAGTCAGTACCCCTGGTTGCCCCAGGCCAAGGCTGTCAAACACATGCTTTCATAGGGAATCTCTGAAGGCATTTGGTCCAAACCCTTGCCTGAAGACCAAATCCTCTCACACGAGTGGTCCCTAGGGCTCAGTTTAAAAAACTTCCAATAGTGGGGAAGTCACTATGTCCTTATCATGAGGGAGGTCAGTCCCAGACAGCTGGCTCACCATGAGCCCCATCCTCCACACTTGAGAACCCAAGCCTGGCTACAGCTCTGCCTTCCCTTGGGAATGAGGATTAGTGATTTCATTCATAATTTGCATCAGATGTTGAAATAACTTGTGTTAGGGACACTGAG
Source organism: Trichosurus vulpecula (assembly GCF_011100635.1). Lineage (NCBI taxonomy): Eukaryota > Metazoa > Chordata > Mammalia > Diprotodontia > Phalangeridae > Trichosurus > Trichosurus vulpecula. The sequence goes on along the minus strand of NC_050574.1, from coordinate 77,034,745 downwards.
CCAGCTGTCACGCTCCACTGCTAGAGAGCTCTGTGGAATGCTCTGGAGAGGTTTGGTGTCTGCCCCAGATTAGCCATCGGCCCGCCAGCAGCTGCCTTTCTGGGCTTGCCCAGAATTGCCCTAAGAATAGATTTTGAGTGTGTGTGTGTGTGTGTATGTGTGTGTGTGTGTGTGCGCGCGCGCGCGCGCGCACGCGCTCGAGTGCATGCCCCTACCACTGTGGAACCATCCTGAGTGTAGCTAATGACAGTCCTTGAGCCTAGACTGGAGGCTGTGCACCCACATGTGCTGCAAACAACTCTGCTTAGAGTTTCAGGGGGACAAGAAAAGGCAAGAGGCAAGGGAAGAACTCGGCTGAAACCCTGAGCCTAGCCAGTGCCTTCATGAATTTGTGTTTAGTACAAGAGGACAGCTCAACGCTGTGTTTTAATAGATTTTATTGATGTGTCAATACAGTCAAGTACTGTAGTTTTAGCTCCAAAGAGAAACCCATTTGTTTATCCCAAGTGCATTGTTTTTTTAAATCGAATTTGTTCTGACACAGTGCATGGAGTACGTATGTACAAAACTACAACCCTCTATATATCAGGTTAGAAAGGATACTAGAGGCAAGTGTTTTAAACATTTTTTAAAAAAAAAACCAGTAAGAATTAGAATATACAAATGCATATGGGGTAATGCAGTTTTCATAGTTTAAAAATCGACAGACTTGATCAGAGTCAGCCCTTAAGGAGGCACCTAAAAGTGACCAATCCAAGGTCTTGCTGGCTGGGAGTCCTCGCTGAGTGGCCAGGAGCATGTGGTGGGGGACAGTCCTGGTTGAGTGGCTTCCTTCTGCCCCTGACTCCACATTTGGGGCAGATCAGTGCCTGCCTGGCCATTTCAGCCCAAGGAAGTGGTGGCTTTGGCACAGGAAAAGAAAGGGACACACAGGAAATGGGCTTGGGTGCTTCCTGCAGATAGATGAGCCCAAGAAGGGTGAGAACTCCTTCAAGGCCCCCAGATCTTCCTTTTTCCAAGCTTCTGCATGCAGCTTCTTCCCCAACCCTCGTACCAGAGAGTGAATTGCATTTCCTTTTGTTTGTCCCTGCCACCAGGAGATGGGGATTCAGATGGCCTAGATTGTGGGGGAGGGATGTCAGGATGCACAAAGGTTAGCAAAGGCCCCAAGTGAGCCAAAGCCTGGAGAACAAGCAGGAGTGGCAGTAGTTTTGTTACAACAGACGCTGTGTTCTGGAGCGGCTAGCACCAGCAGTTTTAGAGACGATTCCAAGGCTCACACGTAGTCTAAATAAAGTGGTTGGGTTGGTCAGGCATGGGATGCTCGGTTTTAGGGGCCAACCCTAGCTTATGGGGATACTGGGCATTTAGTTGTTCATTTGAAGGGAAACCCCTTTTCTCTTCACAGGTGGGGTGGAGTGGCCACTGGCCTTGTCTGTCCCCCATCGTGTTCCCTTCCCTTCCCCACCCCCAAAGCTAAGACTAGAACTGGTGATGAGAGAATATGCTGCAGCTATCATCCAGGAGGGAACCCTCTGGCAGGGAGAACCAGCCAAAGCTCCTCTCCTGCCCCTTTTGTGAACATTCACTTGAAATTATAAGTGGGGAAGAAAACAACCTGACTGCCCTTTGTCCTCTTTCCAGATGTGGCTGCGAAGACTAACATCTGTAACCATCTAGTCTTTCTGCTCTTTATTTTTCTAGACCCTAAGAACATAGGACATAAAAATGAAATGGGGGAGGGCCCTGACCCCTTGCTTCATGGCTCTTGTTCAGGAAAGTGAGGTGGGAATGAAGAATCCAATAAATACCTAGACTCCATCAGTCTACCACAGACCGGTAGCTCCCCCTGTCCTGGCCTGAGGCCTGTGGGAGCAGGGGCTACAGTGCCTTAGCCTTACACATAAGCCCTCTTCATTTGGGCCTGGTGGAGGCAGGTGGACTGCAGGATCCCCATACTGAACACATTACGCCCCATCCACCCAGTGACTTTGGAGGTGCCTTTCTCACCCTCCCCCCATCTGGGTGCCTTGTCTTCCCGTCCCTTTAAGAGCTCCTTTGGGAGAGGATTTTTCTTGATGCTGTCTCCACATTGCCCCTCCCCTTCCTCCAGTAGGAGCTTGAGCTATGGGAGATCAGAGAAGGCAAGGACAAGTGTAGTATTAGCCCCATGGAAGACGGCCAGAACCAACCTCAAGCTTCATCCCTGTTCACCCATCTGGTTGGACTACTTAAGGGGAACAAGGGCAATAGGCCTATTGCACTTTGTCCTAAGGGGACGCTACACAGGCCATCAGAGCAACTTTGACAAAAGATTGACTAGGGGCTTGTCTTCCTCTCTCTCCCAAAATAAAACTTGTCTTGGAGCCAGAAACCCCAGACATTGGAGCTGGGGGCAGTTGGGATGCTTCTTTGTATCCTCAGTGCAGTCTGAGTGTGAGAGGCCCCCGATTTTTCACCCAGAAGAGAAGCCCAGGGATAGAGAGAGGCAGATTTCCAAGGATGGTCAGTGAGTCTCTGCCCCAAGACATGTGCATAGAAGGCCCATGAGTCCCCTAGTCCTTGGGATAGGAACGGAGCAATTCCAGTTAAGACCTGGAAGCTAGGAGCCACATACCCTGAGTGTGAGTTAATACTCATCTTCTCTGAGGTTGGTCAGTGGTCATCTCCTTCAATTCAGCACCATCTTCAGCCCCAGTCCCAGGAGGAATGGGGGGGGGAGGGGAGGCTGTCCCACCTTTGCAAAGTCTCCTTGGGGATCAGTCTCTTTCATAAGCAATCGGAAAAAGAAAGCAGACCTCCTCTAGCCACTGCCGTCTCCCAGTGTCTTCTCTCTAACCATCAGGTCCTTTGCTTTTAATTAAAAAATAACACTAGTACTAAAGAAGGGTGTGGGAGGGGTAGCTGGTGGCCCTGGGTCCCTGGCCTGTTATGTGGGGCAGAGCAGGAAGCCGGAGAAGGACGAGTGGATGTACTCGGTAGAGTAGAGGCCGTTGGCTTGGTCTGAGGGCATCTGCACCCAGACCTGGTCATTGGTGCGAAGCTCAAGCACAGCTCCACCTGATGCCTGGTCCAGATAGCCTTTCTTGTACTCATCGTAAGTGTAGGTGGCAGGGACATTGTTCTTATAGAGAGCTACCCACACACTGGTGCCCTTGACATGCACATGGTAAGCAAAGTAATAGACACCACCAATGGGGCAGGTGAAGATGCCTGTGGCAGGGTTGTAACCGCTGTGGCCGTTGTACAGCGTCCGGTCAAACTTGACTGGCATCCCCGAAGCCGGGAAGGGTGAGGTGAGCACAGCAGTGAAAGCTGGGGCAACTCCGACTGAGAGTTCCCCAAGACCAGACTGGGGTTTGGCCCCTCTGCCATTACCTAGCACTGCCCCCTCAACCCCACCATTGGGCAAATGTAGACCTGCAATGCCCATCTCATCTAACCCCCCTGGGGGCCCAGGCGGACCAGGGGGTCCTGGAGGCCCTGGGGGGCCATTAAGTCCTGGGTTGCCAGGGATGCCAGGGGGGCCTGTAGGTCCAGCTAATCCTGGCTCACCCACCCTTCCTTCCCCTGGGGGACCTTGGAGGCCTGGCTCTCCTTTTAGGCCTGGAAGACCCTGAGGCCCTATGGGACCTGATGGGCCCTGAAGCCCAGGAATCCCTGAGGGTCCCCTCAGGCCAGGCTGGCCTGGAAGGCCTACCTCTCCTTTCTGTCCTAGCCCTCCTGCTGCACCTGGTCCCCCAGGAAGCCCAATGATACCTGGTTCTCCCTTGGGCCCACTTGGCCCTGGTGGTCCCTGTGCCCCAGGTAATCCCCTCTCTCCAACAATCCCGGGCTTTCCCACAATACCACTTGGCCCCTGGTCTCCTCGGATCCCAGGCACCCCTGGAGGCCCACTTGGCCCTGCCTCCCCCTTGGCCCCAGGTAGCCCATGCCTCCCTGGTAGTCCCATGGACCCAGGCAGGCCAGGAGGGCCCATAAGACCTTGAGGTCCTGGTTCACCTGGCTCACCATCCTCTCCTGGCTCACCTGTATCACCCAGCCCTCCTGGGATGCCTGCTGGGCCCCTTTCCCCTTTGAGGCCTGGGATCCCTGGCTTCCCATAGCCTGTAGGGCCTGGCAGGCCAGGAAGGCCCCTGATCCCAGGTTCTCCTTTTGCACCTACAGGCCCCTGGGGCCCAGGCACACCTATTGCCCCAGGTACCCCAATGCCATCTAGTCCTGGGGGACCCCTTGGGCCCAGTGCCCCTGGTTCCCCAGTTTGTCCAGGTCCCCCAGGGGCCCCAGTGGCTCCCTTGTCTCCTGGGGCACCTGGAAGCCCATCCAGGCCAGGTTTGCCCAAGCCCATGGGACCTGGAGGTCCTGGAGGGCCAGGGGGACCTCCATTGCCTGGGACACCTGGCTGGCCTGGTGTGCCCACCCCATTATCACCCTTGAGGCCTCTTTCCCCTCGAGGTCCTGGCTCTCCTCTGGGGCCTGGTTCTCCCCTAAAGCCTTGTGGACCCAGAGCACCCTGTGGACCTGGTTTGCCAGTGACAGCAATGCCTGATGGGCCTGGAAGTCCAGGGGGCCCTGGCAGTCCTCGAAGGCCCTGGTCTCCCCGAAGACCTGGCTCACCCTTGGGACCTGGTTCACCCTTGCTGCCCACTTTGCCTGGGACACCTGGGACACCTGGCTTACCCATCCTAGAGAAGCCTGGGGGGCCAGCGGGGCCTGGCTGACCATGCAGACCTGGCTTGCCTGTACCTGGCTTTCCCGGGTAACCAGGAGGTCCTGGAGGGCCCCGGGGGCCGGGCTTTCCAGGTGGTCCAGGTTCCCCTTTCAGGTCCATTGGCAGCATTGGTGGTGGCAATTCTGAGGAAAGAAATAGACAGGCAGGGTGTCCATGGTCAAAGGCCTTGGGAATGAGCTCACCCCCAGCACTTCTCCCCTTCCTACCCAGCCTAAGATAAAGAACCTCCAGGTTTTGAGGGCAGAAGTTGGGGAGATAAAAGACTCAACAAGCAGTGAGAGAAACCTCAGGAAGCTATCATGTGTGTGGAGAGGGCACATTTCCCTGTGGGAGACTCGTCCAATGGGACCGCTGAAGAGGCAATAGGATGTACTCATGTTCTGTAGTTCCCCCCAGTTAGAGATTGTGGCGGGAGGGGAACAGCTGTACACCTATAACTTGAGACAGTCTCTTTATTGACTTTCTCCCTCAGACCCCTAGCTGGGGCCCTCTGACTAAAGCAGACATTCCTGGGAGCTGGAGCTCCTTCAGTGGGAGGGAACTGATCCAGTATCTCATAGCTGCCCACTCAGAGCCCAACCCCCAGCCTTGCCCAGTCACCCAGAGGAGTGAAGCCCAAGGGCTGCAGGTGTATAGGGGGAGGGGTGTGCCCAAATTATAGAAAATCTTCTCCCCTGGGCATCTGAAAGAGGGAAAGGGATAAGATGACAAAGCCCCCAGATGACAGTCAGAATCTCCTCCCCCTTTGCCACTAGTATAAAGCTGTCACCGCTAGGCAGGATGGAAACCCAGAAAGGCAGACAAAGCATTTCACAGACACAATGGAGGTACTGACAGAGGCCAAGAGAACTAAGGAACAGGAGGAGCCATCCATCTCCTTTGACTGGCTCGGGACACAAGGTTAAGCTGAAGTCCCCACAACCCTTGAATGTGCTCCTTAGTCCAATGAGAGCAGTCCTAAGTAGGGACAGGGCAAAGAATGAAGAGGAAGGAGAACAGACTGAGAAGAGAAGCAGGAGTGGGAGAAGTGGCAGTGGCAGAAGGGGGAGTGGCAGGATATTTGCAGATGGAGATGTTGGGTGATTGTTGTTTGTCCTTACTTCAGATAGGACCATGACATTAGGGAGATGATGCCATGACATGCAAGTGAATTGGACTTAAGTGAGGGAGGGCTGAGCAAAGTTGCCAGCCTCACTTTCTCCTGGGGAGCCATCTGGGTCTAGTGGCCAGATATAGATCAGGAGAACTGGAGATGGCTCTGGATGCAGTGGGAGACCTTGTTCTTTTTAAGCTAAGGTCTTTAACAGGTCTCAGTTGACTGAGGCAACACTTCCTTCAGTGATTAAGGCTCGGTAAGAAATAAGGCAGAAAATGGCCTCTTTTACCTAGTCCAAAAAAAATCAGTCTGGGAGGGGAAGACTCTCAGGGTTTAGGCGAAGAAGCATAGGCAGAGGAGGAGGGAAAAGAGGAGGGAAAGGAGGGGTGGAGGAGAGAGGAGGGGCGGAGAGAAGAAGGAGGGGAGGGGCTGAAGGAGGGATGGGGCGAGGGGAAGGACAGGGAGAGGAGGGGCGAGGCCCAGGGAGGGGCGGGCCAGGAGACAGGGCGAGGCTGGGCAGAGGTGGTGCTTACCCAGATATTGGCCCTTGCCCTCCCGGAAGGGGGGCCCGGCTGGTCCTTTGACCATGGGCTGCACGTACTTCACTTGCGCGTAGCCTCCCCCACCAGCCCCTCCTCCAGCTGCCGCCCACAGCCCGGTCACCAGCAGCAACAGCAGCAGCAGCAGAGAAGGGGGCGAGGGCCCCGGAGGCATGGCGGCTCCCGCTCCTTTTGGGCTCCGGCTCCGGCTCAAGCTCTGGTTCTAAAGGCGATTCGCTCTGCTGGGAGGAACAGCAGAAGCTCAGTATGGTCACGGGCGCCGGGGCTTTCCAGGGAGATGAGGCTCTAGGGGTTCACTATGGGAAGGGGGCGAGGTGTCAGCAGGGTCACTACTGGGAGATGAGCAGGGCCACTGTTCGGAGAATATCAGGGTTACTACTGGAAGTTGATAAATCACTATTGGAAGGAAGTCAGCGTGATCACTATACAGCTAGTGGGGGTGATGAGGCTCTAAGCAAGACCTTAAGGAAAGGGAGCGTAGCAGCAGGAGGAGAGAAAGGCAAATGTTTCAGTTTTCCAACAAGAGAGAAGGCATATTCTGCAAACTATAGATCAGCGAGCTTGGCTTTGCTTCCTGGCAAAATGAAAAGGGGGAATCATAAAAGCTTTTTTAAAAAGGAGAACCAGAAAAGCTTTCATGACAGGTAGAATTTCTAGAGCGCCTTAAGGATTGCAAAGCATTTAATTTATCATCTCTTTTGAGCCTCACAACAATCCTAGGAGGTAGGGGTTATTATTAGACCCGTTTTACAGATAAGGAAACTGATCCTGAAAGAGGTTAAGTTATTCACCCAGGGGTATACAACTAGTAATAATAATACTATTAACTTGCAGTTATATGACACTGCTTTACAAATAGTATTTTATTTTATACTCACAATAACCCTGCGAGGTAGGTACTCATAATCTTCATTTTATAGATAAGGAAACTGAAGCAGACAGAGGTTAAGTGACTAGCCCAAGGTCACACAGCTAATAAGAATCTGAAACTGGATTTGATGTCCAGCCTTCTTGAGTTCATGTCCAATTCTCAGTCTACTTTGCCACAGGGGTATAAGACCCTATCAGGGAAATTCTGACTGCAGCTTTTTGCCAAGCTTTCGGCGAAGCATGTGACAAAGCTTCCCCTGTTTGTAAGATAGAGAACTGGGCTAGATGACAGTACAGTTAGGTGAACTGGCAATAAGTCAATGTCATCTTGAAGGGAAGTCTAACAGAGTGCTTCCAGGGGTCTGTTCTGGTCCACATGCAGTTCAATGTTTTTATAAATGATTTGAATGAAAGTAGAGGTGGCATGCTTATCAAAGTAGCAAGATGACAAGAAACTTGGAGGGGTAATTGACACATTAGATGATGGGAGTCTGGAGTCCCTCAAAAATCTCAGGCTAGAAAAATGTTTTAAATTTAAAAAAAAATATGAGATTTGGTAGGGATAATTGTGAAGTCCTATCCTCAATTTCCAAAAATTAACTCCACAAAAATAGGATGGGGGATATTAAACAACAATTTATGGGAAAAGCTGGGGGTTTTGTGTATTATAAGCACAATGTGAGTCAACAGTGTGACAAGGGAATTAAAAAATCAATTGGTCCCCTGGCTAGATTGTAGTTAGAGAGGGTCACTAATAGAGTTAGTACCCTCCCACTGAGGGAGATCTAGCCCCCAGGAATATCTGCTTCAGTCAAGAGGTCCCCAGCATTGGGAGTGGGGGTCTGAGGGAGAAGGTTGAGGGTAATGGAGGTGATGATCTTACTGTACTTTACCCTGGTCAACCATATCTGGGGCATTTCATTTACTTCTGGGCATCATATTTTGGAAAAATATTGAAAACCTGGAGCATGTCCAAAGATAGTAACCAGAAAGCTAAGACTGGAGTATATGCTTAATGAAGATTGATAAAAGGAACTGGGCTAAGGTCATTCACCTCACACACAGAAAACTGGTAAAGATGGCAGAGTCAGGCTGGAGAGGTGATGGTAAGATGGATACACTAATGCAGTGGTTATCAAATTTTTTAGTCTTAGGACTCCTTAACACTCAAAAATTGCTGAGGACCCCAAAGAGCTTTTGTTTATTTGGTTATAGCTATCAACATTTACTGTATTTGAAATTAAAACAAATTTTAAAGTATTAATTCAATTTAAAATAACAGTAATAAACCCACTAATATGAGCCTGAATCTCATTTTTAATGAAAATAATTTTATTTTCTAAGCCAAAAACTTTAATGAGAAGAGTGGTATTGTTTTACATATTTTTGCAAATCTCTTTAATGTCTGGCTTAACAGAAGACAGCTGGATTCTCCTATCTGCTTCTACATTCAATCTGTTATGATATATTGTTTTGGTTGAAGTATATGAAAAACATTCAGCCTCACACAGATATGTAGCTGGCAAAGGAAGGAAATATTTTAATATGCAAATAACATCTTAGTATTATGACAAAAATAGTTTTGACTTCATGGACCACCTGAAAGAGGCTCAGGAATCCCAGTGTGTCAAAGGACCATGTTTTGAGAACTGATTCACTAATGCATTGTTGGTGGAGCTGTAAATTAGTCCAGTCATTTTGAAAAGCAATTTGGAATTAGGCTAAGAAAGTATTTAAAATGCCCATACTCTTTGGCCTAGAGATCTCACTGCTAGGAACATACCGTAAAGTAATAACTGACAAAAAGAAAGGCTTCAAATACACTAACATATTTATAGCAGTACTTCTTACAAGAAGTAACCCTGATTATTGTCTATGAATATAATTCAGTATTAACCAGGTTGTAAGAAATGACTATGATGAATCACAGAGAAGCAGAAGATCTACAAGAACTGATGCAGAGTGAAGTAAACAGAACTAGGGAAACCACATACACAATTATTTATAAGAATGTAAACTGGATGAACAACCACAACAAAATCATTGAAAAAAACGCTGTTGAATTATAAAAACTAAGCCTGTCCCCAAAGAAGGGAAATAAGAGGCCACCTTCTCCTACTTCTTTGCAAAGGCAGAAGACTGGCTGTGGAACAGTATGTAGGTCAGATTTTTTTTTTTAATATGTTGCTTAGTTTTGCTGAACTGTTTTTTCTTTTCCTTTCCTTCTGCCTTCTAGAAGCCAGGAAGACGAGAGTTCAAGCCCTGCCTCTGACACATGCTGGCTGTCTGATGCAGAGCAAGCCTCCCAATGCTCCAGGCAATTCTCCAACCCTGGATGTAGTAGAAATGGTGTCAGCCTCCTTTGGCAAAAGGAGTTTCCTCACCTGAGTGCTCACCAAGAAAAAGTCCACTCCCTATCCCTGGGGGAGGACCAATACAAACAAAAGCTATCAACAATTTTTTTTTAAAGAAATGGTGGGGGAGGGGCAGCTAGGTGACTTTTTTTTAAGGAAATGGGGGGCCAGCTAGGTGGTGAAGTGAATAGAGCACCAGCCCTGGAGTCAGGAGGACATGAGTTCAAATGTGACCTCAGACACTTGACACTTACTAGCTGTGTGACCTTGGGCAAGTCACTTAACCCCAATTATCCTGCCTTTCCCCCTCCAAAAAAAAAAAAGAAAATGGGGATGTTTAGTCTGGAAAATAAAAATAGAAGGCAGAGGCAACTTCATAGTTGCTATTAAGAATCTGAAGAATTATCATGTGAAATTTGTTCTCCTTGGTGCCAGGGGACAGCAATGGTCAGGGCAGATTTAGGCTTTCCTAAGGCAAAGCTTCTTCATCATTGGAGCTCTCCCCAAGACTCAAAGGTGTCTTCAAGACAGAAGGAGTATGATCCTCCCTTCTGGAAAATCTTCCTGTGGAGGCTGGATCACCACATGTTCAGCATTCTTGTAGAACTATATAGGAGCCAGTTTCCAGCTCAGAGAGTCAGTGAATCTATTTGGGTCCACTAGAGAAGGGGGCAGTACTATTACTCTTATGGCACAGTCAGCAGTCACCGGAGATCAGCATGGTCTCTCTTAAAGGGGAGTACAAAGACCTGGGTTCAAATCCTGGCCCTGACATTAGGTGTGTGATTATAGTCCAGTCAGCCTCTATTTCCTCTTCTGTAAAGTGGAGACAATATTGGTACTTGGCACATAGGAGGTGCATTTGTGAATGATGATGGTGATGACTATGTAGTAATACTTGCTGTATTACATGTAATATATGTTGTTTTGAGGCTCAGATGAGATAAAATGCGTGAAGTGCTTTGCAAATATTAGAGGGCTCTAGTAATGTCAGCTGATGTTATTATAGAGAGAGGACCTAGAGTCAGGAAGATCTTGGTTCAAGTCTTGCCTCTTACACGAGGTTTTATGACCTTGGACAAGCCCCTTAACCTCTCAGCGCCCCAGGCACTGGGAGTTGGTGAGCAGGTGTTCATCTTCATTCCTAGACCTAGTTTTATCACTGGGAGCTCCTTATACCAATGCAACCCACAGGCCTGATCTGAAACATTATATTGTCACTTTTAGTGAAGCTGGATTTAGTGTGGAAAGTGGAGAGGAGAGGAATCAGAGAAGAACGGAACATTAAAACTGGGAGGGACCTTAGTTATTGTTTTATCCAGTGTCCTTACTTTTTAAGAGGAGAAAACTGAGCCCCAGGGAGGGGCTGGATCACAGGGTCAGTTAGGAAAGGAAGAGAAATAGAGGTTTTGAAGGAGAAGACTGGGGAATTGGGGGGTGGGGGGTGGAGATGGCTGAGAGGACTGTGGAGGTAGTGAGAGGAGGGTTTGGAGCCTGAGCCATGACTGTGGGTTGAACCAGGTAAGACAAATACAGGAAGTGCTGATTCAGGGGGTTTGGGAGGAGTCCACTCTGTATTGTGACAGCTGTAAACCCTTAAAGGAGATTTTTCCCCCCTTTCACCAAATCCCTGTGAAATAGAGTTTTATCCAAGTCAGCGATTCTGCAGTAAAAGTCTGGCTGGAGCCAGAAAACAGCCAGAATTGTCTTGGGCCAGGGCCCTCCCTGCTTTCCTGCCCATGGAGGGGCCAGATAGCAGGCCAAGATGGTGGAGTTCACCCCTGTCCTTCCTGAGGGGTTCCTGAAGATTGTGAATGTTTCTAGGGCTGGACTGTCTTTTGCCTTCTTTTATATCCCTAGCACTTAGCACAGTGCCTGGCACATAGTAGGCATTTGGTAAGTGTTTATTGATTGACTGACTAGCTGTACTGAAGGGTGGAGGAAATACTGATTTTCATGACATTTACATGTCCATTTGTTTCTCATCTGACTTTTTAACTGCTGAGGGGATGGGACCAGTAGAGCAGATGGGGAAGGGTTGGGTAGAGGTCTTTTCCCTCCAGACACCCTCCTGACCAATAAGATTGAAGGATTAAATCCAGGCTCAGAACCTAGAAGGATCTTGGAAACCATCAAGCCCAATGCTTAAACTCAGACTCAGAGAGGGGAAGAAACCTGCCCTATCCCAAATAATCAGTAACTGTCAGAAATGGGCTTTAGCTACTGTACCATGAACCTTGTCCAATATCACATAACGAGTCAGCAAGAGGGAGCCCCATCTTCCAGTCTCCTCCTCACCTCTTCCTCATTGCCATTCTTTTTTTCAGGGCCCAGGATAGTAAGGGAGTGTCCAGAAGTGGAGATAGTCATAGAATTAGCTAGAAGAAAAGCCACCAGACTCCTGCCCTCTCCAAGGATGCCAAACTCCTGGAATTCACTCCTTCCAAGATGTGTTCTCCTCTACCTCCTTCAGAGCTTAGGACCACAAGCACTAGCCTTGCCAGGGTTCTGGGGCCCTTCTGAAGTTGCCATGGTTCTCCTTTCCTCACCTTCCTTCAGGATTACATAAGAAGGATCAATCCCCACCTTACGATGGAAATGCTCAGAATCCTCCCAGGTGCTGTCTCACTGCTGCAACTTCCTGGGCCTCACAACCTTTCCCCATTAGGTCTAGCTTAGAGAAGGAAATGGTTAGGCCTCACCTAGGCCAGTGTATCACAAAGAGAACCCAACACAGCTGGGAAGGACATACAGGTCATGTCTCCCACTCTCCCTTTACCCAGACTCCCTTGGTCACCTGTGCCATTGAGTGTCATGTTTCTCATGTCAGAAAATTCATGTTGATATCTCAATGCCATCCAGTTGGCATTTCTATTTCCCTGATCTGACTCAAGATGGGTGATGGGGAGTGGTGGAAGGTATGCGGTACTTGGGGTCCTAGATTCTTCCAAAGGAAGCTTTCTTCTTTGCTCACTGTTCAGCATTCCCACATCGTTGTGGCCCATAGTCTCTGCTCCCAGAAACCTCCTCCCCTCACAACCAAGGGGCCTCCACTGAAGTACTCCCAACTGTAATCCATGCCTCCCCCTTTTCCCTCTTCCCCATCATGGCCCCAGATCTCCCAGACCCAAGAGTGTGGGGAGTCCGGCTGCCTTCGAGGTGCATAACTCGGTCAGCCCCAGGGCCTGGCCAAACCACAGGTATTTTATGAGACATTTCCTGTTATGGAGATATTTCTGTGGGGATTCTTGCTGCTCCATTCTGTTACTGCCCCCCACTTTCATACTTCCCACCCCCATTGCCTTGTCTCTCTCTATCTCTGCCACAGTTGGTCTATGTCTAGTTCATATCTGTCTTTTTTTTTTTTTGGGCAACTGTACTAAGCACCTCCCTTGGGATCAGTTGGAGATCAGGAAAAAACTGAGTTTCCAGGCCTAACCCTCTGATTCCTACCCTTTCAGTTGGGGGGAGCTAACAAGATAGGTATGTGAGGCCAGAAAGGGGATTGGTGGTATCAGAAGTAGGGCCCATGTATCCACAGACTGGGCAGCCCGGTCCTTGGCTCCCACTTCTGCAGAAAGAAAAATCTAGGGAGATTTTTAGGGAGATGATAGTGCTTCTACCTCTGCCCTGCGCAGAGCACATGTGATGCAGGATTGTGGGCATCTCTGGGGTCACAATTCAGGAGGAACGTTGACAAGCTGGAGAATGTGCAAGATGGTGAGGGAATTTAAAACAACTGTGCCCTATGAGGAAAAATGGAAGGAAGTGAGAATATTTGACTTGGAGAAGAGAAGCTTTAGAGGAGACACAATTGTTGACTTCAAGTATATGAAGATCTGCCATGTGGAAGAGGTATTGTTCTGTTTGGCCCCAGAAGACATAACTGGGAACACTAGAGAGGAGTGGGATGCAGTGTTAAAGAGGCTAATTTCATTTTTATATAAGGAAGAGTGTATTAATGATACATTTCTTGGGGAAGGACTGTCTATTTGACAAGAACTGCTGGGAAAAAGAGGAAAGTAGCTTGGCAAAAAAAAAGTTCATACAAACATCTTACACCACATAGATTTCAAAATGATATTCAAGTTAAATGTAAAAGGTCATATAAAAAAATCTAACAAAGTAGATGAGGGTACCTTTTGCAACTATGGCTAGAGGAAGAATTTTAACTGAGAAGGTCACAAAAGTTAAACTAAGTAATGTCAATTATTTGAATTTGTTTTCCAAAACAAACTATCACAGGAACAAAATCAGCATAGAATAAGAAGGGAAAGTGTTGACTGATAAAAAAATTTTTGATATTATGTAAAGTCTGGTATCAAAGATATGCAGGGAATTAACACCCATATATAAAGACCAAGAAATATCCCCCAAAGCATAAGTGGTCAAATGACATTAATAAACAGTTCTTTAAAAGAACTGCATACATTAACAATCATTTGACTGCTCTAAACTGCTAGTAAGAGAAGTGAAAAATAAAAAAAACCACTGAGTTTTTACCTTATAACCAACAAAAGTGGCAAAGATGACAATAGTCAGTGTTGGAAGGGCTGTGGGAAAGCAGGCACTTGAATTGGCCTGGTGATTCTGCAAAACAATTAGCAATTATAACCCTGCCCCCCCCCAAAAAAATGTGACTACTTCTTCCCATCAATCAAAACTCTTCAAGGATGTGGAGGAGTGAGCGCCTACTGCTAGGCACATATCCCAAGGAAGTCAAAGACCGAAAGGTCTCATGTAAACAAAAATATTCACAGAAGCACTTTTTGCAGTATCAAAGAATTAGAAACAAAGAGAATGCCTGTAGGTCAATGGCTAAAGAAATTATGGTACCTGAATAAAATGTAATATTACTGAGCCATAAGAAATAACAAATACGGGAAATTCAGAGAAACATGGGAAGATATATATGAATTGACACAAGATAAATTTAAACAGAACCAGAAAAACAATATGTACAATCACTACCAAAAAAACCCTTAAACTGAATGATGTATAGTTTTAATGATCAAGGTTGGGCCCAGAAAAGAGATGAGAAAACATCCTTCTCTCCTTCCATTGGAGAGGTAGGGGATTGCATGTATGAAATGTTTCCTATGCTGTCAGACATGGTTGATGGATCAATTGGGTTTTTTTAAACTTTGTAAAATTTTTTTGTAAATTTTTATTTCTTACAAGGGATAACTCACTGGGTAAGGAAGCAGGAAAGGGGTAAAAAATGAATGTGAGGCAGTTCAGTGTAGTGGACAGGGTGTTGGACTTGGAGTCAGGAAGACCTGAATGCAAATCCTGCCTCAGAAATTTACTGGCTGGACTTAACTTCTTGCAGGTTCCTTTGCTTTAAAACAGGAACAATAAAAGCATCTATCTCACAGGGATGTAGGTATCAAATAAGATAATATGCATAAAGTACTTCGAAAACCATAAAGGGTGACAGAAAATTGTTAATGTAAGGACAGAAAATGTTAATACCAAATGTAATATGGACTGCTACTCGCTTAAATGATCCTAGTAATGTCAGAATTTCAGTAATGTCCTTACATTCCTACTTTTAAGACATTTCTCTTGATTAGGTTGAGCTGAACCCCACCCTAGGTACACCCCGCCCCATCCCCACCTAGGGATTTTGCCTTGTGCCAGGCTCAGCTCAAGTTGTGTCTCAGCTTCTAGTGTTCTTGCCCCCTTTCCATTGGGATTTATGGCACAAAGGCCAAAACAGCCAGAATAAAGTGGCTTTCCTTGCCCAGATTGCCAAGGGCCACTGGGGTCACATGACCAGGCCTTGCTACCTCATACTGTCTCCTCCCCTTCTCCTCCTAAAACTATAAAAACTTTTTCGTGGTTCTCTTTGGCTGGAGATCCACTGGACATCCCCCGGGGTGGAAGGTTTGCTATCCTGTTGTCTCAATTAAAGACGCCCTATTCCTCAACTCATGGCTTTGATTTATTTCAGGACTTGACAAGGGCTGTATAAATGTTCGACACTATCATTATTGTGGGGAAACAAAAGGCATCAACACTGAAAACAAAACAACTTCCTATCAATCAGAACAGTCCCACCAAGGATATACCTGTCACTGAAGATACTTCAGGAAAAGCTGATCGATTCTCCTTCAGAGATGGTGTGGAGGGGTGAGAGGTTAGACCAGATGGCCTCTAAAATCCCTTTCAGTTCTTCAAGTCCTCATCCCTAAAGCCTGGGAGCCTGGGTTCCTATTCAAGACCCTCTTCCTATCTACAAGAAAAATAGGCTCTGAATTCCTAGAAGGGACATCTCCACCCCCCAGCCCACGACTGACACTATGTTCCACCCTCTAAGGCAGGGGTGGGGAACCTGCGGCTTCCAGACCACACGTGGCCTTCTAGGTCCTTGGGCGCAGCCTTTTGACTGAGTCCAAGTTTTACAGAACAAATCCTTTCATTAAAGGGATTTGGATTTACTTGAGAACATAGAGGGCTACATGTCTAAGGCATTGGTCTCTAATGGTTTTTGTGCTGTGGAGCCCTCAGAATGAGGTATTTAAATGTACAACATAAAATACATTGGATTACAAAAGAAACCAATAATACAGGGTGTCCCAAAAGTCTTAATATAGTTTTAAGCTTTAATAGCCTTGTAACAATTGTATTGAAATGCAATTACCAAAAGATTTTTTTTTCCTTAAAGTTGACAGATCCCTGATTAAGAACTGGAGCTTGAAGGCCTGGCCTGAGAATCTGGATCCAGGCTTGGCTACTTATTTGCTGTGTAAATTTGGGAAAACCCTTTTCCCTCTTTCCGGGCTTTAGCGCCCCCTTTTATACAATGAGGGGTCAGGGAGCGGTTGGATTAGCTAATCTCTAAAATCTCTTCCTGATGTGATATTCTGTGATCTACTGCTGCCTGTCCCCATCATCCATCATCCTAAGGGAAGCCTTAGGCTCAATGTGGGTGGTACCGAATCCCTTGACTACTGTCAGAATAACCCAAGTATTATCATCTATGGCTCACAGACCTGTGGGCTGGGTGCTGGCCTGAAGCCCCAGGTCTGGCTTTCAGCTATTCTTTTCTCTCTCAACAGCTTGAACTCAGTCAGAGTTCCACTGGATCCTTTGATCTCCCTTTTTCGCCAAGGTCTTTAATCAAAGGCTCATCAAGTGAGGGATAAATCAGACCCAGAGTTTAATAAGGAACTGTCAGGAGGCCCACAGGCAACCTGACCACCCCAGAACCCAGTGTCTTCTTATTCCAGTCCAGTCTGAACTTCAAAGGAGATTCCTCTGACTAGCAGGGCTTTCCTGAAGTCATCTGATCCATCCTCCTGCCTCTAGGTAGGACTGACCCCACATTAAAGATCTCACCATCTCCCTCCCTCACCTGCCCCAAGGTCTTGCTGTAGCTGTCTCTTATGTCCATTAAGTCTCTTTCCAAAGACTAGGAAATTCTCCCTTTTGATCAACCTCAAACTTTCTAGCTCCATCCCTTGCAGTGGATAGTTCATGATCTTAGCCCTGGGCTAAGAGACAGGAAGGAGACCTAGGTTTTAGTCCCAGATGCATTGCTTTCCTAGCCGTGGGCAAGTCACTTCCTCCCTTTTTGAGCCATAAAATGGGAACAGTAATACATGCAGTATGGAGAGAAGCATCTTTCTGAGGGTCAAATGAGAGAGTGTATGTAAACATGGGAGAGTGGGAGCAAGGCATTTTGCATTCTAGACAAAGTTTGAAAAATGACTCTCCGTGTGTGACTGTCCCCTGGAGGTCCTACACCCCCACTTCCCCCTTACTTCTACAATTTGACTTCTTATAAAATAGTGGGAGGAAGCTTGGTGTAGTAGAAATAGGGTAAAATCTGGAATCGGAAGACCCGTGTTCGAGTCTGAGCTTTGTTCCGTGGCCCAACTTCACCCTCTCTAGGCTTCAGTTGCCTCAACATTAAGATAAGATTATTAGAAGTGGTAGCGTGGAAAAAATATTTAAGTCAAATATCTCCTATAAGATATATGGGAAAACAAACACAAATATATGATGAGAACCCCAACAGATAAATGATCAAAGAATATGGACAAACAGTTGTCCAAAAATGATAAACTATTCAGCACCGTGTGAAAGTATAAATAACTAATAACAAGATGAAAGAAATGAAAGTTGAAGCAACTCTAAGGTTCTACCTAATACCTAGCAAGTTGGCAAAGAAGATGAAAGTTGGGAATAGTCAATGTTAGAAGGGGTTGTAAAAGACAGGCACACTAAGTTAGCAGAACTTTGAATTAGTCCAAGCAATTTGGAATTATGCTAAAAAGTAACTAAAATGATCATTACTCTGATCTGGAGATCCTACTGTAGGTCATGTCCCCCTGGAGGTCAAAGTCAGAAAGAAAGGTCCCATAGACACCAAAATATTTTTAGCAGCAATTATTTAGCAGCAAATATTTTCTTTTTAGAGTAGCAAAGAACTCCAAACAAAGTAGATACCCATCTATATGGAAATGGCTAAAAAAAAAGTTTTGGTACATAAAAGTAATGGAATTTTACTGAGATGTAAGAAACAACGAATATGAAGAGAAGCATGGAAAAACTTATATGAACTGATGCCAAGGGAAGTAACTAGAGCCTAGAAAGCAACATATGAATAGACTACAACAACAACAGCTGAATGCTGTGTAATCATAAAGACCAAGTATGGCCTCAAAGGAACAAGATGAAAAAGTTCCTTCCTTTACAGAGGTGGATGACTATAGCTGTGGAAGAGTACTAGAGTACGTGTAATGTTAGACTGGACTGCTGGTTTGTTGGTTTGCTTTGCTGAACGAACTGTTTTCCCTCCTCTTTTTCTTTCTTTGTTGCTGGTTCAACTGGAAGGGAAGGTAGAGGGAAATATTTCGAAATGAAGAAGATGCAAAAAAAATACCAATTCAAATTTTAAAAAATAAAACAGAAGTGTTAGACTCAATGAGTTTTAAGGTCCCTTTTGGTTCTGAGGTTAGACAAACCTATTGGGAGAAGCTAGGTGATATAGTTGATAAGGAATCAGTCCTGGAGTCAGGAGGACCTGAGTTCAAATCTAGCCTCAGATACTTATTAGCTATGTGACATTGAACATGTCACTTAACCCCCATTGCCTCAAAAAAAAGTTAGACAACTATTGCAAATGTAATGTGTGACAATGGACATAGTGGAAGTCTTCAAGTTCAAGAACCAAATACCACTTGTAGAACCTATAATGATAGGTAGATGAATTGCCCTGGCCGAGACACTTAATCCCTATGTGCTTCAAGTATCTTCCTATGTCTTTTTCCTAAGTCATAAGTGGTTCCATTTCTTTAATATGGAAATAATCCTTTCTGTTTGTAGAGAGCTTTAGGATTTGCAAAGTATTTTTCATCCATCATTTCATTTGAGCTTCGTAACAGCCTTGCGAAGTAGATGCTATTATCATTCCCATTTCACAGAGGAGGAAGATGAGGCACTGAGGAAGTTAAACATTTTTCCTAGGGCACCACTATCTGGCATGCAATTTGAACCCAGGTCTTCCTGACCTCAAATCCAACATTCTAGCCACTATCATCACAATGCTACAAGCCATGGAGCCTAGGATTAGCTGGTATTAAAAATATGTGAATTCATCAAAAAGTCTTATTAAAATGTGCCCCTTCCTGCTACTCCTCCCAGTTTCACCCTAAACCCCTGCCTACCTAGCCTAGCCCCAGGCTTAGGTTGGGAAAGTACTTTGTAAAGCTCTGTACAAATATAAGAGATTATTGTCATTATTACAGTTATTCATTCCAGAAAGGTCCAGCCCTGAGGCAAGAAGGAGATGGGAGGTAAATACCTAAGGTTCCTCCCAGTCCAAGCATTTCATCATTTCTACTTGCAAATGCTGTGTCCTCAGAAAGGTCCTCCTAGAGTGCTTACATCTATGCTAATCTCTCTTTTCTTGAATTCTCAGAACAGTCAGCATATGTATTGAGGTCCCAGGAGGGTCCCTAATTATTTCCTAAGTTTTGTCTCCCCAACCAAGGCAGAAATGAGGAGGCCTTCTCCTCTTCTCTAACCTGATGGCATTAGCCTAGTGCACCCTAGCCATGGCAGAAAGAAGAGTTGAAGTCAGTGGGACTTCTTGCCTCCTTCCAGCCGGGCCTTGAGAAATGGCTTGAGGCCTCGGACTGAACCAAACCTGGAAGCTTAACCCTTCCCACCTAGAGTTAAGGATGGGTCCTCTTCAGGGCCCTTGTACAGAGGATATGTGAATAAAATTATTGTTTTTCTGCAATCTGCCCCTTGGAGAAGGATGCTTCTACTCCCAACTCTGGAGAGACTTCAAGAAGATTCTTTCTTTCTAGCTCTTCCTTATCTCCAGCTCCATCTCTCCACTCCATGACACATCCCCTCAAAGTTCTCAGGCTCTCCCCTCCCTCTGAGACCATCTAATAGTTCCCAGACTTCCAGCCTAGAGTAGAATTTTATAAGCAGTGTAACTGGACAAGCAAGGAACAATGGAGAGGAATTCTTGGGCAACTCTGTATCTGGACAGACTCCTAACAGAAGGCTGTTATATAGACGCTGTCAGGGCCTTTAAGAAATATCCACCCTTGCAAAGGAAAAGAGAAAGGGGGGCAAATTTGGAGATCTCTCTTTCTCCTTAGTTCTCAATTTCTAGGCTAGGCTCTCCAAGGGCATATATATATTCATGAGTTTTGGAGAGCACCCTCTCGGCCAAAAAGAAAAAAAGACGCAGCAGCAGCAGCAGCCAAGCAGGAGCTGGGAGAGGGAGAGAAGCAACCTCTAGGACCAAGGTGTGGAAGATGCAGAAGGGGACCGCTTGAGCTGCGGTGGCCGGAAGGGGGCAGTCTAGGGCTGGAGGTGGGGAGAAACCACCTGCCAAATACTCCTTGGGGAGGGAGAGCCCAAGCCTTTCTGCCTGCTCTGGGACCAGGCAACTTCCCAACCTCCCCCGGAGGCAGGAGCCTCTGCGCAGGCTGAGAGGGCTGTGGTTTCCAAGACTGGGGCTCAGAGTCTCCGGGTTGGGCCGGTGGATTGGGGGAGCAGCTCTTTGCACTTGTAGCTCCTTCACCCTCCACACCCCCCGAAAACCCCCAAACCCCAAACAAACAAACAAAAGCAGCCTGGGAACCGAGAGAGCCAGCAAGGCTGCATGGGATCTGGAGCCTTGGAATCCGGATTTTGGCGTCGGTCTGCAGCCGGCTTGGGACCCCAGACCCAGGACCTCGGGGACCTGGAAGCCTGGATCCTGGAGTTTCAGAGGGAGGCCGGTCCCCAGGCAGAGCCGAGCCGAGCCGAGCCGAGCCGAGCCGAACAGACCAGTTGCCAAGGGGGCGGTTGGGAAATAGTTTACAAATGAGAAAAAGCTGCTTCCGAGCTGGGTTTCCATTCAAACCGCCGTCTACAGTGAGGGGGCGGGGGCGCCGCGGAGCGCCGAGCCAGCGCCTGTGTCCTGCGGCTCGCCAGCCCGTCAGCCAGCAGAGCGCGGAGTGGTCACCGGGAAACGAACCAAGCGGCGCATTTTTCCTCGCAGCAGGAGGGAGTATGGTTAGACAGCAGGGAGGACAGGGGAGTGACTAGCAAGAAGCGAGCCAAGACCAGCACGTACATACCTTTAAATTGGGGCACTCTTCGCAGAGATGTCACCAGTCCAGGGCCCTGAGGACAGAGGAAGGCAGAAAGTGAGGACAGAGGGGTTGGGAGGGATGCAAAAGGGAGCTTCTTCCTTCCAGTTCCAACACCCCAAAGGAGGGCATACTTCCCCCTTTCCTCAGCTGCTTCCTTCTTCCGTCATCCCAAGCAGTAGGGTTCAGTAGGAATAGCCTGGAAGTTCTGGGAGCCCCTAAAAACTCAAGGTGAGGAGAGATCACTTTCCCCTTCATTCCCAACAGTTTTAAGGTTACATCAGAGATCGATGATCCTTCTCTCCAGAAAGAAAGTCTTTTCCTCCCACTCGGACCCCTCAAAAAACCCTAGATTGAATCCAAGACTTTGGAGAGGGTGGGTGGGTAGTCTTCCCCTGCAGGGAGTCTCAGCCAGTACTTTGCCACTCTCTCCCTAGCCCTCCATCTGTTCACATGGAAACTCTGACGGTTCCATTCCCCTAGTCACTGGCTGCCAGAAACCCTCAACAGTCTGGGCCCACAGCTCTGTGGGTTTGTTCCGGAACCTTGGGGCTGCTCCCCACCCGTCCCCAGAATCTTTCTTGTACTCCACCTTCCACCCTTCCCTTCCTCTCCCCTCCCCGAAGCCTATGGTGCAGCCAGCCTCCCTCCCCACCATGCTGTCTGTTCCCCTAAGCCTGGAATGCCCTTCCCACTCCTTTCAGTTCAAATCCACATACATTTATTAAGCAGCCACCAAGTCCTGGGCTATAAACACTAAAAGGAAACAGTTCCCTGCCCTCACAATCTTCATTCTACTAGACTATTGACATTTTATCCATTCTCTAAAAGCCCAATTCAGATGCCACTTATCCAGGGAGTCTTTCTCTGCTTGAACCTCACACAGTACTTTCCTTTGAAACTTTCTAATTCCCTTATCAGGCAATACAGTATGTCAAAGTTACCTGGGTTTCCCCTACTGAACTGTCAACTCCGTGACCACAGGGGTGATGTTCTACCTAAATTTGGTATCTCTCCTAGTACCAAGAACAAGCACAGTGCCATTCACATAATAATTTAGTGATGATGATGATGATGGTGATGATGATGATGACTAACATGGGGCAGGGGGCACAGTGAAGAGTGGATAGAGCTTCAGAATCAGAAAGACCTAGGTTTAAGTCCTGCCCCTTTCAAAATTTTCCCAGTGTCCCAAGGCAGCCATGGATCTGCTTCAGAAAACAGATTTTTACACACTGGGTACCCCCTAAACCAATGAAATGCAAGTCCAGTTAAAAAATAAAAACAGCATCTGAAATTTAAGTAGCCAAAATCTGCGGAGTACTTATCTCATTTGGACCTCACTGTATCTCTACAAAATAGATATTATCATCAGCATTCTACAGATGAAGAACTGAGGCTCAGAAAGCTTGATTTCATCACAGAGGTAGTGTCAGAGACAGGATTTGAACCCAAGTCTTTCTGATTCTAAATCCGGTACTTTACCCAGTGTTTGTTGATGCTTGGTGAATGGAATTTAATTGACTCCACTCTATCCATCTCCTATCCCTTACCAACCTTCCCTAGCACTATAAGATGCTGTCAAATACTTTTGCTGGAGCAATCATAGGGCTAAGTTGAAGGACTGAGGAGAGGTGGAAGGAAAAGAGAAAGAAGGGGAGGGAGGAAGAGTACAGCCCACAGAATTCTGTCTCAGAACTTTTACTGAGAATTCTGATTCTACTAAAGAATGCTCCCCCTCTCCTCCCAGCCTAAATCTTAAGCAGAAGGCTCACCTTAGGGCCCCAAGCCCAGATGGGCATTCATGACAGGCTTTCCTCTCTATGGGGTGTGAGGAGAATACTAGCAGCCTGAGAATATTGAGGACGGTGGTTCTCAGAGGTCTGTGTCTCTAGTGAGTTCTTCCTGAAGTCTGAGGGTCCCTCTGACTCTGGTATCATCTTCTATTATGGGAACCAGGCAGATTGGCAACCCAGCTCAGAGTCGACCAGGAAACTGAGGAGGGAATTAAGAACTTACATAGAACCAGTCAATAGAGCCTTCTAGTGCTTCCCTGATCCAGATCATTCCAGAATTCCAGATTAAATACCCTTCCAGTGAAAGCCACAGAGACAAGGAGCCTAGGGAGCCCCCCATCCAGGGCCTGGGATAGGGAAGTCCTGGGGACAGCAACATACAGGAGCACCAGCAGCTGAGTAGCCTTGAATAAGTCACTTAACCAGTCTCACAGATGGGTTTCCACATATGTGAAATGGGGGATGGGGTGGGGGAGGGAAGTAGCACAGGTAGCTAGGTGGCACAATGGACCTGGAATTAGGACTCAGCTTTCTGAGTTCAAATCTGGACTTGGTCTTACTAGCTGTGTGACCCTGGGCAAGTCCCTGGAGAAGGAAATGGCAAACCACTCCAGTATCTCTGCCAAGAAAACCTTAAATGGCATCACAAAGAGATGTGACTGAAAAAATGACAACCACAGCAACGATCAAATGAGCTAACATATGTAAAACGCTTTGCGAACCATAGAGAGCTGTAAAGGCTAGCTATCATTATGATTGCAGGCAGCTGAGTGATGCGGGGGTAGTGCTGGATTTGGAGTCAGGAAGCCTTGAATTTGAATCCTACAAACAAGCTGCTGTTGTTGTTGTCCCTGTACGTGGCCTTGGAGCTGGCTGTGTTGCCCGGCTGTATGCATCTGTGTGCATGGGTTTTGCCTGTGCCTCAGGGTTCATGAATATGTTTGGGAGGGGGCAGCTAGAGAGCTGGCCTTGGAGAAGTCAGGTGAGTTCAAGTCCACCTCGGCCATAGCTGGCTGTGGAAGCCTGCAAACATCACTTAACCTCTGAGGGCCCCAGGACTTCTCTAAGACTAGAAGTGGTAGGCAAAGCAGGGGCTGACCCAAATTGAAGAAGGAATTCTTCCCCCGGGGAGCTCACTCCCGGATGAAGTCACAGATTTGGCAAAATCGTCATCTCCATCAGGCTCTATCTGTGTGTGTTGGTCTGAATTTCCTTCTGTCTGAATGTTCTCAGCATGTGGCCCCCTTTGTGGCAGTGGAAAGGTGTTCCAGGGGCTGTGATGGGGAGGGAAGGGCTTGGCCTCTCCCCTCCAGTCCCAGTGAGCATACCTGCTGCCTGCCCTTGATCTGTTGGGCAGAGTCAAAACCTGATGGGAGATGGAGTCCTGAGTGACCTCCTGGAGGCCTGGCTCCCTCTGGTCTGAGTGGAATGGGAGTAGGCTGCAGCAGAATTGAGGAGTAGCAATCCCATCTCTCAGTCTCTATTCCAGAGCTCAGTAGTTGCTTCAGTCCCAAGACCACAAGCATTTCCTGCACTAGCATTTCCTGGTCTGGGCTGCAAGGGTCCCAGTGGGACTCCCATTTTCCCTCAGGAGGCCCAGGGCACTGGTTGAGGTGCCTCATTAGCACCCTCCCCCATGCTGAACAGACAGCGGGCACCTCCTTAATGCTCTAGGCTGGCCACAATGGGGGGCATTGTTCTCAGCTTGGTTCCTCTAATCTAGGCTGGGGGAGGGGCAGGGGTAAGGAGGGGCAGGAGAAGTTTCTTCTTTCCTTCATCCCTAGTCCACCCGTGGGACAGGAGGAGATCATACCCATTGCCCCCTGGTCATCACATAAGTCCCAATTGAACAGAAGTCTTCTTGTGACCAAATTCTCTCCATTCCCCACAGCATTCCTAGGTTTCCCCTCCCAATAACCTCTCTCTGAACAATCCATCAATGTGTTTGAGAATGTGAGGATGAGTAACTGTCAGGTAGCCAGCAAAATGGAGCGCTTAGAGCATTAGCCTTGAGGCCAGGAAAGCTCTGGGATCAAATTCTGCCTTAGACACCGATCTGTTACCCTTGGCAAGCCAGAACATTTGAGATCTAAAGCTGGGAGGGATCTCAGAGACCATCCTCCATTTTATAGAGGAGGAAACGGAAGCCCACAGAAGTGACTTGCCCAAATTCACACAGGTAGTAATAGTAGAGCCTGAACCTGAATCCAGATCCTCAGTGAATCAACATTTATTAAGCACCTACTGCATACAGGCCACTGTGCTTCTCAGCTGAAACACAAACTTGAGATTCAATATGGGCCCTGATCTCAAGGAGCTTACATTCCAGATGTTTCCTCTCCTTTTAGTTAACACCCTCCCCCGGACTCATTTTTCCCCTCCTTATACTCCGTTTTCCAGGATCACTTCTTCTCATAAGCTCATCAGTAAAGAAGAAGCCCCCACTTCCTGATGGAGTAGTCTCTCCATCCTTAATAGGTGAATTTGGGAGCGTGATAAGGGAGGGAGAGGAGATGGTGCTGGGATCTCATTTTCCCCTCTGATCCCAAGGCTCCATCTTTGCCACTATTCTACCTCCCCTTTTCAGCTCCCTCCCCTCTCTACCCCCAACTCAGGCTCAGGAGGCCACTTGGGGACATTCCCGATGCATTCCCGCAGTAAGTCGCCTGGATTTGCTGTGCTCCAGGAAATATGAAAAGAATGTTTTACATGAGCCCAAGTCTCCTGAACTGGCCTTGGTCCAAGTGCCCACGCGAGGCTGTTTAGCCTGGGGCCTCCCTTCCACTCAAGCCAATGCAAATCCATGATTTGGTGAGGAAGCCCTCCCCACAGCCAGGGCCAGCTTCACCTGTTCAGACACCTGAGGGGGAGGGGCGGAGGCTGAGTGGCCTGAAGAAATGGGGAGCTGCTAGAATGGCAGGGGAGGCAGGAGGAAGCAGGGAGACTGAGGGAGGCCAAAAAACCTACCCTTCCTTGGAAATCTTTCTAGATAGAAGGGGCTTCCATGTCCTTATTGGGGCAAGATCCCCTTGAAGCAGGAGCTAAGCAGTCTCCATACATTGTCACCCAGGGGGACAAAGTCCTTGTCAGAAAGAGGTCAGTGAATGACCTCATCTAGACCAGGACAGGGGCTGTCTATACTGTCCTGGGAATTCTCTAAGGAAGTCTAAAGCTATTTCACCTCAGCCTCTTCCCTTAAAGGAATGAAATACTGCTTTTCTTCTCTGCATATGCTTCTCCCCTGGAGACCCCCTGGTGTGAGGCTGGGTGGTTAGTCAGGACTATCCCTTCACTTAGTGATTCTTTGTGTGAGGGGACAAAAGTGCCTCCTCCTCCCCCACACACACACTCTGACAAAATCTCAAATGCCTCACACGACCAATTCTGAGCCTAGGGGCCTAGGCTGCTACTGCATATGGGTCATAGGACTGACCTGAAAAGGTCATCTCTCCCATCTCCTTTGCCCTAGACTAAACACACTCCCTCCACCACTCCATCCCTGCCCCTCCCTGCTTCAGCTGAATGGATAGAGTGCTGGTCATGGGTCAGGAAGATCTGAGTTCAAATCTTGTCTCTGATATTTACTATCTGGGTGAACCCTCTGAACCTCAGTTTCATCATCTGTTAAATTCATATGATACAACTTGTCTCACAGAATTCTTGTGAGAATAAAATGAAATATTATCTGCAAATCACTTT
This sequence comes from Trichosurus vulpecula, assembly GCF_011100635.1. Classification (NCBI taxonomy): domain Eukaryota; kingdom Metazoa; phylum Chordata; class Mammalia; order Diprotodontia; family Phalangeridae; genus Trichosurus; species Trichosurus vulpecula. The sequence continues at coordinate 77,008,029 of NC_050574.1, read as the reverse complement.
GCTAATCTTAAGGCACTGTATAAATATTACTATTATTGTTATTCAAACATTCCCAGACACACTGGGATCTTTTCCCATTTTTACTGTCACATCCTCTCTCCCCTCCCAAGAAAAGGAGCCACTAGCCTCCTTCCACCTGACTTTGATCCCTTTTCCTAAAGCCCAGTCTTGGATCCTCACCTAAGTTTCAGAGCTCCCTCAGAGCTGAGGTATTTGAGACCTTGGCCCCTCCTTCTTCCTAGAATCCCATAATCTTAAGAGATGTAGAAGGGATTCTTGGCCAGATGTGGGTTGAACTAGAGCTCCTGTGAGGTTGCTTCTAGCTCTAAACTTTTTCTTATTCTGGAAGGGAACTCAATCGAACCTAGTCTTACCTGAGGCTGAATCCTTTCCATAAGCTACAGGACAAATGATTCTTTAGCCTCTTTACTGCAGACCTGCAGCATTGGGAGGCTCATTGCTCTCCCAAAGCAACTCATTGCATGTTAGCAGGAATTCTTAGAAAGTTTTCCCTTTACATTGAGCTAAAATATACCTCCCTGGCACAATTCCCCATTGATCTAGTTCTCTGTTCTGAGTGGGCTAGAAAAAGCTTACTCCCTCTTCCATGTGACAGCAGGTTAGATACTTGGAGACTGCTGTCATATTCCTTTATGTCTCCCTACATTCCATTTGGGCATGTAGTCCTGAACTCTAATCACTAGAAGAAAGAATGCAGGAATCATAGATTTAGAGCCAAAAGGGTCTTAGAGGCCATTTTTTCCTAACTCTGATTTTACAGATGAGGAAACTGAGGTCCAGAGAGATTAAGTCAATTTCCCATAGGTAAGTGGCACTGCCACAGTAAGTGGCAGAGGTGAAATTTGAATCCAGGTCCTCCGGATTTGGAGTCCTCTGGACTCCAAATCACTGGTTTATTGGACTAAAATGCCTCTCATAGGAGAGGAGATGAGTCCAGTAGGTAGTAGGGAGTATGAATGAGAGATATGAAGAACATCTGAGAAGTGGGCAGAGCACAAGGACTTCTTGATTCTATCTACCTCACCCAGGTTTTTAGGGTCATTCCCCTTTCTGAGTATTTCCTCAGGAGTGACTTCTACCTTTCAGCATCATTGGATTAGATGACCTCTAAGGTCTCCAACCTAGCTCTTGATCAGCAACCTTATGATTTTGTCCTCTTCTTTCTCCTCCCTATCATCTCCTCTTCATAACCCCCTTCTCTCTTTCCTCTGCTCAGATTTCCTTTCTTTTCTAGTGATGAGCCACCATCAAGTGACCTCATCAAGTGAGCCAGCTACTGGTTAGGACAAGGAGCTGTGGACCTGAGAGCAGAAACAAGGGGAGCGGTGGTGGTGCTGGTGGTGGTGGTTGTATAAATGTGTGTGTATGTGGATACATACGCACATGTATACATATATAATATATACATGCATGTATAATACATACACACATATATGTATATATATACCAAAGTCATCTGATGAGGTAATCTTGAAGGATTGGGAGGAAGAGGTAGGAAGGAAGGAAGGAGGGAGGGAGCAATGAAATAAGATCCAGAGAGACTAGCTAGATGCTAATCAGATACTTAACAGAATATTTTCCATCAGAATCATACACTTAGATCTGAAAGGGACCTTAGTGGCTAATTAGTTCAAGCCTCTCATTTTACAGACGAGGAAACTGAGACACAAAAGGTTAAGTGACTTGCCCACGGTCACGGAGGGGACATATAGGTGGTGATGGATACCGTGTGCATACGTTAATGGAGTCATGATCTCAAGGCTATGAGCACTTCCTCCATCAAACACAATCCATCCCATCCCTCTCAGTCCTAGCAGATTCTTGTCCATCCATACAATTCACCAGATAGGATCTGACCAATGTGCCCAAGGCCTTCCCTGGAGTCTTTCCACATTCTGTGGGTGCTCCTGCAGCATTTAGGCTGCAAGCCTGTTATGCTTTGATCTTACTCCATAGCCCACCCACATGCCTTTTCAGCTCTATGGGGCCTCGTCTCTTTCATTCCACTCCTTGTCAGTAGAGGAGCTGCAGTTTAATCACAACCACCATGCAATTAGACACAGCCATTCATTATAGCATAGGCACTACCTGTTCTCCCTTCCATTACTATTGCATTATCATCCTCACATAAGTAAGAGCTGGGTTACATTGTTACAACAAACACATCGCTACTTTCAAATCACAGTAAGCCTCCCCCCCCCCAAAGTAGTTACTGTATCTCCCCTCAAATTGTCACCATCTAGATAGATTGTTACTCTCTATAGACACTAGCTTTACTCTATACTCTATATAGCCACATTGTTACTCTCTACATGGTTACTATTAGCTACATTATTTCATGGTACACAGTTATTACCTAACTATATCTTATTATATAGATATATTGTTGCTCCTTTATACTCATAGCAGTCTTATTGGGCTACATTATCCCACAAGTCTCTCCTACTTCCAACATGTGATTTCATCAGTATAGAGGAGTTCCCTGTGAGAAAATTCCCTCTTCTAATGTAGATGGGCAGTTGGTGGCACAGTGGATAAAGGGCAGGGCCTGGAGTACAGAAGTCCTGAGTTCTAATTTGGCCTTAGACACTTCCTAGCAGTGTGACCTTTGGTAAGTCACTTCACCCTGCTTGTCTCAGTTTCCTCATCTAAAAAGCATCATCTTTGCCAAGAAAATCCTAAATGGGGTCACAAAGAGTGGGACACAACAAAAATGAGCAATGAAACAACAAAAGTAGTTAAGCCAACTGTCTGTACTTTATAGTCTTCAAGGGCTGCCTGAAAGGTTATTGAAAGGTTAAATGATGTTCTCAGGGTCTGCCTGACCACAAAGTTGGCCCTCTATCTACTCTGCCATGCTGTCTATCTGTATTCTATTCCAGGCAGGATACAAGTTAAATTGTCTTTTGGAGGGGAAGAAAGGATTAGGATCCAAACTTGCAGAGAACTCTTGGTAAAGAAGCTCCCTCTACAAAATACCTAGACTGCAATTTGCAGAGTTGCCAGTGGGTCACTGAGAGGGTTAAGTCACTTGCTCTGAGTCAAAGAGTCCACACATGTTAAAGGCAGGATTTGAACCCAGCTCTTCCTGACACCAAAGCTGGCTTTCTACCTAGAAAGACATGAAGCCCTTTGAGGGATACAAAGCCAGAAATGAATTTGTCTCTGCCTCAGGGAGTCTATATAGTACATGGTTACTATCAGAACACATTATTACCTCTCACATCATTACTACCTGGGTCTATTATTCATTTACTCACTTTGAATTCTGCTTTTACTAATTACATACATTGGAATCTGGTTCAGGTAAATGAGACATTTTAGGCATATAGTTCTAGATGTCTCTTATATCTGCTCCCTCTCCTCTGCTCGCAAAGCCACTATAGTAGTTCAGGCCCTTATATGCAGTGGTCTCCTAATTGGTTTCTCTGCTTCCAGCTTCTCCTCTCTCTAATCCATTCTCCAAACAGTGAGTGAATAAATGAGTGAATAAGTGAACACAGATGCCAAAATAAACTTCCTAATTACTACAAGTCTAACCATGTTATTCTCTCACTCAAAAAAACGTCAGTGACTTCCCATTGTCAACAGGATAAAACAGACACTCATGATCCTGGCATTCAAAGCCCCTCACAATACGGCAACAATCTACTTCTTGCACTTTATTTCATAATACCCCCTTCTTGCCTGGCCTTGAGTACTTCAGACTGGGACCAAACTGGACTAATAGCTGCTACCAGATCATATCCGCTGTTCTACTTTTCCCATGCCTTTGCACATGCTGGATTCCAAAACTTGCAAAATGTGAACTCCCTATGTTTACCTGTTAATAAATATCCCCTTTCTTTATGGAACAATACACCTTCTCCATGGAACCTTCCATGGTTTCCCAGCTAGAAATTATCTTTTCTTTAGAGTTGGAAGGGACCTCATCATCCACACAATTCAACATGTAATTGAATCTACGATATCTACAAGAAGGGATCTGACAGCCTCTACCAGAATACCTCCAGTGACGGGAAGCTCACTATCTCCAGACACAGCACAATTCATTTTGTGATAGCTCTGGTTACTATAGCAAGCCTCTCCAGCTCTCTGGACCTTTGTGCTTGTCACATTCTGACTTTTATTACAGTCGTTTGTGTTTGTGTCATATCTTCCTGCTATATTACGAGCATCTTGAAGACAGAGACTGGAGATATATATGAGTTTGTTTTCACTTTTTTTTATTAGGGAGATATGTACGTAGGAGGCTTAATAAGTTTTTTGAGGTGAATTGAATTGAAAAGTCTGTTTTAACTCTAAATCTATGATAGTCATTCTGGGCTCTCCCATCTCCCTCCTCTGCTCTTCCATCCAACATCTCTGCTCTAGAAGAGAACAGAATATTGTCCAGGTTCTTCTTGTCAGAAGCAATATCCCTCATCCCCACCCCACCTCCACATTGATCAGGGACACAGTCTGGAGGGAGCTGAGCAAAAGAGACAGTGGGTGGAGGTGGTAGAAGCTTTTCATCTTTCTGAGGATAGGGGAGCCCAGAAGAGATTCAGGAAGCACTACCTAGCTTTCTCTCAATCTCTCAATCAATCCATCTCTCTCTCTCTCTCTCTCTCTCTCTCTCTCCCCCCTCCTATCTCTCTGTCCCTCATCCCTTTTTCTTCACTGCCTCTCTGTCCCTCTCTCCCTGACCTATGCCTCTGTCCTTGCCCCCATCTATCTCTGCTCTTGTCTCTCTTTTCCAGTTTCTCTGAACCTCTATCCCTCTGTTTCAGTTTGTTTCTTTCTGTCTTCAATGTAACAAGTATTTATTACCTACTATATGTAAGTCACCATGTTTCCCACATCCTTCTCTTTGTCCCTGTTTTTCTATCCCTTTGCTTCTGCTCCCTAGGTCCCATTTTCTATCTGGCTCTGTCCCTCTGGTTCCCTCTTCCCGTGTCCCTGTACCTCAATTCCATTCTTATTTCCTGGAGCTCTTTTCTTCTGCCTCTCTATTCCTATTTCTCTTTCAAGTTCTCTGACTGCTCTTCTGCCCATCTGTCCACCTTTCTTTCCCGCTGTCTCCATTATACTATCCCCAACTCTCTGTTGTATGTATGTGTGTGTGTGTGTGTGTGTGTGTGTGTATAGAGAGAGAATATATCAATAGTGTTCAGCTTTCAAATCAATGTCTTACTACAGCAATGTCCAGCACATGCAAAATTTGTAAAAATTCAGGTCAACTTACATTGAAGCATTAGTTATTTTTTCCTCTCTCTGTGTCCCTCCACCCCTCTGATCCCTGGTCTCTCTGGCTCTCCATCCAGTCCTTCTCTCCATCCTTCCTCTGCCTCTTGGTTACCCTGACCCTCAGCAGTGAGCCGTGGCATCAGGACTGATTGGTAACAAGCCCCAGGAAGTTCACAAATGGCTGAACCATTCTGGGCTTCTCTTTTTTAAATGTGTAAATCCCATAGAAAAGGTAAATGCATAAGCACACAATGACACTATCACACACACATATTCATATTTACAAGCAATCATTTGCACACACAACACACACACACACACACACACACACACAAACAGAATAGCCCCCTTCACATATACCTGTACCCACCCAGACACATTCTCCCATGCCTACTCACTTAAATACAAACCCATGTGCATATTCACTCACATTGCCGCCATATACCTGACTCACAAAAACATAGCACATGGCTCCTGCTAGGTCCTTCATGAATGCACACATGCATGTCTTATCACTGGGCTGACTTCCTATTGTCTATTATTTCCAGAACTACCCCTTCCCCCTGAATATCTGATCTGCCAGGCAGGAGCCTCAGTAAACCCTACACTTAGAAGCATCAAGGAGACCTCAAAGATTAGGATGATCTATATACAATGCCCCCCTCCCTGCCCTCTCCTCCTAGGCTATCCTGGTGACCAGACCTGAAAGCAGACAATCTCCCAAGAGAGATGGAACCTTTGCCCAGGGGAGACTAAGGACACTCTCTTCTGAACATGTGCCCCAGCCAGCTGGAGGAGCAACTCTCAACTGGCTTTAGGAGTTGAGTGTCAATAGGGCCTGGTTGGACTGCCAGAGAAAAGCTGGGAGGAGGCTTCAGGCCTTTGCCTCACTGGATCTAGCTCCCAAGACAGAAGGAGAAAGGCAGGGAGGACTGGAGGATTGGCAGTAATTAGACCTCAAGCTGACAAACCAATTTAGGGATCTTTCCCCTCCCCCTTCCTCACAGACACATTCATTTCATTTTTTCCCCCTTCTCTCTCCTCTGAGCCAAAGAGAGGAAACACTCATTTTCACTGCTGTGGATGGACTGAAATAGGAGACAGAGGCGCTCAGTATGTGTGTGTCTGGGTGTTTTAGGATCTGTGTGTGTCTGCACGTGTGAGTGTCTCTGCTGTACCCAAGAGTGTGTGTGCCTGTGTGTGTTCCTGGATGGTTACTGTCAGCATGTCTGTGGGAGATTTTGGGTAAACGGCCAAGCATGTTTGTCTTTCCCTGCAGGATTCCATCTCCCAACCAGATTCACTGCCCTGACATTGCTCTTCTGGTACCAGACTCCCTGAAGTCAGCCCAGTTGTGCTCCTGCTTCCTTCAGCACATAGAGCTCAGCTCTTTTCTGAGAGCTCCCTGCTTATCCATCCCTTTGCCAAGCCCTTTGGAAGAACTTGGAGGAAGGAATTCTCCTTACACACTCACATTCACTCACACACACATAGCCTTCTCCATATGGTCTAACCTGGTACAGGAAACAAGATCACTGGGAGACCCCCTTCCTCTTTTTCCTCTGAATATCTGGTTGGTTTGCGTTCAGTTCAGTTTGGCATTAAGAAGCTGAATAAAATGACCTCAGAGGGGTCTACACCTTCTCCCCTCTCCCCAGACTCATTCATCATAATAAGCCTGAGACAAGCATATAGATTCTGGGCTCCCTGCAAGTCTAGCTAAGTCTAGCTAATGCTAAGCCTAGCTCTTGGGCCTCCACATAACTTTTGGCCCTCCATTCTGTCTGTCCTCTGAGTCTCCACCTTCCTCCTGTCCTTAACCCTGGGTCTTACCCCAAGACTGGAGAGGAAGGGGAGAAAGCCCAACATTCCATAGAACCCACAGTCACCCAGCTGCAGTGGGTTGAAACCAGGAAAACAGCTGGAGAGCCCCAGACTGAAAGGGGGGGGGGAGCATGGAACGACAGAGACAGAAGATGACAGAGATGAACAGGAAGATAGAAAGAAACAGGGAAAGAGAAATAGTGGGAAGCAGCACAGACCAAAAGAGACAGAGGCTGAGACCCATACAAGAGAATGAGAAGAAGCCCCTGCCTATGCCTGGGGCATGAGTTTTAGGAGAGGGTGCCCTGTGGTCTTGCTGTCCTGCCAATACTCAGCTATGTCCCCAGCTGAGGTCAATTCATGTAAACTACCACTCAGGGTCTCTGGAACCAGGCAGAACTTAGGAGTCCTGGTCACTTGAGTGATTATCAGTGGCAGATGCTTACACTCTTAGTCTGGATCGCCGAAGGCACAGAAGCCAGCAAAGGACCCCAGGCTAGGGACAGCCCTTCTCCACACTTGTAATCTTCCTCTTCCAGCTGGAATGGGAGAAGTGGAGGCTCTTTCTCATGCTCACCACTGGTTTGGCCCTAAGTGGTGAGGTGAGGGCTAAATTTGGGAGAGAGCCTCCCTCCCCCTCACCTGTTTACCTCTTCCCCCACACCCCGAACCCTGACCTCTTGCTGCTCTGTCAATCCTCCTTTCACTCACTATGTCCCCAGCTGAGGTCATTTCATGTAACTCTTTTCAAGACCCCTGTTCCTGGCCCCCAATTCTTAAGACACCTAACTCTCAGGTCCCCCACTCATAGTTCCTTACTCCCCATCCCCCTTTCCTGACCTCCTCCATCGTCTGGTCCCAGGCCTAACGACTCTTTCCCCAGCTCCACTTCCTGACCTCATAGGTCTCTCTGTCCCCAAGCCCAGATACCCCTCTCCCTGGCTCCGCTCCTCGTGCCCTTGGCCCCAGTCCCAGCTCCCCTTCTCCCTGGCCTCCACTCCTCGTGCCCCTCGCCCTGTTCCTCAGCTCCCCCCTTTCCCTGGCCCCACTCCAGGATCCCCTCTCCTTGCCTCCCTCTCCCCAGCCGAGTTTCCAGCCACTCACTCTCCGAAGCCCTGAGCCGTCGGCTAGGCTCGGTCTCAGCCGGGAGAAATGTGCTGAAGGCGAGGAGGGCGGGAGGGCCAGCGCTGCGGGGCGCTCAGGCTGACGTGGGGAATCTCCGGAGCCTCGCAACTCCTCACCCTCCCCAACACACAAACACTTACACATCAGTCACCCCAACCTCCCCCGGCCCCAGGCTATACTGGGCTCCTTATCCCGGAAAAAACACTTGTGGTCCGGGAGCAAAGCCCCTCTATCCTTCCCCCCGATCCCACTTGCAATGGTCAGGGACCCAGACATCCAGGCTACCTGGCATTCAGGGACAACCCTACAGTGAAGGATCCGTCTATGACCCATCCGAAAACACCCTTTGGGCCAGGGACCCTGGCGTCCGAGCTGTCTGACGTTCAGTTGGAACGAAGCAGATGCTCAGCACCCAGCGCCCCTGTCAGGCGTGGCAGCCTACCTTGTGCCCGGCTCAGACCATGCCTTCGGACCCCGAGCCACGCCCTTCCAGCCCTAGGACAGTTCGAGTGGGTGCTTACCTGGGCTGTCACTCCGTCGGTCCGTCCGTCGGGCCGGGCCGGGGCTCCTCACGCTCCCATGGGGCCTCCTGGGGCCCCAGCGGAGCCCGGCCCGAGGCCCGCAGCAGCCCTGCCTCCTTCCCTGCCTCCCTCCGCGCCTCAACCCCTCAGGCAGACTCGGGCTCGGACTCCAGGATATCCGTCAGAGCCGAGCCGAGCCCACGGGATCTGAGCCGGGCGGGCCGGGCAGGCGAGCGAGCGCCACGGGTCCTGGGGAGCAGAGAGGAGCGGAGCGGAGCGGACCCTGGCCAGGGCCTGGCAGGGCAAGGCCGAGCAGGGCAGGGCAGGGCAGGGCAAGGTCGGGCAGAGCAGGGCAGTGCGGGCAGCTCCCAAGCCCGAGAGGAGCAGACGGCTCCTGCTGCGGGAGGTGAAGGCTAGACGGGACAGAGGGAGGGAGGGAGGGACGAAGGAAGGGAGGGGGAGAGGAGGAGGGAGGGAGCAGGAGCGCAAGATGGGGAGAGGGAGGGGAAGAGGGGCTGGAGCTTCGGGTGAGGGCCAGGAGAGGGGGCTGCGGCGGCAGCTGTCGACTTATTTTTTTAATTGTCTAGATCTTTTAGTCTGTCTCTCTGTCACACAGTCTATATAGACTCTAACTCTGATTCTATTTGAGTCTTACACTGTCTCTAGTTTCTTTCCCCCAATGGAAAAACCATTTGCCTTTGCCTGGGACTAGTCTGTTGTGTACTCAGTGCCCAGAGCTTGGAATTGGGGTTCATGTGGTGCTAGGGGGAAGGGGCGGGTATCCTGCCTGGAGAGAACGGTTCTGTTCTTTCTTCGACTGAAGCCAAAGGTTCCTTGGAAGAGGTTGTCACCCAAAGATTCTTGGACCACATAGCTTCAGTACTTCTCATCTCCATCTGGGCTTCTACTCAGGCTCACTTCCCTGCGCCCAGTTAATATTAAATCCCAAACTCCTCCTCCAAGAGTTAAGGGTTCCCAAGACAAAGGGTGTTCTCACATTCTCTCTGCCTCACCTTGGCCACAGGAGGATGCCCCTCAGTCGGCCCCACCCTTCAAATCAATCACTGGAGACCTACCGGAAAGGACCAAAGGATTTTTTTACCTAGTCTAAAGTCAGGCTCTCAGGCACATGAAATAGACCAGTAGGACAACTGGGAGCTTAGAGCAGCTGACCCCTGGGCACCTGCCTCTGCTGTCCATTTGGAGTCTTCTTTTTCCCTCTTCCTCCCCCACCCAAGCTTTGGACATTTTGGTTTCAGGTCTTGCCCTTTTTTCCTTACCTGGGAACTAACCAGGAGGCTCTTCTCTACTGTCTGCTTCCCTTTCCAGGATTATCTGATACTTTCCCATGTACTCAAGTAATCTTGAGGCCAGAGGGCTTGTTAGAATTCACACAAAAATGACAAGAACCGAGCCTCTGAAATCCATTTCCTTCTATTCCTGTCCCTTACCTAGCTGAAGTCCTGGGGTCCCAGAGAATTAGACTGTCCTCACATAAAAGTGGCATCTTCTCATTTTTCCACACCCTTCATCTAGTCTCAGTCTATGAAATAATATCTGTAAAGCATTTAGCACATGGTGGGTGCTTTATAAATGCCTGTTCCCTTCTCCTCCCTCCCCCTTTTTCCTTCCCTTTCATCCATCTGCTCGGAATCCAATCTGCACATATTCACACTCACAGGACACACTATGAGTGTGTCATACATGGATACTCCTAAACAGTAACTACAGTCACTCTCATTGATGTCCACTCACGTCCAGTTGGATACATTCACAACTTCACAATTGTGGAAGGAAGGAAGGAAGGAAACATTTATTAAGCACTTACCTGGACTCGGAATCAGGAAGACTCATCTTTCTGAGTTTAAATTTGTCCACGGCCACTTACTAACTGTGTGACCCTAGGCAAGCCACTTAACCCTGTTTGCTTCAGTTTCCTCATCTGTCAAATGAGCTGGAGAAGGAAATGGCAAACCACTCCAGTGTCTTTGCCAAGACAATCCCAAATGGGATCCTGAAGAGTCAGACACAACTAAAAAATGACTGAATAACAACTAGCACTTCCTATGTGCCAGGCACCACGCTAAGTGCTTTCCAAATATTATTTGATCCTGACAACAACTCTGGGAGATAGGTGCCAGCCTACTTTACAGTTGAGGAAACTGAGACAAACATGTTGAATGACTTGCCTAGGGTGATACAGCTGTTGTCTGAGGCCATATTTTAACCAAAACCTTCCTGGCCCAGCACTCTATCCACTGTACTATCTAGCTGCCTCTACTGTGGTCACCCATATAACAATAGCTCATGTTTAAAGAAGGCTTTTTTATATTTCATCTGATCCTCATAACTCTTCAGAGGAGATGCTATTGTGATCTCCACATTACAGAGAGGGAACTGAGACTCAGAGAGGTTGTGAGGCAAGGTAATACAGGGGAAAGAACTTTGGCTCCAGAGTCCAAAGACCTAGGTTCCGATATCACATCTGATACTGCAGGTGTGACCTTGGACAAGTCACTTGAGCCCCAGGTTTTTTATCTCTAAAATAATATAGTTGGATTACATATCCTCTGAGGTCCCTGCCAGCCCTAGAATGGGGACCTAGAGTCCTACGACTCACCAAAGGTCACTCAGCAACTGGTATCTGAAGTGAATTTTGATTGCAGGTCTTTCCTTCCCTCAAGGTCCTCAAAGGAGAATGAGATTGAACAGTCAGACTGGCTGGAAGCCAACCAGGAGAGAATAGTGTCAGGAAAAGCCAGAGAAGAGAGAGACAGAGAGGGCAGCGGTGTTAAATGTAGCAGATAGGCTGAGGTGATGAGGGCCAAGCATCAGATCAGGCAATTCAGAGATCATGAGGAACTTTGGAAAGAGAAGTTTCAGTTGAAGATGAGGTTGGAAACCAAATTGCAGAGAGTTAAGAAAAGAGTGAGAGAAAAGGAATCAGAAGCATCTATTGTAGACAATCTAGATTCAGCTGAATGATGAGGTCAGAATCTGGGTTGCAAAGGACTGAGGCAGAGGAGAAGAATGTTAAGAGCTTTTTTAAGACATTGGCTGAGAAAAAGAAGAGCTCAAGGAAGATAGCTTTAGAGGATGGTGAAGTCTAGTGAATGGTTTTTGTTGGTTTTGCTTTTGTTGGTTTTTTGTTTTTAGGATAAGGAGACTTGGGTATGTTTGAAGGCAGGAGGAGAGGAACAGGCTGATGAGGAGAGGGGAGTTTTTTTGCGGGGAAAGGGAAATAATTGAGGATGCAATCTGATGGAGAAGAAACAAAGTGATGGGATCAAGAGCAATGGTCCAAGTGTGAGATGATGAAAGCCTGCCCCAGCACATTGGCGGTGTCAGAGGAGAGAAATTACAGAAATTAAATCAACAAGACTTCGCAACAGATTGGATATGGGGGAGAGAGGAGTGTGAGAAAGAGTGAGAAGCTGGGGATGACACCTAGGCTGCAAGCCTGGATGACTGGTATAGTGATTTCTTCAATAGTAATGGGGAAGATAGGAAGAGAGGAAGGTTTAAGGGCAGTCGGAGTTGTGAGGCTGGGACTCAGGAGATGGGTTAGGCCTGGACAAATAGATCCGAGAATAATCTAAATAGAGATGATAATTGAGTCTATGGGAACTGACAAGATTTTCAGGCAAAATACTATAGAGGGAGAAGATAAGAACACCCAGAATAGACCCAAGGGGGACCCTCTTGGTTATCAGGTTGTTGCTGTTTGTCCTTCATTCTCAAAGAGGACCATGACATCTGGAAGGCTGCGCTACGACTTGCAAGTGAGGGAGGGCTGTACAGTCACCAGCCCCACTTCCTCCTCTGGAGCCATCTGGGTCCAGTGGCCAGATATAGATCAGCACGACTGGAGACAGCCCCCAGTTATCCAGTATGAAATAGATGAAGATCCCAGCAAAGAAGACTAAGGAGATATCATTATGAAAACCTAGAGAGAGGAGAGCATTAAGAAGATGAGGGTTATATACAGTGTCAAAGTCTACAAAGAGGACAAGAAGAATGAAGCTTGAGAAAAGACCATTAGATTTGGCAATTCAGAGATCATTAATAACTTTGGAGAGGGCAGTTTCAGTTGAATGATGCCAAATTGCAGAGGATTAAGAAAAGAGTGTGAGAAAAGGAAGTGGAAGCATCTATTGAAGACAATCTTCTCAAAGACTGTAGCCATGAAAGGGAGAGGAGATAGAGAACGATGGGTAGTAGAAGTGGACAGATCAAGTGAGGGTTTTTGAGGATCAGGGAGATATGAACACGTTTGTAGGCTATGGGGAAGTAGCCAAAGGACAGGGAGAGTTTGAAGATAAATGAAAGAGTATGGGCTAGAGAGGAGGCAATCTTTTGGAGGAGATAGGATGGAATGGGATCACTTGTGCATATAAAGGGGCTTGCCTTAGCAAGGAGAAGGGCCACCTCTTCGTGTGAGAAAGGGATGAAGGAGATAGTCGGGGACAGCAACTGATTGATATGGGAGAAGGAGGGGAGAGAGGGAGCTCTTGGGGGAGGCCAGGTTCTTAGCTGAGAGGGTTGGGGGGAGGGAGAGCCATGAGAGGTTTGAGGAGAGATGAAAAGGTTTGGCTGATTAGGGGGTGTAAAAGGATTGCCTAGAAGAAGAAGCAGAGATATTATGTAACAAATTTCTAGTGGACCAGTTCGCACAGTTTCATGATTTTCTCTAGCTTTTTGCAGGATTCAAGGAGGAGCAAGGGCAGCTTTTGATGAGAACAATTCAAGGCTGGTGTTTAGAAGGTTAAGTCTTCTGATAGGATGCTGGGGAAGGGGAAGAGAAGTCAGCATAGAATTGAACTTCCCATCTCTTAGTCAGCCTCTCACCTTGTAAGAATTGGATGGGGTGATCCACTAAACTTTCTTCCAACTCTGATGTTCTGTGGTGCTGAGAGAGCCAGGAGGGCTGGAGTTGCCAAAGTAGGATTCCTGTGGGGTATGGCCATGTGAAGTGGTCCTTGGAAGCTGAGGAAGCTTTGGAGACGAAGGGGAGGAGAGAGGAGTGAATCCAGGTATTGGTGGGGAGGGACAGAGTGGTCATGGAGGAAGGGCAGAGTGGTCATGGGGGGAAAGGCAGAGTGGTCATGGGGGAGGGGCAGAGTGTCCTGAGATGGGGAAGTCCTTTATTCATTCATCCAGTGGATATTATTAAAGAGCACTGTGTACCCAGTGCTTGACTCTGGTCTTCCCATGGGTGGCCACCTCTCTTTCTGTTTCCCAGTCTTGAATCCTGAGTCTATGGTGTGGCTCCATCCTGGAGAGCTTGGGGTTTGGTACATTTGAGCAACAGAGTAAGAAGAGAGGAAAGCAAAGGGCTAAGTTGTGCGAGAGCAGATGGCCATGGGAGGGGGAAAGAATTCCAGACCTAGACTGGATGATTTAAGAAGAAAAGGTCAGTTTTCTTCTGACCAACCTAGGAATGCTTCATGGAGTAGGTGGCATTTCAGGCCTAGCTGTTTGGCTGGAAATCTCTTCGATGGGACTGAAGGGCTGTAAACACCCTCTCTGTGCTCTGGCTCCTGGAGCCCCTGTAGAGGAAGAGAGCTTGGACTTGGCTGAGCCAGGGTGCCCTAAGAGCATCGAGAGGAATGAGGGAACCCCCCTAGCCCCCAACAGAGGCTGGAGAGCACCTGGTTTATGGTCCTAATAAATGTTGATGGGAAGAGTCCTGGCCAGTTATTTATGGGCAATAAAGCTAAGAGCCAGGGTGAAGCTCCAGCCGGACTGGCCAGGCTAGGTTCAGTGTTGGCTCAAGACTGGAAAGGGGGAAGTGACTGTCTTGGATCTCTCAGTGATGGGCTGGCTGAAAAACTGGGGGCCTATTCTTAGCACAGACCCCCTCCCCCTGGCTTCTTTCTGAGCCAAAACCACTTGTGAGCTCCATGGGGCCAGGGGGCAGTGCTGGGGAGGCCTTCGGCACCACTCCTGAAGTGTTCAGCTACTGGGGGTGCGGGGGCGCACAGCAGTCCCCAGAGACCTCAGCCAGGCATGAGGCCAGGATCCACAGCAGAAATGTTTTCTTACTCCCACCCCCCTTTTTGTCTGGCTGCTCCTTCCTTGACTTTACAAGCTCTCAAATAAAGGCTCAAAGATAGAGACCTAGTGCAAACCTCCATTTCCTGATCTGAAGAATGGGCTGATTCATTTTCTCATCCCCGCTCATCCCCACCCCTGTCCTGCTCAGTAGTCCTTCCTTTCTAGGCTGGGGTTGGTACAGATTATGGCTCTAAACCCCCAAACCTCCTACCTTGGCAAGTGTGATTTGATCTCCTGGCCCAGAGCCTCCTTAATCCAGCTGGGTCCCCAGGCATCCCCACCCCTTGTCAGCACCTCCCCTTTCCCCTCCACCCTAGCCTGGCTGGCCCTCCCACTTTGCTGTCTGCTGGCCAAATTACACACAGTTTCTCCTTTAAACTCCTTCCTTCAATCTGGGCTCTGTCTCCTCATCTTTCTCCCCTGCCCCACCCCCATTAGTCTCCCTTCCATTCTTACTCCTTCTCTTGTTTTCCCTTACATACACATACCCTGCCTCTAAATTGGGTTTCTTCTATCTAAGGTTCAGTGATGGGATGGGAGATTAATGAAGAGGATAAAGGTTTGGTGAGGGTGTAAGGGCTCAATGACAGAGGTAGGGTGGCTCAGTGATTGGGGATGGAGGCCCAATCGAGGAGTTGGAAGTTCAGTGACAGAGATGAGGGACTCAGTGAGAGGGACAGGGATGTAATGAAGGGGTTGCAGGCTCAGAGGACTGAATGAAAGGGATGGGACCTCTTAACAGGATTTTTACTAAGCCTAATTTCCTTTCTCAGAGCTCACTGAGAGGATGAGGAGTCAGTGAGGGGGATGAGAGATTAATGAAAAGCTTAGTAACCAGGCCTAGCCCAGACTCTGGAAAATTCCCAAGGTCAGAGAAATCAGCCTTTTCCTTGGGGGTCAACCCCAAACCTCATTCTCAGCACTCACCATTCTTATCCTCAGCCCAGATTCTCTCTGATCATGGATGCTCTTCAGGATACCACCTCTTCAGTCTGAATTCCCACATAGTCAGGGTTAAGAGGCTAGAGGAATACTCAATCTGGCAGCTGACCTTACATGTCCAGCTCTAGCCCAGCCTTCGCCCAGCTACTTCTTCCAGGTACCCAAATCCCTTAGAATTCCTAGTTCTAGGAAAGAAAGGCCCCCTTCACTGCCTTTTCCTGGCTCTTAGATGGCTATGGAATGGGGAGGAGCAGAGTGGAACACAGATGTCCCCTAGCCTTACTCCAGTGAGCAAGACTGGCTGCCAACCTGGGAATCCAGGGGGAATGAGAGGACCAGGCCTCAGGGAGGGAGGGAGTGGGGGCAAGGCATATTCTTCTACTTGTCTTTTCTTCAGATTTTCAGAGACAAAGCAGCCTAACAAAGGTTTGTAACCTGCCCTCATTTCCTCTCTTCGAACTCCAACACCATCCCCCCCCAAAAAAAAACCAGAACCATCCCCTGCCTCCATCTTCCAGCCTTGCCAGAGCCTAGGCTAGGAGATTCCACTGAAATAACAGTTCAGATCCTGAAGGAAGCCAGACCTGGCACTGAATGGACAGTCCGTCGGGGGAATGGCACTTGGGGATGAGGGTTGTTTGGGAAGAGGGAGGATAAACTGTTTTTCCAGCTGTAGGACTGAGGAGGGTATGAGTCAAGATCCCCTCACCTGGGAGAAGGGAAATTGTCTGCCTCTGACCCCACACCGACTGCTGCTGAGGCCCCATCCCATCTCAACCTGCTCTCTCTACCAAATGTTCTTGTTTCTACCAAAAGCACCACTGGCCTTTATTCTGCAGTCTCATAACCTGGGCATTATGCTGGACTCCTCTCTCCCTCATCCCACATAGCCAATCAACTGCTAAATCTTGCTTTCCTATCTCCTCAGCATCTCTCAATTATGTTCCCTTCTCACTACTCACATTGTCACCACTTGAATTCAAACCCTCATTGTCTTTTGCCTGGACCATCGCAATGGCCTCCTAATTGGGAACCTTGCCCCACGTCATTTTGATACCTGCCTGTGGTAAATGGGTTATGTCTTTTGATTCATGGGTAAATTGGATTTAAGTGAGGCAGAGTTACATGAAGTCCTTGGCCTCACTCTCTCTTCCAGTCATCACAGTCCGGTGGCAGGACAGAGTCAAGATGACTGGTAATGGCTCAAGATGCAGTGGATGACCTTGGCATCTTTGATGTCTAACCAAGCTTTAAGGGATCCACAGCACCTGCTTCAGCCGCCTTTGTGACCGTTGGAACAAATTGATCTCATCTGCCCATTTCACAGGGGAGGTCTTCACAGTTTGGGGTACACATCCCCCTAATTCCCTGACAGGTTTGAGATCCCTCAGTTACCCTCAGCCTGGTTTAGCCCATCCACTGAAATGGTTTACTGGGTTGTGGCTCCTGAATGTGCTTCAGCTTCTTGGAGCCACAGGTGAGAGTCAGGTAGATCAGGTGGACACCAAAGGTGGATGAACAGCCCTAAAAAGGGGTCAGCAGTCCTCAAACCAGAGGTGCTGGTCTTCCCTGAACACACCCTACACCCCTACCTGCCCATAGCCTCTATAGACATAGCAAAGTAATTTTCTTTAATGTAGATAGGTCCTTCCGACTCCAGGTCTAGTACTCTCCCCTCTGTATCAGCCAACTGCCCCATAATTGGAGCTCCAGTGCAGATCAGAGACTGAAAGGAGGAGTTGAAATGTGGCTGTGGGTGGGGGTTCCTTTTATGAGCTTGAGAACAGGGGTTTTATGCATACCTGAAGGAGTTGATATGTATGGAAAGGCAAGGGTCTTTATGAGGACCAGAACCCTCATCTCAGGGCCAGTGGGCCTTCCATGTCATTCTTTCTTTTCTTGTGGCATATACCTTCTTCCTTTCACTTCGACCCCGGCACTGGTCACACTCCCTCCTTTTATTTTCCAATATGTACAACCAAGTGCCCTGTGTCAAGATCTCCATCCCATGACAGGATTGTTTCACTCAGCTCATTGGGGAGATCATATACCTTCACCCAGCACCTACAACTTACATCATGAGTAGAAAGGAACCCAGGACCCAAAAGGTCAGAAATCCTTATTGTGGCAACATCTACCTTTAAAACGTATACAACTTACCTCTCTCAGCCTCAGATTCCTCATTTGCATAATAAAAGCAGGGTTGGGTGAGATGGTGTCTTCTGGCTCTACATATGTGTTCACACTATCTTCCTTTAAAAAACAATGAACTTTTGTCAGTGTCAACCTCAAAAGTCTTGTGGCCTGATTTTATTGGGGAAAAACACTGAGATTTCTTTTGGAATTTAGTGTCAGGGAGTGGGAATAGAAATGAACAGTTGGCTTTCTTTTCCTGGAGATAGGAATACTTTAGAGGTGACAGCTAAGAGAGATAGAGCTCATCTAACTTGGAAATCCAGTGCTCCGCTGATCAGCTCAGGATTGTTTTCTGCTGCCTGGTTTTCTGTCACTTCCCGTTCCATCCTTCATTAGCTTTTAGAGCCCTGGGCAACCTGACCCTACTCCACCTCTCTAGACACGATCTATTCCCTTCCCACACTCCACAATCCAGCCAAACTGGCTTTCCCTTCATTCTTTGCAATCTCCACGCTTTTGCATTAGCTATCCTTCATGACTAGAATGCTCTCCCTCTTTCTCTGTCCCTCACAGAGGAAACATGCCACCTTCTACATCAGGGCTTCTTAACCTTTTTGTATGGTGGACCCCTTTGGCAGTCTGGTGATACCTGTGGACCCCCTTATCAGAATAATGTTTTTAAGTGAATAAAATAAAATACATAGGATTCCAAAGGAAACCAATGATATTGAAATACAGTCTGATCTTTACAGTAAGTTTCTCTGAAAAAGGTCTACTTTCCAAGATATGGAAAAAATTGATTCAAATGTATAAGAAACAACTCCATTCCTCACTTGATTAATAGCCTAAGAATGTGAACAGACAGTTCTCAAGGGAAGAAACGCTTATAATCCCTAGATATATTAAAAAATGCTCCAAATCACTGCTAATCCATGAAATGCAAATTAAATCAATTCTGAGATTCTACCTCACACCCATCAGACTGGCGAAGATTACCAAAAAAAGGAAAATGATAAATTTTAGGACTGGGAAAACACTGATGGTGGACCTGTGAATGGGAACAACTTTTCTGGAAAGCAATTTGGGGTTATATACAAAAAGTCAGTGAACAATGTGTGCCATTTGACCCTGCTATACCACTGCCAGGTCTACATCTAAAGGAGATCAAGGAAAGATAAACAAAGAAATTTTGTGGTGGCAAAAAAACAAACCCCAAAATTGGAAACTAAGGGGATGTTCATCAGTGACATCCCCTGAATAGGGGAATGACTAGGTTGTGGTATATGAATATGATGGATTACTATTGTGCTGTAAGAAATGAGGTAAAAGAGGACTTCAAAAAGACATGGGAAGGCTTGAATGAACTGATGCAGACTGAAGCAAGCAGAACCAGGACAATAATTTACACCATAATTTTGATGAGGAATGAATTGAGTAAACAATTTATATAATAACAACCCCGTGAAAACAAGTTATTTTGGGGGGGCAGGGCAATTGGGGTTAAGTGACTTGTCCAAGGTCACACAGCTGGTAAGCATGTCCTGTGTCTGAAGCTGGATTTGAACTCAGATCCTGCTGACTCCAGGGCCAGTGCTCTACTCACTGTGCCACCTAGCTGCCCCCCAAACAAGTTATTTTGAAAGTTGTAAGAACTCTGGGCAATGCAATGACTATCTACAATTTCAGAGGCGTAATGACAAAACATATTATTTATTCCAGAGAGATGATAGATTTTGGGTGCAGAATAAGATACTGATATTTTTGTATAAGGCCATTGAAGGAACTTATTTTGCTTGACTATGCATATTTATTACAAGAAAATTTTTTTCTTTCTGATGGGGGTGGGTGGAGGGAGAGAAAATAGATTTCTGTTCATTTTTTTAAAAACAGAGGTGGAAGGGGGCTACAGATGTGGAATATTGCATGTGGTTCCAGATGAGGTCACCACGTTATTAATATTACCTTGTTACAAGAGATCTCTCATGACATGGGAGTAATCTGAGTTTATATAAGCTAAAAACAGAATGTACCCATGAAACTTAAAAGGAATTCAGTCCTCAGACAGGCAAATTGTTATCATATGAAGGCTAATGGCAGATTCAATTAGCCACAGCAATTTTGAAGTAGTGATGAGGGTAAGAAATATTTCAGAAATATCTGTAACAACTGTAATGTGATATGAAAACATCTGTGATTTCTATTTGTGACAGTCACAGTTACCCACATATGGGGGGGGGGCAGCAAAGGCAACAAACATTTATTAAGTGCCTTTTTATGTATCAATCCTTTACAAATATTGTCTCATATTTAATACTACTGTAGTGTGTTATCTTCATTCATAATGGAAGGGAATGCTAAATTTCAGTTAGAGGTTAGTAAAAAGAAAGGTTTTTTCCCCATAAAAGGTTAAGAACTGTTTCTACTTTCCTGACCCCCACAACTGCCTTGCATTTATCCTGCATATATTTATTCTGGATATATTTATGTTTGTACATAGTATCTTTCCCCATAGCATGTAAGCTCCTTGAGAGCAGGAGTGATTCCATTTTTTTTTTTGTCTGTGTGTTCTGGACACATAGTAGGTGCCTAATAAATGCTTGTTGTTGGATTGCTTGGTTAAGTCCTGACTATAAGGCCAGCCCCCTCATCATTATACCAAACTGCTTCTTGTAACATATAATAAGAACTTAATAGATGTTTGTTGAAAAATTGAACTGGATTGCTTAAAAAAATAGATTTTTTTTGGAGGCAATCTGGGTTAAGTGACTTGCCCAGGGTCACGCAGCTAGTAAGTGTCCGAGGCTGTGGATTGATTTTAAAATGTCATAGTTAGAGGGTTCATTAGAAATTATCTAGTTTGATCTCCTCATACACAGGGGGAAACCGAGACTTAGAAAGGACAGACTTTGCCAGAGGTCACGTGGTGGATGAATCAGCCTTAGTGGGCAGTGTCCAAGCCCAAAAAGAAGAGTGGGCTGGGGGAGGGGGAGTCATGAGCAGAGCCTGATAACTTGGTTGTGAGGTCATTTAATAAGGGTCAAAGGGACATACTGATGGGTGTAGCTGTGATTCTCAAGATGTTAGGGACTTTGACTGCAAAAGGGGAGACTGAGGTAAGACAGTAGAAGGTAATTAATGATCCTAAGAACTGTTGGATCTAGGAACAGGGTTGTCAGGGGAAGGCGAACTACCCGAGGATGGTGGCGGGGGGTGGGGTGGGGGGTGGTGGTGCATCTTTAAAGTTGAGAGCCATATCACTCAGACTGTGCTCAAAGGCAACGGTAGCAGGATAGACAAATTGACCTCTCAGGAGCCAATCCCTGGCACAAACCTCACTTCCTTCAGCATTTCCTTCTAGTGTGTGATGTGGGGCTGAGAGAGCATTGGATCTAGCCCCAGGGCTGGTCCTAGGTCAGAGAGAGGGGGAAGAGAGAGCCCTTGAAATGCTGGAGGTGTGCCTGGCTAGCCTTGAGGAAGGCATCCCAGAATGGGTGAGAGGCAATCTCCACCCCTATTCCTAGGTTTCTCTGGACACTCAGTCCTGGGGATAAACCCCCCCAGAACTAGGAGAATGCTTCTTGCTAGGGGGCCTCATGCCAGGAATGTGAGATGGGAAATCCTGGAGGGCAGCAGTGGGGGTGGTGGTGGTAACAATGTGGGTATTGATGCTCCCATATAGGCCCCACATTCCAGGCAGCCTGGCCCCTACCCAGCCCTAGTCCCCTTCTATCCACGGACCTACCAGAGAGGGGCCTGCACTCCTTTGTCAGTTCATGCTCCCAGTCCCCTGAATGCAGCTCTGGGGGCTGGGTGGGTAGGGAGTAGACAGAGGACTTCCCCTGGGGGTCCATGCAGAGGGATGCCCTGTTGGCCTCATTCATGGGATGGTGCGATTCAAGCTGCCAGACATTAGGCCCTGTGTCCTATTCTCTTCAGGACAGTGGGTGGGTACAGAGGGCAGTTATGTAGATACCCCCATGCTTCCCTCTTGGCCTCTTCCCTCTCCCAGAGGTTGTACAAGAGGGTTCCTTCCCTTACTGAGCCCATTCTGGTAAGATGCCAGTGGCTCTTGGCCCCTGAAGAGCGTGTGTGCCTCCCAAGCCCTTCCAGGCACCAAAGTGAGGCTTGTGCCCCAGCCCACAGCCATGCTGACCCCAGGGTGTTGGGACAGCTGCTGAACACTGTGACACGGGGCCAGGATGGGCATTCTCAGCTCCTCAATTGTTTACTCAGTAAACCCTAGGGCAGAAAGTGGGGTCACCAGCCTCCTGCCTGGGCCAGGGGTCACTGATACCACTCCTGGTCTATGGAATCACAAGGAGCCCATAAAATGTTGGATCTTTTGGGGAGAGTTTGGAGGGAGGAGGGCAGGGCAGTTGGCGTTAAGTGACTTGCCCAAGGTCACACAGCTAGTATATGTGTGTCAAGTGTCTGAGGCCAGATTTGAACTCAGGACCTTCTGACTCCAGGGCTGGTGCTCTACTCACTGCACCACGTAGCTGCCCCAAAAACGTCAGATAGATCTTAACCACTCTTAACCAGCTGTGAGAAAGCCCAGGGCTTAGGCTGCCTCCCAGCCTGGGCCCTTTGCCCCTTTCATCTCTGTCTCTGCCCCAGTCTCTCTATCTCTTCTGTCTCTGCCTCTGTTTCTCTGCTTGTCTTTACCTCTACCTCTATGTTCCACCCTGTCTCTGCCCCTCTGTCTGTCTCTACCTCAGTCTTCCTCTACCTCTTTCTGCATCTCTTTCTCTACTTCCACCTTCATTTCTCTCTACCTCTTTCTGCCTCTGTCTTTCTGTCTCTGTTTCTTGTCCCCGACTCTGCTTGTGTCTGGTTCTACCTGTCTCTGCTTGTCATTCTCTCTACTTATATATCTTGGTCCGTCTCTCTCCCTGTCTCTCTTTGTCTATACCTCTGTCTCTGCCTCTGCCCCTCCTTGTCTCCATCTTGGTTCCAAGTCCCTTCATTGAGCAGCTCTCACGTGTGATGCCCTGTGTGCAGGTGGGGAAGAGGAGGGCAGGAGAGAGGAAGGTTGACGAAGGAAACGAGGCTCTCTTGGGTTCCTTTTAGCTTGAAAGCCCATAGTCATGTGATGTTCCTCCTTAGCCCCTGCCCTCATGGAATTCACAAGCTCCTAGTTTCCTGTCTGTATTTTTCTCAGACTCTATCTATCTGTTTTGTCTGTCTATCTAAATCCCCACAAAGATAGGGACTCATACTCAGTGACGTCCTCACTTTTTATCTCCCTGAATTCTCTTTTCAGGCCTCCACACTGCCTACACCTGAGCTAAAAGCTGTCCATCAGTAAGTGGGTCCCAGGATGAGCTAGGAGGGTTCCCATCTCACTCTGTGGCCTGGCCTGGCTCTCACTACTCCACGAGGTCGGGGGGCATAGTGGCATAGGGAGGGAGGCCAGAGAAGGGAAGCTGTCTCCACCGATGTATGACATGGGTGTGCAAATATGGCTTGGGTGGGAAAGGGTGACTTCTTGTCCCTGTCCCTCCTGGGAGACACCTTGTCTCTGCCCCTCTTCCCCCCCCCCCAGCCCAAGTCCCTGGAGCCCCTATTTTTACTTGTGTCTCACTAGATAGAAAAACCAAGCCTATAATAAGAGGAGGGTATAGAGGCAGGAAAGGCCTGTGTGATTCTGGACTGAGTTTGGAACACCTCTGAAAGGACTGGAAACCTCAGGACATCTTGTCCAACCCCCAGCCTCCTGACACAGCACAATGGTGTCTCCGCTTCTAGTGTGGTATCAGAGAATTCCATGGTCTTAGAGTCGGAAGATCTGGGTTCAAATACTGGGTCTCCCACTTAGCTGTGTGACCTTGGACAAGTTTTCACGTGATCTCTCTAGCCTCAGTTTACCCATCTAATTGGACCAGATGATCTTTAAGTTCCTTTCCAGTCCGAACATTTTGTGATTCTTTTGGGAAGAATATTCCATGGGCTTCTATGATTTCTGGTAGGTTCTTCTTGGTATCTACTTTCAGCTTCTTCTAGTTTTCTATAGGAGGAGACAGAGACCCAACAGGTGCTCAGGGAGAGGAGGAAGGGGTTATTTCACAGGGGGATCACCCTCTTCTCCAATCTTTCTCTGAAATCTTGAGTCACCAGGTGACCCCACCTGGTCCTGAAAACCTCTCCTTCCTTCCTTCCTTCCTTCCTTCCTTCCTTCCTTCCTTCCTTCCTTCCTTCCTTCCTTCCTTCCTTCTTTCCATCCTTTCTTCCTTCCTTCCATCCTTCCTTCCTTTCCTCTTTCTTTCTTTCTCTTTCTTTCTCTCTCTCTTTCTTTCTTTCTCCCTTCCTCTTCCCTTTCTTTCTTTCTTTCTTTCTTTCTTTCTTTCTTTCTTTCTTTCTTTCTTTCTTTCTCTTCCTTCCTTCCTCCCTTTCTTTTTCTTTCTTCCTTTCTTCCTTCCTTCCTTCTTTCTTTCCTTCTTCCTTCCTTCCTTTCTTCCTTTCTTTCTTCCTTCCTTCCTTTCTTTCTTTCTTCCTTTCTCTTGTGCCCTATTCTGCCCAAACCATCCCTCAGCTCATGGCCCCATCCTCAAAAATGCCAGCTATGCGACAAGAATCAAGGTTGCCCTAAATATTTCTGATTTTTTTAAAAAAACAATTTTGCTTCAATCACCATTTAAACTTGAACACATGTGTCCAGACCACCCAGAGACCTAGTTGGAGGGGTGAGAGAGAGGCCCAGCTAGGAGATGGGAGACTCACAGGCTAATCCAGGCCAGGTCAGGCCAATGTAGGGGCAGCTCCAAAGGGAAGGAAGAGAGAAAGGGGGAAATGAGATCATCTCCTAGATGGTGGCCTGGCCCTTGTGAGCCTAGAGGCCAGGATGAACTAATTGGAAGGTGCCTTTCAATGGGTTCTCAGCTTGGGGGTCCCTCCATAGGGTAGTTCTTTGGGCACCCTCCCCAAGGGTTCTTCTGGGGATCCTTTTTGTACCTCTCAAAAGGTCTAACAGGTGGTGTGTCTTTTTTCATGGTGCACTTTCCAGGGTCCCTTTCCAAGACACTCAGGGACAGAAGGGTCTCGCAATATGGACTCCCTCTGTCCAGAGCCCAGAAGGAACCTTGGAAGGTTATCTTGCCCATGCCCAATCCACTTTTCTGGGTTCCGTTCTTTGATTTCTGTATTGCCTTGTTTATATAGATTCTGTTAAATAGAATTTGAAAATAGCTTTTAAAATCTCCCTTGTACAACCCCCCCTTTTCTGTCTCCCCATCTCCATTCTTTTTACTTTATGTCTACCTCTTTGCTCATTCCTCTCCCGGATGTGTTTCTCTGCTCCAGGTGCCCACTGCTTCCTTTCAATATCCTTATTGAGGTAGGGGTTACAATGTCCTGCCCTCCTCACCCTCAAAACTAATCAGTGTGGGGATCTCCTTTAGGAAGCCCAAATGGGAGGTCCATTGGGAAGACCAATGGGGCCTGGGTAATGATTCCATGGCCCCTTTCTGCTCACCGGCCCCTCTCCAAATATGTTCATATACCTCCTCCTGAACTTCTCTGGACTTCAGTTTCCTGATCTAGCTGAACTAGATGGCATCCAAGGTCCTATTCTCTGTGAGGTATCTCTGAAGTCTGGTATGTCTCTGTGATGGGTGGCTGGGCCATTTCTCTTGGGGGTTGGAGAATGGGAGGGGGAAGAGCTTGTTGAGAGAATGGGGAAATTTTCCTCCTTCTGAGAAGTGAGTTGGGCTGTGTAGGCTGGGGAATGGGTCTTGTCAGCTGCCTTGGGTATCATCAGAGAAGGCTGCCTGGAGAAGGCAGGCAAAGGAGGTTCATTTCACCAAGATAAAGGAGGGAGAGAACTGAGCAGTTAAGTAAGGGGAGGCAGAGAAGGCCTTCCAGAAGGGCTGGAGCAGACAGGTAGGAGGAGGAGCTGCCTGCCCATGTCTGTGTCTCCAGGCCTGTCCGCCATGTAGCCTGCTCTCTCTCTCTCTCTGTCTCTCTCTCTTTCTCTCTGTCTCTGTCTCTCTCGCTCTCTCAGTCTCCACTCCCAGCATCCTCCTATCCCTTGGTCCCAAGGCCTCCCCATCCCCTGCTCTGGCTGAGCTGGCCCCAGCCCGCTCCCCCCCAATCATACCACAATCCCCCCCAGAGCCGAGCCCTGAGCCCAAGCCACGAAAGTTTCCTCTCTCCTCCTGCCAGGTTAAATTGCCCTCTCGGAATGCAACTGCAGCTTTCCCCCGCAAGCTGCCTCTCCCCTCCTGGGCAGCCGCCTCCATGGTATGCATCCCGGCCTGGGGTCCGGACTGGCGGAACATCAAAGCCCAGGGTAGCCAATAACCTCAAGCATTGGAAACCCTTCCATCCGTCCTTTCCTGCCAGTGGCCGCCCGCTGCCCGCTTGGCTGCCCCCCGCCTGCCTAGAGCTAAGCTGAGCTGGGCTGGACTGAGAGGAGCAGGCCCTGGGCCTGCCCGCCCCATTTGTTTCCTATAAACAGCACATGGGAATGTTTAGGAGGCTGGGGAGGACTTTTTCTCCGGGCCAGGCCTCCTCCCCCTCCTCCTGCCCCACAACTACCACAACCACTCCCCCCGTCTACAATGAGCTACTTGTTAGAAGACAACTTTAATTTTGCTTAATGCAATTTCTGCTGGGTCTGGGGGGGTGGGGAGAGGGTGGGGAAGGGGTGGCTGGACTCACTCCTTTGACCCCAGCTCTGTAGCCTGCTCATTCCTGAGGATGGGAGGGGAGCAGTCCCAGACCTGGATGCCAGACTGGGGAAGGATGGAGGGACAGACAGCCTGGCACAAGTCAGAGCCCAGGGTAGGCATGGGCAAGGAGATCTCAGGATCACCGAGAGCAGAGCAAGAAGATGAAACTTATTTTACAGATAAAGAAACTGAGGCCCAAGGTCACATAGCTAGTAAGCAGCAGAGGTGGGGGTTGACTCCCCCCTCCCCCACCATCCAGAGCTCTTTTCACTCACTGATGCGGCCTCACCACTTCCAAGTCTATTTCCCCAATCTTCCCCCAACATCCCTATGATGAGATTCATAGCCAGACCCTCTAGAAATCCGGGTAATCCCTGCTCTGGCCAGAGGTGGTCCCTCTTGTTCTCATATAGTCCTGGGAGAGGAAATCCTACAGCTCATGCTGGTGGGAAGTTCTGACAATAATAATAATGATCATGATAGCTGGTATTTATATCGTGCTTGGAGGTTTGCAAAACATTTCATGCGTGGCAATGGTTTGATCCTCACAACAGCCCTGTGAGGTAGGTGCTATTATTATCCCCATTTTACAGATGGAGAAACTGAGTCACACAGACATGAAATGACTTGTCCAAGGTCACAGAGTTATTAAGTGTCTGGGATAGGATTTGAACTCAGGTTTTCTTGACTCTAAGTCCTGGTGAGCTATCCCCCAGCCATATTGCCCTGGTGCTGCTAATAATCAGGGTCCCCTTTGATTTCTCACTCTTACAGCCCTGGTTTTTCACACTTCCCTTTTTACCCTCCCTGAAACCACATGATCTGTGTTAGGAAATCCAGCCTCAGGCTCAGTGACCGGGGCTTCCCAATGTCCTCCCCAGCAGTTCCTCTAAGGGAAAAGGATAACCATGGCAGGGTCACAGAAGCGCCAGATCCTCCTGCTGGAAGGGGCCACAGAGCATAGCTATAACCTACACCCCATAGGACCACAGAAGGATCCCCTCCGTGACATCCCATTGGGCATTCTCCCAGCCTCTGATTAGACACCTCTACCAATGTGGAGCTAACTTGTAAGATGACTGTTCACCCTTTTGGACATCCCTGCTTACCAGGCTCCCAGGCCTCACTGTCCCTGCTGTCTCTCAGAACCAGCCTGGAGATGGGGTTGCTCAGGTCAGAGGGCCAAACTGAGAGGGACCCCACACTGGGCTATTCTGGGGGTGGGTTTAGGGCAGCACAAGGCAGACAGCACAGTGTGTGTGGATGGATGGTCTCCAAACATCTAGGGAGGCTTTAAGAAGGTGAGAGCGCCTCTGCTGGGGGCAGCCAAGGCATCAGTGGGTCTTCCTGGGGGTGGAGGTGGGGGGAATTTTAGGATAGTAAATTTAGAGCTGGGAGGGGCTTTAGAGATCACTGAGTTTAACCTTCTCCTATTAGAGATAAGGAAACTCACGCACCCAGATTGGTTAAGGGACTTGCTGAGGGTCACACAGTGAGGTAGGATTTTAAGGGCAGCCCTTCCAAGTCCAGGACTGTATTTGTTCTGCTACTTCAGGAGACCTAAGGCACCAGGACTCTGCTCCAGCCAAACCAAGGAGGGTGTCAGCCCTAGCCTGGGCCTGACTTGGCCTGGCTTGGGGAATTTTTCTCACCCTCCTGATTTCTAAGTCCAGGTCAGCTCAGCCAAGTATGCAGAGATCTTGGCTATTAGCCCACCATGCTTCCAGTCTCTCAACGGCAGCCAGTGATCCAGGATACCTAGTGGATGAAGGCTCTAGCAGGCTGTCCAGGTGGGGCTGGTGGGGGGTGGGCTGGGGGCAGTGGTCAGTTTACTGCTATTCTATCTCCTCCTGCCCCTAATCAAGGGGCCAGCAGTTCCAGTCTCCTGCAGACCTCCTGGCACTTCAGGAGCCCCTTGAGGATTTCTACTAGCCTGCCTCTATGTGGAGGATGGTGAGGGGGGTCTTTACCTGTGATTTATCTCCCTCTATTCATGCACATCAACAACTGTTCTGCATCAAGTCCTAGAGGCCTTGGAGGTATGGAAAGGCCAAGTGCCCAGGGTCTTTGTGCCTGTGGGTGTCAGACAGGGGACTTGAATGTGCGTCTACCTGACTCTGAGAACAGTTCTCTATCCACTGGGACATACTGCCTCTACTCACATAGCCCACAAATGATCCAAGGGAAATCAGGTCAGGTCCCAAAGAAATTAGTGGGGAAGGGTTGGAAGAGTAGAGAAAATTTCTAAAGAGTAAAGAAACTGCCCCAACCCCAACCAGGGCCCCAGCTGTGGCAGGCCATGTTGGCAGAGTTCTGAAGCTCTGTGCCATGTGGGGAGGGGGGTTATAGGCTATAAAACAGGGGCCCTGGGGAGACTGATCCACTTCCCTCCCACTCCCCATAAGGGCGGCCCCTGCTGCGGCCCTTGCCTGTATTACTCTGTGGGCGCCAGGAAGCCAACTTCCATGGGTTTTTACTCTTTGCCTGTGAGTGGATTGGTTAGGGGATGCTAGCCCTAGGTGCAGAAGGCCCAGTTACCAGTGATTGGGGGGGAACCTTATAAATGAAGCTTTGTTTCCATGGCTCCACGAGCCATAAAGCTGCCTGGCTGAGGGGGAAAGGAAATATCCCAAGATCTGACATTGTATAAACAGCCCACTTGGAAAGTGGGTGGTGTTGGGGGAGCAGAAGGGAGAGGTCCCTGTTATGTGTATGTGGTGGGGAGGGGGGGAGGGTGGAGAGGCAAGGCTGATGTCTCCCAAGGCTTACTTCCAGAAACCACCAGACTTGGAAGCAGAGGACCTGAATTCAAAAATCCAGATTTGTTCAACCTGTGGGACCATGGGCCAATCTCTTCCCTCCCTGGCCTCGTTTGCTCATCTGTGAAATGAGGAAGTTGATCTCCAAGTCCCTTCCAGGTCCAAGTCCAACGTCTCTATGATCACTAAATCATCAAAGTTGTCACCCTTTACCTGTCCTACTCCCCAACATCCCCCCATAGCTTTCTGTGGGTTCCTTCAAAAACTGACCTGCCTGCAGGCACGGCCATCCCTAGCTTCTGAGAGACAGAAAAGGAAATTTAGATTTCCGCTATGTAAATGGATGGAGAAGTCTTCAGATGGCTGCTGTCAGGCATTGTCCATTTCCATGTCTTTAGGGAAGAAAACCTGGACAGAAGTTATTAAAAAAAAAAACCCAACACCTTTGTTACTTTGATAAGTCTGGCAACTAGGGCTTTCAGAGGCCCCCAGGCCTTCCTGCATAGAGCAGACAGGTGGACCCACATTCCTTTCCCTGAATATTCACTGTGGACTGATAGAACCCAGAATATTTGGAAATACTCAGCATGAGTGGGTGTCAACCTGCTGTCCCCTCCTGTGGCCCAGGAAGCCAGAGCCACCTGCTCCATGCAGATAAGAGGAGCCTTTGGGAGGAGTGGTCACCCTGCTCACTCCCCACTCCAGGAGGGTCTCAGTGGTTGCAGGGGAGCAGCTAACGACAGCTTGAGTGTGAGAAGGCTGAGCCAGCTTCCTCTGTCCAGCCTAGCCCATTTCTGCTGCCTACCCCACCCAGCCTGGGGTGGACAAGCTGGGCAATGGGGTTCTCAAGCTAAGCAGCAACAGGCCTTCTCAGCTGAAACGATGCTTTGAGCCAGAAACAACTTGAGCCTAAGAAAATTTGGATCCTACTTGCCTCTAACCCCAAATGTGGGATCGAATTCGGATTCAGGGCCCTAGGCTTCATGCCACGGACTCTTTATTGCCACAACCGACAACAGGGGACATTTTACACATTCCTGCCATCTTTCCCCACAGAATTCACTTGGTGCTTTGTGAGGCCCTGGAGGAGAGGACAAACAGTGTTAACCTCTCCCCAAATTCACCACTGGCAGCGCCCCCCCCCCCCCCCCCCCCCCCGCCCAAGGCTTTTCTGTCTTCTGTTGCTGACCATTCCCAGAACCGAGTAGCATCTCAAACCCACCAACATGGGGTGGGGAGCCTGTAGCCTTCGACCTCAGTATTTTCACTGGCTCTCCTAGTAGCATTTAGGAAAACTGGTTTTGGCGCTGACTAGGATTTGAACAGCTGTTACTAGTTGTTTGTCTGTGGGCAAGTCATTTCTTCTCTGAACCCGTTTTCTCATCTATAAAACATGGGTACACAATCGACGTTACAGGAATGTGGTGGAAAAGCACTTTGTGAGTCCTGAAGTGCTGTAGAAATGCGAACTATCACTTCAAAAACCCCAAGGGCTTGGGTCTCCCCTTGGGGAATTTTCAGACACCAGAGGCCCCGAGGCGCCCCCTGCCCCAGGACCAGCACACACATCACTGAATATTCCATGGTTGGCTGCCAGGGTCTCAGAACTCTCTGTTCTCTTGAGGAGAGCTCTTACTTGAGCACCAAAGGCAAGGCCAGGCTTTGGAGACCAATACTGGACCTTGCCTGCTAAGTGTGTCAGGCTGGCCCCCTTCACCCCTGCAACAGAATCCACAGGCCAGTTGGGTGGAGCTGAGCAGAGAGCATTAGGAAATGGATGTGTCTGGGATTGTGCTTATGAACGTGTCTTTATTGAAGAGTGTGTGTATATGTGCGCATATAAAAAGATGGACCCTCTGTGAAAAGAGGCCTTACTACCTCCAAAGCGGAACAGGAGACAAATACCTGGGTGCATTCCCAGAAGTCAGCGTTTCCTGCACTGCTGGCTCGGTCTCTTCTGGCCAGCACTACTGCTCGTCACCAAGGATTGAGAGCCTCCTCCCCTTCCAGGTGCCCGCCCACCCAGCTTGCTGATGACTCTCATGAGCTCACAGGAGTTAGAGAAATGGACAGATGCGCCAGGCTTTTTTCCCAATCGGGTCAAAGAAGGTTTTGCTTTGGAAAATTCAATCAGGAATATAAAGTTAGCTTGAGCTCCTTCTAATCCAAGAAGTAAAGAAGTTTCCGTCCTAGCAGTTAGGGGAAGAGGAGAGACAAGGACCTTGTCCCTGGAGTATGAGACAATACCCACTGCGCAGAGTGAGATCAGTAGTACACACTTGTGGGATAAGTGGAATATATCACACAAGTCTGTTTTTTATTAGCATGGAAAATGGAAACAAGATTAGAAGAATATATAACATCTTAAAGAGTCACTGAGTCCTCTAAGGTGGGGGCACTTAGCCTTTACAACCCCAGGGGAGGGTTGAGAATTAGCAAGTGCCCTAGCTGGTCATCTCCACTGCCCCCAAATGGTTATTCTTCTCCTGCTGGGAGATTGTCCTCAATTCGCTTGATGAACCGCATCCTGATTTCTGTCACCCCGTCTCCTTTCAGTGTGTCCTGAACAAACTTCACATCCACTGCCATCTGGACCTGTGAAAAGGAGAAAAACAGCTGTGGGCAGAGCCAGCTGCCTGACTGGCCAGTCCACCTCTTCTTACCAATGGCTCTAGCATTTTAAAAATGTTAAGTTTTATTGGTATTTCTTTTTTTTTAATCAGTAAATTCTGGATATGCACCCTCTTCACTACTACCCCTCCCAGGGAGCTTCCCCTTGTAATCAAAAAAACTGCACAGCTACCTCAGCCACTCATGTGATCAGAGCCCTTCACCTCTCAGAGGGAAGGAGGGAGGTGGGCCTCCTGGGGCGGGGAGACCCAGGCTGGCTAGTTCAGACACAGAGCTTTCCCACCTCATTTAACGCTCTTCTCACTTCCATTAATTCAATCATCTCATCCTGCTCAGAGGCCTTCCCATCAGTCTACACACATCCCCCTGCATTTCTTTGAACACCTCCTATTAGCCTAACTTACGATGCAATAATATTCCAGCACCTTCAGATGCTACAATTTGTTCAGTCGCTTTGCGGCTCAGGGGACTCACTTTCTTTACAGTTGTCTGCAGGCATAAAAGGGGCTGCTCTCAGGAATACTGTGGTTTCTATGGGCCCTGTCTGACTTGCCTCTCCTCAAGGCATGTGCCCAGCAGTGGAGATCTCAGGCCAAGGGTGTGAAGAAGGGGATGGCTTCGCTTGCATGCATCCAAATGGCTTCCAAGACATTTAGACCAATGAGCAGTTCCACTAATATCACATTCCTGTGGTCACTCTAACACTATTTCCATCTTATGGCATCTTTGCCAATTTGCTGGGTGTGAGGTGAAACTCCAGATTTGTTTTAATTTGTATTTCAGTTTATTAGTGATTTATGTAGCTGTTGAAGGTCTGCAATTCTACTTTTGAGGACTGTTTCTACCCTTTGACCTCTTATCTACTATGACGAAGCCAGGACACTTTCCCCAGACTAAGCCTTCCTTAGCCATCTTTTCCCTCCCTTAAAAACTCAACACTGCTCCCAGCCTCCCCTCAGATGGCTTATGCAGTACATTTTGTGACTCTTAAAGGCTTCAGAAAACATCACCAATTACTCCATGTCAGTGATGACCTTTTCTGCAGTGGCCTCAGTGAAGGGTCACTACTAACAGCTCTAGGTGGTGGCTAGCATCCAACTGAGGCCTGAGCTTTTTAGAGCCTGTCCAAGGCAGCTGGTGGTGCAGAGAATAGAGAGCTGGGCCTGGAGTCTGGAAGGCCTGAGTTCAAATCCAGCCTCAGTCACTTACTAGCTAGGTAATCCAGGGCAAAGCGCTTCACCTGTGCTTACCTCAGTTCTCTCTACTGAAAGTGGGGTGATAAGAAAACTTAGCTCAAAGGATTGTTGTGAGGATCGCATGATATTTGTAAAAAGCACATAGTAGGCACTATATTAAATGCTTATTCCTTTCCCTCTTCATTCACCTCTCTGTTCCCTTCTTGCCCCAAATCATTTATTTATAGACAGACCACAAATGCCCCCAGGAAAGTAAGGGTCCCCCTCCTCTCATATTCATCATGAGAAAGTCAACCAGGGCTATGGCAGGGACCCCAGTAAGGGTTAGGGGAAGCTCTCGGACCTCCAGGGAGTGCAGTCAAGGAAGGAGGCCCAACACTAAGCAGAAAGTCGTGGGCAGGTCAGCCTCCTCCAGCCCCACTCCTAGAAGGAAAGAGTTGCACTCACCATCTCCAGGGCTCCCCTCAACACCCCACACAAGAGATTGGAATAAATGAGGGATGAGTGGTTATCAGGAAGCTCCACAAAATCCACCAGGGGGTTGTTTTCCAAGATCAAAGAGAATTCGTCACCCGCCGGGCTCCAGTTGGTGATGCTTGGGGTGATGCCCAGGTACATTTTAAAAGCTACCTATTAGAGGTACACAGAGCAGCAGGGGTAAAGATGGGGCATTGAGAGATCCTCCTTTCTCTTCCTTCCCATGGTACCTTCCTAGGTAAGGTGACTATACTGGCAATACAGGGGAATGGGAGGCAGGGGAATGAAACTTTGGGCTGAGGGTTCACCCTCCAGAAATAATCAATGGAAAAGTATTTCTGCCCATCCAAGTCTATGTGCTCTGGAGCAACAAAGTGGAGGCTGAAGCTCCCAGGGGAAAGCACCGCTCACTGTTTCTTAAACAAATGGTGGCTAGCATTATAAGCATCTGACCCAAATGCAGAAAGAAAATTCAGAGAAAACAGTCATAGCTACCCAAGCGGTAGCTTCTCCACCTCCTCACAAAGGGGACCTTAGGTCATGCTGTGCATTTCTTCCTAGGGCAGAATCACTCTGGACACATCATTTTCTCTGTATAGGAGGTCACCTCCTCATCAGTTAAATAGATGGACCAATGTGGGTTTTACACTGCAAGGAGGATGGCTGTCTCACAGCTATTTGAGCCTGACAGTATGTGATAAGAAGAAGTGGTCTCTATGCTGAAACAGAAAGAGCCTCTTTCCATGACTGACCTGAAAAGAACTGCCAACAGAACACTTCACATTTTTGCGACATTGAGGAAAAGCTGATTTTGATTTAAGTGGATTTTAGAATTCATAGGGGGTGTGTCCTATGGCTATCCCCCTCCCTCACAACTCAGCCATCTCTTAGCCAGCTCCTAGAGGTACTAGAAGCAAGACCCAAAGTGTTCTGCAACTCTAATGGCTATTAATTAGCTGCCCAGTATAGCCAGAGCCCCTTCTGAAAGAATGAAGGAGGCAATGCCTGGGGGCCCTTGGGAGATGACCTTGGCAATAACATCTGCTGTTTCCCGAAAGTCATGGCACCTGCCAACGTTTGACCGAGCCAGGAAATCTTCAATCAATCGGACACCAATATTGTAGCCCCTAGAAAGGTGATCAGACAACAACAAATCACAGGGTAACCTCAGGAATAGGCGGTTGTCACAGCTCAGGGATGGGAGCAAAGGATTCTAAAGCTTCACAATAAATCTACCTAGTAAAAGTACAACCAAAGAGCTGGCATTGAATGAGAACAGCTTCCAAGGAAGCCTCTCCCAAGTTCCAGAAGGACAATGTGGTCCCAGAGCACAGCATACCTCCCTCCCCACACCCCAACTTCCCAAAGAAGAAAAGTTCTTGCTTCAGGCACAACTCACTCACATTTTGTCCAGTTGTTTGTTCACATCTTCATCATTTTCATAGTCCTTGCAAAGCTGAGTGACCAGGGCTCCATAGGTCAGGGTGAAAAGCTCAGAACTCTAAATGAGATTCAAAAGGCAGTCAGCACCAAACACAGGAAAAGAAAGGACTGTGTAAATGGGGTAAAAGACACTGGTGCTACTTTCAGGCTTCAGAAGAAAGTCACCTGTCTGCTGGGAGAAAAAGTTGACTCCAGCAAAGTTGCAGTGAGCCTGGACACCCAGTACTCTGCCCAGGACTAACCCAACAGAATTTGGGCTAGGCTCATTTAGGGAAAGGGTGGAGAAGGGCGCTTTGCCCAAGAGCTCCTGTCTAGCAGTCAAATGCCAACAACTCATGCTAACTACTGGCCAAGGCTGGATTCCACATAACAGAGGCTGCCATCCCCTGGTACAGAGCCCATAGCTCAGACATAGACCACAAGACCCTAACTCAGGAGATGAACCATGGCTCCCCCTGGTGTCCTTCTTGGACTGTGAATCCAAGACATTAGAAGACAGCAGAATGTTCCATCATTTATCAATTATCCTTTGCTCATTAGCAGGCAATTTGAAGGGTTTCTTCAGAGTCCCCAGGGAACGCCTGTCCAAATAACTAGACTATAGCCTCTGCAGTGTCTTTATAATAGCTCCAGCCCTTGGACAGCAAAAGGAACTGCTAGTCAGGAGGGAAGGAAACCAGGCCAGGGTGACCTGTACCCTCTACAACAACAGATTATAGCCTTCACCCTGAAAAACAGTATCAGGAAAAAAAAAGGTTCCCTCTCTACATATAGCTCCCATGTTTCCTGGGTGGAAATGACTTTGTCATGCACTGGGTTTGCTGGGTGTTGTGATGCTCTAGGCTGTGCAGTTTGGGAACAGGATGGGGAAGCAATGGAGGGGAGGGCTGCAACATCTGAAAACATTTTTGATCCAGCTCAAAATGTTGCCCTGAATGCCTTTCAACAACAGCTGTCAGACAATCACAGCAACTCTTTTCTCAGATAGATGAAGAAACCTATCACCTACCATGAGACGCAGAGATGCCGAAGGTAAAGGGAATGGCAAATACCAATACTACAGAATGAAAGCAGCAGGCAGGTGGAAAGAAGGGAAAAAAGACAGTATCAGCGTTAAATAAGAAAGACAGACACATATGGGCAAGACCACAATCTCTACAACTAGGTCACAAAGAAACAGCGCTGAAAACAGAGGCCAACCCAATATGCCCCCATCTAAATTGGGAGGTGAGTGAAGTAAATTAAGGCACTTAGAGAACTGCCATACTGAGATTAAGGCTCTTTGGAACTATGACACTGAGGACAAAGCCGAAGGTCTTAGGTCAAAT
This sequence comes from Trichosurus vulpecula, assembly GCF_011100635.1. Lineage (NCBI taxonomy): Eukaryota > Metazoa > Chordata > Mammalia > Diprotodontia > Phalangeridae > Trichosurus > Trichosurus vulpecula. Next base: position 76,971,671 of record NC_050574.1, on the reverse strand, counting down.
GAGCACATCAGTTGCTTTGTCCCATCTCCCATTAATAAAATTACACTTTAGAATAAGTCAACTGGGGCAGCTAGGTGGTGCAGTGAGTAGAGTACTGGCCTTGGAGTCGGGAGGACCTGAGTTCAAATCCAGCCTCAGACACTTGACACACTTACTAGCTGTGTGACCTTGGGCAAGTCACTTAACCCCAATTGCCCTGCCTTCCCCCCTGCAAAAAACAAACAAAAAAAAACACAGAATAACACTTTATACACGTCCATGGTATGGTGCTGGGCTTGAATTAAGAGCAAAGAAGATCTGGGTTTGAATCCTGTTCCTGATACTAGCTATGTGACCACAGACAAGGAAGAATTTCTCCGAACCATAATTTCCTCCTCTATAAAATGGGTTTAATCATATTGGTAGAATCTACTTTACAGGGTTGTCATGAGGCTCAACAGAGTATATATAAAACACTTTTCAATCTTTAATTTGCTAAATAAATGTCAGCTCTTACTTTGAAGCACCACTGATTTTACAGGTGTGGGAACTCCCTGCACTGATATATGCCCTCCATACCTTCTCATTTTATGTTATTCAGGTCCATGTCTGCCCAACCTCCAGAGATTTATCTAGGGGGCTTTCCTTGGATTCTGTTAGTATCTTGGTGGAAGTAGTATAACCTAGGAGCTATCCCTTGTCTCTCATTGTGACTACATGTCTGCCCTACTCCTTTCCCAGTAATAATAGTGATACTTTCTTTTCCCAGAAAGCTTTTTACTGTTACTCCAGCTGATTCTCATAACACTCCTATGAAACAAGTTAAGCAGGTATTCCCACTTCACAGGTGATCTCCATGCAAGTCCTACTCCAATATGATGCTTCAGCAAAATGCACAACAAAGTGAAAGAGACTGGTCTAACCATACATACTGGGAAAACAAAAATGGATTAAAAAGAATATTTCTCAGATTACGATATGCAGTTGGCTATCAGTCTACAAAATTAGTCTATATATATATATATATATATACATATATATATATATATGTATGTATATATACACATACACATACACACACACACATACATATCTTGGACAGGCACCAAACTCATAACTGAACCGGAAGAGATATCATTGATCTCATTTGGGAAATTGCAAACTACTTGCTCATTCTTGCAAAAGCCTATTTCTTTAACACCAATATTCTCCAGGTGCTATCATATGGTTGAAAATCAAGGAATACCATGGGCTTGGCAAAATCAAAATTACAAATAACTAAAAGGCAATGGAAAGATGCATGATGGGTGTAAGTAGGCTGCAAAAATGTTATCACTGATGAACTGTATGTAAGAAGTGTCTGCTGAGGACTCATATGAATTAAAAAGAAAGTAGGCAGGTCATGAAGCAAGAATGAAACATAGAGAGATGGTCCATGTGGTACGCTGGTGCTTCCAAGATATTGAAAGACCAAGAGGAAAGCATTTAGCCCATTGAGTAGATCTTCTAGGTATAATTTATGAGAAAGTACAGACAATAATTGTATGGGATGAAAAGGCACGAAAGAATTAGGATCTGCATTGGTGGAGGAAACATCTACAATAACGAAATCACAAGTCCAAAGTATCAAATTTTAGAGATGAGGAAACTAAGGCCTGGAAAGGCAATGTAACCTACCCAAGCGCAGAGAGCTTTTTAGTGGTATAATCAAGATTATAACCCAGATCCCCAAAGTCCAGTGATCTATTTCACTAGGCTGTCTCCTACAACTTTATTGTTACTAATCACAATCTCTTTATAATACAACAATAACAATAATAATAATACACCCAAAACATTAAAACCAGTTGTGAAAGTCTGAGACAGTCATGCTAAGAATCACAAAGTTCCTTTAACTCAACTGAAAGATTCTAAGCAGGGCATCTCCAGGAGACAATTTACCAAACATGGCAAGTAAGGACAGGTATTAAGGAAAGAATTTTTTTTTCAGTAAAGTCAAAGACCTGGCATATGTAAGCCTTGGGCATGAATGGATGGAGTACATCCAGCAATTACCAGTCCAGAGATTTGGCCTTACTGCATTAAGTCATGAGAGCTTTCTATCCATTATTAACAACCTGAAGTCGAGATATCTGCCCTAAATGTCAGAAACCCCAGTCCACAGTGATGCCAAGTAATTTGCGAATCATAACCATTTATACTTTTCATATGAAGGCAACAAGCATTTTATTCATGCTGCTGCCCCCAATTCCCTGCCAAGAACAACAGGTACTAAGAAATAACAAAATCTTGCCCAGTATCATAAAGTCAGATTCTCCCAAATCTAAGATGGAAGCCCCTGACTTTTGATACTCTATTCGCCATCCTTATTTCTAGGTCTCCACTTAAGAACCCAAGTTTTCACACTTTAAAACATAAATATGCTACTTTCTGAGGGCTTTTGGGCAGCACAAATTAGGCTCTCAGAAGGAGCACCGAAAATCTGCTATTTGTCAGTTAACTTCTCCCAATTGAAACTGGGTTTCTACCCCTAAACTTAAAGAGTTTGATATGAATGATTAATTGCCCTTTGGAACCAGCATAGGAACCATGATTCTAATGTAGGAACAAATCAATCCAGCATTGGCCAGCATTCAATTCTCATAGCACATCTGTGAGATAAGTCAAATACTATTATCCCCATTTTACAGATGAAGAATAGTAACTTTAAGGATATGATTTTTCCCTGTTTGCAGGGAATGTTGGTAAATAAGGAGGACCTCTTTCCAGGTATCCCACTCTTTTGATCACCCATCCATTTTCCTCCTTCAGGTCTCAGACCTCAAAGGCCAACACCTCAGATCTCTAAGGAATGGAGATAATAAACTCAGGTTACTAACAATAAAGAATGGAGACGATGGTGATTAGGGTCACTGGCTGGTTTTTCACGAAGAATTAGGGAGTAGTCACAGACAGAAAAAAAAGCAAGTGAATTGCTTTTGTCTTTCAAATGCATAAAATAAAAAAAGGAACCCCATTAGGAGAATAGCTTAGCTTCCCAGTTCTACAAAAGAATTGGTCATCAGGGTTGAAATAAGTACCACAAGAAGCAGAAGTGGATTTTGTTGATATAATACTAGACAGGTAAAGCATCCTATCTAAGTCCACACCAACACTTAGACAGCTGACTCTGTATAGTGAGTGCTGTAGGTATGAATTATTTTCCTCAAGCAATGAAGGATGGAACGGGAAGTGACAGAAAACCAGGCAGCAGAAAACAATCCTGAGCTGATCAGCGGAGCACTGGATTTCCAAGTTAGATGAGCTCTATCTCTCTTAGCTGTAACCTCTAAAGTATTCCTATCTCCAGGAAAAGAAAGCCAACTGTTCATTTCTATTCCCACTCCCTGACACTAAATTCCAAAAGAAATCTCAGTGTTTTTCCCCAATAAAATCAGGCCACAAGACTTTTGAGGTTGACACTGACAAAAGTTCATTGTTTTTTAAAGGAAGATAGTGTGAACACATATGTAGAGCCAGAAGACACCATCTCATCCAACCCTGCTTTTATTATGCAAATGAGGAATCTGAGGCTAAGAGAGGTGAGTTGTATACGTTTTAAAGGTAGATGTTGCCACAATAAGGATTTCTGACCTTTTAGGTCCTGGGTTCCTTTCTACTCATGATGTAAGTTGTAGGTGCTGGGTGAAGGTATATGATCTCCCCAATGAGCTGAGTGAAACAATCCTGTCATGGGATGGAGATCTTGACACAGGGCACTTGGTTTTACATATTGGAAAATAAAAGGAGGGAGTGTGACCAGTGCCTGGGTCGAAGTGAAAGGAAGAAGGTATATGCCACAAGAAAAGAAAGAATGACATGGAAGGCCCACTGGCCCTGAGATGAGGGTTCTGGTCCTCATAAAGACCCTTGCCTTTCCATACATATCAACTCCTTCAGGTATGCATAAAACCCCTGTTCTCAAGCTCATAAAAGGAACCCCCACCCACAGCCACATTTCAACTCCTCCTTTCAGTCTCTGATCTGCACTGGAGCTCCAATTATGGGGCAGCTGGCTGATACAGAGAGGAGAGTACTAGACCTGGAGTCGGAAGGACCCGAGTTCAAATGTGACCTCAGATACTCACTGGCTGTGTGACCCTGGGCAAGTCACTTAACCCTGTTTGTTTCAGTTTCCTCATCTGTAAAATGAGCTGTAGAAGGAAATGGCAAACCATTCCAGTGTCTTTACCAGGAAAACCTCAAGTGGGGTCATGTTGAGTTGGACACAACTGAAATGACTGAACAACAACAAAGCTCCAATTACAGGCCTGCCCCTAGCCTGTGCTCCCCTCTAGCCTTATAGCTAGCCCTATAACAGACTTTCTTCTCCAGTTCCTTCAACCTCATAACAGACTCTCCCTCCATAAGGCTACCCTTTGGTCTCTATACACATCTTCTCTCAAGTCAGGTAGAGAGAGACATCTAACCCTGTTGCTGCCATTTCAGACCCTACCCTGAGTCTCCATATAGGCCTACCCTCCTTCTCCTCCCAGTTCTCATTGCAAGCACCCCCAACTCCCAGTCTTGGAAGAAGGTCCTCTCCTAATGTCAACATTCCTCGTTTAACTCCTCCCTTGCCTAGGGCATACCTCCAGAACACCCCCCACCCCCACCCCCCTTTCCCACTCCCTTAACCCACAGAATTCTCCCTTCCTGAAGTTTTCACTCAGTCCTGGGAAGCCCCTGACACAGCTGGCAGTCCGAGTTAAGTACTCTCTCCAACAGAGCACACCTCAATGACCCTCATGTCCCCTTCCTCACCTCCCTATCCCGTTTCTTCACCCGTACCCCTTAGTGCCCCCACCCCTCCTCAATGCCCCAGCTCTCTTGGTCCCCCTCTCTCTTCAACCCCCGACCCCTCATTCCAAAGGCACCCTCTTGTCAGCACCCCTTCCAAACCCACCCCCACCCCAATGCTCCAGGCAATCGACAAGCATTGACAGTTCCAGGCAGGATGCTACCCCATCCCCCAGGAGCTTTGGTCTTAGGGAGGGGAGATAACACGCAGGTGTTAAGCATCGCTTCCCCTTTCTCACCCCCAGCATCTCAGACTCTTCCTCCTCCCCCTCAGCACCTCTCCTCCTTCCTTTCGTGCCCCTCCCCCTCCGTATCTCCAGAGTCCCTTTTCCCTTAGCATCCTGTTCCCGCCCCCCTTGAGCACTCTGGCCCTTTGCCCACTCTGCACCCCAGATTCTGGTCCCTCACCACCACTCCTCCTCTTAGCCCCCTTCCCCCTCAGCCGCCCCTCCTCCTCAGTACCCCCTTCCTTTCCCCTCAGTGCCCATTCCCCTCCCCCTCAGCCCCCCTCTCATCCGTCCCTCTCCCTTCCCCTCCCGCTTTTAGTCTCCCCCTCAGCTCCCCCTCTAGCCCACCCCCCCCCCCGCCCCCGGCACTGGTCCCACGCCCCGCTCCCAGTTACCATTTTCTTGCTCTCAGTGCCTCGGTTCGCTTGCCTCGACATGGCGCCGGCCGCCCCCGCCTCAGGCCCGCTCACTTATTCCCCGGTGCCCCTACCCCCCTATCCCCCCCGAACTCCCCAGCCCGGTTCCGGCCCAGCAGCGGCAGCGCAGCCTGTGCCTCAGAGACTGACAGACCCCCTGACCCACTGCGCAGGCGCGGCCTGCTGCGGGGCACCACGGGAGTCGTGGTCCTGCTTTGAAGAGAAAAGGAAGCCGCCCTCTCTTCCCGAACCTCTTCCGGGGGTTGTGAACTACAATTCCCATAGGATCTTTCGGTAGCATCACTCCCCGGGGACCGTAGGACTACAGTTCCCGGTGTACCCTACGCGAGGCTGAGGAGGCCGGGGTTCGGCCTAGGCAAGAGCCTGCGCTTCGGAGTTCTGACCGCTAGGTGGTGCCCTCCACTTGCGGGAGAAACGGCTGTCCTGACATGCACTACCCAGCCCCAAATGGTCATGCCTCCCAATTCCCTCCTTTCGGTCCGAACTCCACTTCCCCAGATGAGAAAAACGGGGGTGTCTTTGCGATATACAAAATCTCCCTTTTCTGGTGTCTCACAGTCCTCTCAGAAATGTTCATTTTTAGGGTCAGCCGTGCTACTGCAACAGAAAGCCATATTATAAAAGGTTCGGCGTCCCAAGGAGGAAAAATTGGGGGTGGGGGAGGGGAGACACAAAGGGAGGCTTACCATTATCAGATGTCAGACTACATTGTAAAACAGTTACCATCTAATCAATATCTCATTGGTTCAGCGAGAGAAAAGTGGATCAGTGGAACATACTACATAAGCCAAGGCTTAGAAGGAACTGAACACACACTACCAAGAAAACTAGAAAGCAGCTTGGCAGAAAATATGATTAGACCATCATTTTATACCACATACTATCATAATAAGTCGACTATGCAGTCTAAACATAAAAGGTCACATCATAAAAAGAATCAAGAGTGAAATTAAGTAGACACTTTTCAGATCTGAGATTAGGGGAGCTAAACAAAGGCTGGAGAAGATCTAAAAAATAAATTATTTTGATTATATATTCTGGGCCACTCTTTTAGGTGGCCTATTTTCAGTTACAGCCTGGGTAGTCATCTATTCAAATCCACAACTCCAAAGCCCTATCAGAATACTTCTATAACAGACCAAAACAGATAACTCATGAATTCAAAGGAAAAGAATCCAAGCAGAATTCAGTGTAAGTAAGAAAGTTAATTACTTAGTAAAGAATTTGAATGGTTACTACCCTCGAATGTCGTCTTGTGTTCTAGTCAGCTCCCAGTTAACCCATCTGTCTCTCTAACACAGCGGAAGAGGTTCATATCAATTTATTCATGAGAAGATGTTACATCTGTGAGTACAGCAGGCTCTAACTATTTCTTTCCTTTCCTTTCTATCTCAATTCAGTAGCAATCTAAAGAGCACAGGCTTCTCAGCATATCCACTAGGGAATGCTGTTTTTCTAGGTGCAGGACTTTTTCAGGATTACCTTTGGTTTTTCTTAAGAATTGAAGGGGAAGTCACTTCATCTGCTTCTCTGCTCCCTAAGCTAGTTTGGCTTTGTAGCTCATATCCCTGCTCACTGCACATATTTATGGTGACCTGCTATCAGTTCTACATCACTGGTTTTCAGTCTCAATCCCGAGCTCCTGGATAGCCCAAGGCTGATATCAAGGCCCAAGGCTGATTTGACCTATTGGTCTGAAGTTCCCTTTCTGATCTTATGGATGGTTCAGCCTGGCTATTGCTGTTTCCAGTCCCCCAATGAATAGATGGTCTCTGTTTCCTTGAGGATATCCACAATCTCTTTGGCTGGCAGAAAAACAGAAATCTCTAGATTCATACCTCCCCTATTGTCCAAACAGAAGTCCAACTTCATATCAAGTGATCTTGGAAACTTCTGTGACCCTTGAGAGGATACCAACCTACAAGTTATCCTTTATTGGAATCTTAGTCCAAATTCTTTTTGTAGAAGCTATTGTCTGGTTCCAATAGTCCATCTCCAGTTGATGGACAGGCCCTTCTCAGGGACATGTAGATGGCTTTCCATTGCTTTTATCTTCCTGTTCACTAAGGAATGTGACTAACTCTTTTATGTTATGTTATATTATGTTATGTTATGTTATGTTATGTTATGTTATGTTAGCAGGTGATTGTGATATAGTCTTTGTAGGACTGATGCTTCTTTGGGCCCAGTTTGTAGACTGCAAGAGTGCCTAGTCATTCAGCTTCTTGGTATGAGTGGCTATCTTCTGGTGCACCATCTTATGTTTTCCCTGGATGCCAAGATTTCTTAGGATTTTATTTCCTAACTGGAGCTCCTAACAATGAAACATCATCATGCTGTCAATTATCTCATTTTGAGCTTTTCTGAGCTGAGGCCATAATCAGGTACTAGACTAGCTGAGACATACTGGCAGTGACTCTCCTCCTCCTCCTCCTCCTCCTCCTTCTGTGGGGGTGTAAGATCCACCCACAGCCAGCACCCAGAAAGCTGCCAACAGCACAGGTTCTTTTGATCTGCTTAACTAAGGAAAGCAAGGTGAAGGGGTTGACAAGCTTACTTTAATTCAGCATACAAATATCATTCACTTAGTTCAGGGGAAGAGACCAGCACACTGAACTTCAGAGCAAATTGCAAACAAATTACAAACATCAACAGACAGACCAAATACAGATTCATAGTTACCAACATCTAGGTTCAGCCTGGGAGCTCAGAACAAGGGCTGACCCAGAGTCACGCAAGCCACCACTGCTTTGAGAATGAGCTCCCAGGAAAGGAGGCAAACCCCTGGTTTTATATCTTTTTCAGCGTTGGGGATGAGTCACACATGCGACTCACCCACGTGACCTAAAATCATCACAAAGAGGTGACTTAAACCCACGTGGTCTAAGAGCCTCTGCTGTCCCAGATATGTAAACTAGGCCCTCCCTGGAGTTAGCCCCACCTTGGGCCCCACCTTAGTTGCCAATCCACACCCACTAAGGTTTTACACCTAACAGGGGTTTGGGCCTGGGGCTTAGCACCTAGTAAGGCTCAATGAAATATGCTGAATTACTCAAAGCAAACAAAAGCCAAACTCTTCAAGGGCACTTGTTGAACTAAGTGCTAAGGAGCCCATTTTGCTTACCAACACACTCCTCCTCCTCCTCTTTCTTCTTCTTCTCCTCCATGCAGTGTAGAGAATTCCTAGTGCAAAACTTCCTTTACTAGTGCAGCTCAGCAATGTCTCTGCAACTTTTGGTCTTAGAGAGTTCCCCAGGGCATTGAAAGGTTAAATGATTTTCCCAGGATCTGTGTTTTTATCTTAAGAAATACTCATGCACCAATCATTAGACAAGCATAGTTCCAGCCCAAACATCAACAAAGAAGTAAAAATCTGTGACATCATTCTTGGTGGTGACATTATATGGCTACGCTAGAAACATCATATGCCAACCCCAATGAGCCTTTTGTTTAGATTTCAGGTGCTGCCACCCCCATCCAGCATGTTCAGTAGCATTTGATTAAAATGTTCTAATTGCAGATTTCTTTGAATATAGAAAGGGATGGTTCTAGACTTTTTGATCCCTGCCAAATCTAACACCTTCTAGGGTAGCTTGTTCTCAAAATCTTGACCCTGGTCAGAATGGATCCTGGCAAAGAAGCTACACCTAGAGAAATATATCTCCCACAATACTTTGGCAACTGTAGAAGCTTTCTGGCTCTTGGTTGGATATGCCTACTGAATGAAACGATCTGTTACTACCTGGATGTTGCTTATATTCTTCCAAAGTCTTACCAGAAATAAATTGACAAAATGCACACAAGTTGCAACATTTTGCTCGTTCTTATTTATTCCAGGTACAAGTTGCTAGCACTTTCCTTTGAACATAGCAAACACAGGCTTCACATATACTAAATATGTCAGCTATTATTTTAGACTAGTGGAATCTATTTCAACCAAGTTCCAAGGGTCCAAAATTATGAGATAGCACTTGTATGGCCCTGTAACAGTTGTACTTTTTGTAGGATCAGTTGTAGTCAGGTTTTGTACTCCATTTCAGACACAGGCACAGACACAGACACAGACACACAGACACAGACACACAGACACAGACACACAGACACACAGACACACAGACACACAGACACAGACACACAGACACACAGACACACACACAGACACAGACACACAGACACACAGACACACACACAGACACAGACACACAGACACACAGACACACACAGACAGACAGACACACACACACACAGAGACACAGACAGACAGACACACACACACACACACACACACACACACACACACACACACACACACACGAGGTTAATGAAGGAAACTGTTCAGTCAACTTGTTGAATTTACAAGGTGGTGAGCCTTTGCCTAGGACTTTTGAAAGCACCTCTCTTCATAGAGTATTGGCATGCATTTATCCACCAAATTCACAATATCTCTCCTATGTGCCCTCTTTTCCACTCACAAATCTACCATCCTGGTACAGGCTCTTATCACTTCATGTCTGGGACTATGGCAATAGCCTTCTAGTTGGTTTCCCCTAATTGGTCTTCTCCCCACTCCAGTCCATCTTCCACTCAGCTACCGAAGTGATCTTCCTAAAACACAGGTCCAAGCATGGCAAACCCCCACCCCCAACTCAAACTCCAGGATCAAATATAAAATCTTCTGTTTGCATTTTAAATTCATTCACAACTTGGTCCATTACTACCTTTTCTTACACCCTCCACTCCTCTACATACTCTATGATCCAGTGACACTGGTCTCTTTGCTGTTCCTTCCATAAGTCACTTCTCCTGACTCTGTGTCTTTGCACAGGTTCTTCATGCCTAGACTCTCTCCCTCCTCATCTCTGACTTCTGGCTTCCTTCAAGACTTCAAGCTCAATGACCACATTCTGCAAAAAGCTTTTCCCAGTCCCCTTCCTTTATTTTCCCACTAGCACCTTCTCTCTGAGTACCTCCCATTTATGTCATTTACATTTTGTATGTACATAGCTGTTTCTATGTTTTATCTCCATTAGAATGGGAGCCCCTTGAAGGCAGGAACAATGTTTTTTGCTTTTCTTTGTATCCCTAGAAATTAGCACAGTGCCTGGCATAGGGTGCTTAATAAATGCTTGATGATGATGATGATAAATGATACAAAGAAAATAGGGGACCTTGGAATACAGTATTCCAAAAGGCAAACAATATTGGTTTATAGCCCAGAATAAGTAGGCTGCAAAGCCTAGGGGAAAAAATGCATTTTTAGTGAATGAAATAGATTTCTTCCAAGCATTTCTGATGGAAAAAAATCAGAGTAAGAACTTTGAAATACAAACACAAGAGTCCAGGGAAAACTCAAAGTATTGCTACATTTAATAAGAGGAGGGGAAGCACCTTTATTCAGAGTGTTGAGGGAATTAAATAAGGAAAAAAATTTACATGATAACTTTGTTGTATATTTGGAGGGAATAGCAAATTGTACATAGCAGATTTTCAGTTTTGTGTGCAATCATCTTTTTTATGGAAAAAAATCCATGTTATAGAAATGCTTATTTTGTTCCATAAATTGAAAATAAAATACATTTAAACAAAAGAAAAATAGAGGTTTGGAGTAGTTGATTGGTTCTCTTCTGAGAATTTTAAGAGGAGAAAGAGAAAAGGTGAAAGAAATACACTAATGTAGAAAGGAAGAAGGGGTGGAACTCCCAATTAGGTTGAATGAGAAGAGCAGACATCAGATGAACCTCACTCTTATGTGAAATGAATGAAGGAGGGTTGAAAACGCACATAGTACCTATACTTTTAAAGTAATTTGCTACAGAAATATATCAAACTTCACAGAAAAACAAGTGGGAATTCGGTAAGGAGGCTGTTAAGAGGGAGGATTACACATGGAAGGGAATAGTCAAGAGCAAAACAAATGTTCTGTTTTACAAGGGATTAAAGGTGGGGGGTGAGAGAAAAGCACTGGGATCTACTGGAGACTGCAAGTAGCGGTATATGACATAACGGGATATTATTGTGCCATGAGACATTATGAAAGATGTGATTTCAGAGAATTCTGGGTAGTATGAACTGGTGAAGAATGAAGTGAATAGGACTAGGAGAATAATTTACGCAAAAACAACATTGTAAGGAAAAACAACCTTGAAAAATATACACTCACACGAGGGTGCGCGCCCACACACACATACACACACACACACACACACACACACACACACACATTAAAGCAGGCAATATGAAATGGAGAGTCCTGGTTGCATATGCAATTCTCTTTTTGTGTTCTGATGTGTATATGGAATGCTCATTTTGTGGGTGGCGTTTAAGTTCAGAAATTTGAAATTTTAATTTAATTTTAAAGAGAAAAGGAAACAAGCCCAGAGATGACTTGGCCAAGGTCACAAAGGTAAAAGTGGTAAAGCAGAATTAATACTTGGGTCTTCTGAATCCAAATTCATCAGGTTTTTTCCCACCTTTGTTGTTGAGTTGATTCAGTTGTGTCCAACTCTCTGTGACCCCCTTTGGGGTTTTCTTGACAAGGATAATGGAGTGGTTTGCCATTTCCTTCTCTAGCTCATTTTACAGACAAGGAACTGAAGCAAACAGGGTTAAGTGACTTGCCTAGGGTCACACAGCTAGTAAATGTCTGAGGCCAGATTTGAACTTGTCCTCCTGACTCTAGGGTTGGCAATCTATCCACTTCTCCACCTAATGTGCTACGGTCCCTCCTGGGAATTCCTGAGCATTGTGCCTTTTGGAAGAAGAAGATTGCACCTTAACCTCTCTCGGGAGAAGGAGAAATAAAAGACAGAGCCATGAGATGAGGGAACGGAAGACCTTTGCCCTCCCCCTCCTATAACCGTGAGTTATTTGGCCAATTCAGGTGCAATGATGGGAAGGGAGTTGTCCAGCAGCTCCAAGCACATTTGCTTTCTGGAAGGAGTCCAAATCACAGAGTGGTACTATATATCTCAGAGGGACTGTGTAGAACATTATAGGTTAGGAATTTAGAATATGTGTTACCACTCTGGCACATCCAAGTCCAGTTCCCTGCAGAGAAGAGCTGTAGTGTATTAGGTGTTTTCTGTATCTATTTATGGGCTCCTATTAGCTCTTTAGATTTTCTTCATTTTCTATGGGTAAAATGCATGCCTTCCTCTATACAATGTGCATTGGTTAGCTCTTGAGTCTCCCCTCCCCTATCCAGCTGGCTTTTCATTTTATATAATCAAAATTATTTATTTTGTCTCCTAGCACCGCTTCTGTCACGTTAATAATTCTCTCCCTGGTCATAGTTCTAAAAGGTATCACTTATCCTTCTTTCCCTTTTAAAAAAAGGTGAGCTTTTGAAATCAATGTTGAAAGCTAAAAATATTAAATAAAAAATAAATAAAATAAAAAATTTAAAAAGCAATCTCAAAAAAGTGAACTTTTATATTTATGTCACATGTTCATTTGGAGCTTATTATGGTATATGGTATGAAATGTTGGCATATATTTAATTTTTCTAAGACTGCTTTCTGGTAATGCCAAAAGTTTTTATCAAATACCCTAAGAGTAGGTGTCTTTGAGTGTATCAAATACTATGTTGCTGTGTTTATGTGTATAAATTTTTATGTATATATATTTGATATAGTATATCAAATAATATGTTGCATCCAGGTCTGGCATGAGATTCATTTCTTTAGTTTCATATATTTAATGTTATAATATGTATTATTGAAGTTGTATTATATATTATGTTAACTACATACCAATATTACCAATGTTAGCTGCCCACACTTCTATTGTGAATGCTATATTTACGTGAGAGCGTAAGCATTGTATTATGTAGTTAGAATGACTGCCTATGAGTATTATATGTTAAACCATGATGATTATGATATATATTCACAGATGTTCTGGTGTGCTCCATATGATTTGCAGGGAATGTGAGTGTTTCTTTGAGGGGAAGCCATATAGAGGATTATAGCTGTGCCTGGACACAGATATAATGGGCAGTCCCACTCATAAATCTTCTAAATGTAAACATACCAACCCAGCTTTGGCTGTTACAAAAAGAACCAAAGAGGAAGGGGGTAGAAAAATTGTAGGATGCAATAAAAAGATATTCACAGACTGGTGACTCAAAAGGGAAGGAGACAATGGCAGGCTCAGGAGTCTCTCTCCAGGCCTGGGTCGGCTCTCAATTTAACTCCACTCCTCTGCTATTCATAAACAGGCAGCAAGGACTGATTGATGTCCCAAGCAACCCGGCCAATAACCTAACCACACTGAGTAGCAGTCAGAGGGCAGGATCAGAGGTTTCTGCCAGTATCAGAACACAAGGGGAAAAGAAAAGTATCAGGTGCTACAAGTTCCCTAAATGACTTGCTTTTACTCTTTGGGAGGCTATGAGTAGAATGACAGATGGCTGGTGTTTGTCAGACCCTCGTGGGAACAGATGACAAGAAGATTCAACTCTCTGAGAACCACAGAGGGCTTGATGTCTCTCCCCACCCCCACCCCCCAGTGCCCTTGAGTGTTGGGTAAAGTGCATAACTGCTTGGGTGGAAATAGATTTGTGGAGTCTGAGCCCTCATCCCTAAAAAGGATTCATGACTGGACAGTAGCTGGCCCTGGGGGTTAAGTGATACTCTAAGTGACCTAAATAGCCCCCAAGGGCTCAATTATCATTGTTATACAGATGACTCCCAAACCTACTTATCTAGCTTTTCTTTCTCTCCAAAGTGCCAGTTTTCAAAGCTTGCTGGATATCTGCTGGTTGTCCCATAGGCATCTCCCATTCAAACTGTCCAATGGGGAGCTCATTATCTTTCCCCCTGAACCTATACTTTCTCCTGACTGCCTTATTTCTATTACCATCCTTATAGTTACCTGGGTTCAAAACTTCAGAGTCATTTTCTTTTTTGGGGCAGGGGAAGGCTGGAAGGGGCAATTGGGGTTAAGCCTGGGGTCACATAGCTAGTAAGTGTCTGAGGTCACATCGAACTCAGGTCCTCCTGGTCTTTCTGGGCCAGTGCTCTATCCACTGTACCACCTAGCTGCCCCCAGAGTCATTCTCAAGTCTTTACCATGTATCCCCACATTCCTATCCCTGCCCAAATCTATCAGTTGCTAAATCTTGTCACTACTACCTCCATAACATCTCTGATGTCTGTCCTCTTCTCTCCTCTCACATAGGCACTGCCCTAGTTCAAGACCTTATCACATCTCCTCTAGACTATTACAATTGCATCCTAATTGCCTTCCCTGTTTCCATCCTCTCCCCTCTCTAAATCATCTTCCAAAGAGCTGCCATATTGGTATTCCTAAGCCACAGATCTAATGATGTTCTCCACTGCTCAAGAGGCTCCATGAACTCCTTATTGCCTTTAGGATAAAATGCAAATTTCTTGGTTTGGCATTCAAGGCCCTTTAAACTTCTCCAGCCTCAGCCAAGATGGTGGCTGGAAAGCAGGGACTTGCCTAGGGCTCTCCCCCAGGACCCTTCAAACACCAATAAAAAATGGCTCTGAACAAATTCTAGAACTGCAGAATCCATGAAATAGCAGAGGGAAGCAGGGTTCCAGCCCAGGACAGCGTGGATGGTAGCTGGGTAAGGTCTATGGCACAGAGCAGGGAGTGGAGCAGAGCAGAGCCTGGCGTGAGCCGAGGCACCCAGACCAACCAGACCAGGAGCCAGGCAGAACAGGCCCTAGCACCCTGAATCAGTGAGCTGTGGCAGTTACCAGACTTCTCAACCCACAAACACCAAAGACAACAGAAAAGGTTAGTGGGAAAAGCTGCGGGGACAGAGTGAAAGGAGTTTGTGGTTAGGCCACCACCCTGGAAGATGGTGGAGGTGGTGCATCTCTGAGGACAGAACTACAGGTACAGTTGCTTCTGGCCCCAGGCCCACCTGGTGGGAGGAATTAAGTGGCGGATCAGAGCTGGAGTGCAGAGCCTGCTTAAGATCTGAGTCAGGAGGTCCTGGTTGGTGGTTCTTGGGGGAGGAGGAGCGCCAGTGTGGCAGAGCTTGCTGTGTAAAAATAGCTCTGAAAACAACAGCGCAGCCCCTCAAGCTTGGGACAAAGTACTCCCTACTCTACAAGCAGTCATATCCTGACAAAAACTCAAGGGTCAAGTAGTTGGCTGGGAACATGGCCAGGCAGCAAAAACGGTCTCAGATTCAGAATCAGACTTTGGAATCTTTCTTTGGTGACAAACAAGACCAAAACATACAGCCAGAAGAAGTCAACAAAGTCAAAGAGCCTACAACAAAAGCCTCCAAGAAAAACATGGTCTCAGGCCATGGAAGAGCTCAAAAAGGATTTGGAAAAGAAAGTTAGAGAAGTAGAGGAAAAATTGGGAAGAGAAATGAGAGTGATACGAGAAAACCATGAAAAACAAGTCAATACTTGCTAAAGGAGAACCAAAAAAATACTGAAGAAAATAACACCTTAAAAAATAGACTAACTCAAATGGCAAAAGAGCTCCAAAAAGCCAATGAGGAGAAGAATGCCTTGAAAGGCAGAATTAGCCAAATGGAAAAAGAGGTCCAAAAGACCACTGAAGAAAATACTACCTTAAAAAGTAGATTGGAGCAAGTGGAAGCTAGTGACTTTATGAGAAATCAAGATATTATAAAACAAAACCAAAGGAATAAAAAAATGGAAGACAATGTGAAATATCTCATTGGAAAAACCACTGATCTGGAAAATAGATCTGGGAAAGATAATTTAAAAATTATTGGACTACCTGAAAGCCATGATCACAAAAAGAGCCCAGATATAATCTTTCAAGAAATTATCAAGGAGAACTAGCCTGATATTCTAGAGCCAGAGGGTAAAATAGAAATTGAAAGTACCCACCAATCACCTCCTGAAAAAGATCCCAAAAAGAAAACTCCCAGGAACATTGTTGCCAAATTCCAGAGCTCCCAGATCAAGGAGAAAATACTGCAAGCAGCCAGAAAGAAACAATTTGAGGATTGTGGAAACACAATCAGAATAATACAAAATCTAGCAGCTTCTACATTAAGGGTTTGAAGGGCTTGGAATATGATATTCTGGAGGTCAATGGAGCTAGGATTAAAAAACCAAGAATCACCTACCCAGCAAAACTGAGTATCATGCTCCAAGGCAAAATATGGACTTTCAATAAAATGGAGGACTTTCAAGCTTTCTCAATGAAAAGACCAGAGCTGAATAGAAAATTTGACTTTCAAACACGAGAATCAAGAGAAGCATGAAAAGGTAAACAAGAAAGAGAAATCATAAGGGACTTACTAAAGTTGAACTGTTTTGTTTACATTCCTACATGGAAAGATGATGTGTATAATTCATGAGACCTCAGTATTAGGGTAGCTGAAGGAAATATACATACATACATATATATATACAGAGAGAGAGAGAGACAGAGAGAGAGAGAGAGAGAGAGACAGAGAGAGGAGCGAGGGGAGATACAGATACACAGAGACAGAGACACAGACACAGACAGAGGGCACAGGGTGAGTTGAATATGAAGTGATGATATCTAAAAAAATAAAATCAAATTAAGGGATGAGAGAGGGATATATTGAGAGAGGGAGAAAGGAAGAGATAGAATGGGGTAAATTATCTCTCATAAAAGTGGCAAGAAAAAGCAGTTCTGTTGGGAGGGAAGAGGGGGGCACGTGAGGGGGAATGAGTGAATCTTGCTCTCATCAGATTTGACCTGAGGAGGGAATAACATACACACTCAATTAGGTATCTTACCCCACAGGAAAGAAGGAGGAAGTGGATAAAAAAGGGGGGACAATAGAAGGGAGGGCAGATGGGGGAGGAGGTAATCAAAAGCAAACACTTTTGAAAAGGGAAAGGGTCAAGGGAGAAAATTGGATAAAGGGGAATAGGATAGGAAGGAGCAAAATATAATTAGTCTTTCACAACATGAGTATTGTGGAAGGGTTTTGCATAATGATACACATGTGACCTATGTTGAATTGCTTGCCTTCTTAGGGAGGGTGGGTGGGGAGGGAAGAGGGGAAAGAATTTGGAACTCAAAGTTTTAAAAGCATATGTTCAAAAAAATGTCTTTGCATGCAACTAGGAAATAAGATATATATGCAATGGGGCATAAAAATCTATCTTGCCCTACAAGAAAGTAAGGGAAAAGGGGATGGGGGGGAGTGGGGTGACAGAAGGGAGGGCTGACTGGGGAATGGGGCAATCAGAATATATGCCATTTTGAAGTGGGGGGGAAGGTAGAAATGGGGAGAAATTTTGTAATTCAAACTCTTGTTTAAATTAATGCTGAAAACTAAAAATATTAAATAAATAAATAAATAAATAATCATTAAAAAAAGAAAAAAGAAAAAAAATCATCTCCAGCCTCTCTTTCCAGATTCATTCCACTTGCTCCCCACCAGGTACCCCAAGTTCCAGCCAAACTGGCTAGCCTACTGTTGCTTGAGCTTGCTATTCCATCTTCACCTTCACGGCCTCTCTATGGGTTATCCTCCATTTTTGGAACTCTTCTTCCTTCTGCCTCTTGGGATCCCAGGCTCCCATTAAGGCTCAGCTCATGTCATTTCCCACAAGAGGCCTTTCCTGATGAGTCCTGTCATTAATGTTCTTCTTCCAGAAATTACTTTCCATTTTAAAGTTTCTGTGTACAGGTTAAACCCCCTCAGTAGAATGTAAACTCCTTGTGGGCAGAGCCTATGTTATTTTGGTCTTTGTGCCTTGGATACAGTACATGCTTATTAAATGCTTGTTGAACTGAATTCTAGCTTTTCTCTTTCTGTCCATTGGCTATACTTTTAATTTCTTGACCAGTCTCATCAATTTTAAGTAATCAAAAAGCTGTCCTTGCTGTTCCATACCACAGATAGATATATTCTGGGCCAGGCCTAACTCAAACTGGTCCCTTAGTTAAGGTTCACTATTGGAATCAAATGAAACCAACCAATGCTTAACAAAAAGAGGTTTATTTGACAATAGCGTGGAAATATGTGGATCTGCATAGCACTGGGAGATATCTTTGCTACGACAACTATTAAAGACACATATAAGGATAAACAAAACAGACCCAGACTTAGGGATCACCGTATTACAAGGTATTAAACCAAGATTTAAAAAAAATGTAGCATATTCAATCATATTCTCAGTACAAAATATTATTAATAGTAACAGTTTTGGTGAGAGTAGAAAGATTTTTGTGCTGCTAATAAATAAGATAAAATACTTTAAAACATAATAGCAAGGAAAGGATACTCGGTACACATATAGCACTGGTACAATGCTTTCAGTAAGAAGAGCCCTCCCTCCTCCTTGTTTTCATGTGGAAACATTTCCCATCAAAAGTGCATCTTGGACCAGAAGGATGTGTTGGGAATGGGAAATCTGTCAGGTCTGAAGAGAACTGCTTCATCTTGGCCTGGCCCTTTTATGCTCTAGGTGATGGGGAAGCTGATTCAGGTTGGAGCCCTAGTCTTCTGGACCAATCAAGGCTTAGGGACAGCCTTCCTGCTTTGAGGGGGAAACTAGGTCAGCCTACATGGCAGGGACCATAGTAGATGTTGCTTCCACTGTAAGGCACCGCTCTATGCTTTTATCACATACTAATCCCCTGGTCACTTAAGTCTGTCTGCCATCACCCATCTGTTCCTCATGCAGTGCTCTTTTCTTTGACTACTGCCAGCTTTTTCTAATGTAATAGAAGATTGGAAGTCTTCCCTCCTTAATTCTGAAGGGTAGCAAGGAATTGGGCATAAATATCCACTGAATTGTTCACACTACCAAACTGTCTGTCTGTGCTGTTAGCCCTTAATCAGGGAGGGACAAAAGCAGGTACCTTGATGTCCTCAATAAGCCCTCTACATTTCTCCTGAGTCCTAGGTTTCTCCTAGAGTGCTGGGCCTGGAGTCAGGAAGACTCATCTTCATGAGTTCAAATCCAGTCTCAGATGCTTACTAATTAGGTGACCTTGTGTACTAGCAATATATGGAGAGTCTCTTATATTTTGCAATACAGAACCACATAGGCATTTTGACAATTATCATCTATATTGTTATTATTGCCTTGCTAATACACCCTGTTCAAGTCACTTAGCCCTGTCTGCCTCAGTTCCTTGTCTATAAAATAAGCTAGAGAATGAAATGGCAACCAACTTCAGTATCTTTGCCAAGAAAACCTCAAATGGGGGTTTGGAAGAGTTGGGCATGACTGGAAAAAAATGACCAATATATTTCTCCACATCAGTTATTTGTCATTCTCATGTTATTTCGGCAACATGGCCCAGCTGGGACTTCAAGGGTTCTTCTCCAAATGAGTGTGAACATCCCCCAAAAATGACTGAGGTTTTGCATTTTAGATCCCTTGTAGAAGTGCTGGTAGGTTGGCAGTCTGCCCACTGTGACTATATACTGTTACAGAGTCACTGTCTGTTGAGAAAGGTCACTATAGAAGATGGTGATGCTATTGGGTCAGGAACTGTTGAGAATTGTGTTGCCAGCCCCAACAGACCTCCTGTTTTGTTTTCAGTCAATTTTCTTTTCACCAGGAGAGGTTTAGATTTTCTTAACATATCCTGGTTAATAGTAAGGAGGTTAATAGTTAGCTACCAAACCCCACCACTAATAATTGTCTTTTTGAGATCAAATAGAGAAGAAAAGGACTTATGCGTACTAAAACATTTATAGCAACTCTTTCTGTAGTGGCAAAGAATTGGAAAGTAGGCAGCGCCCATCAATCGAAGAATGACTGAACAAGTTATGGTATACGAGGGTAATGAAATACTATTGTTCAGTAAGAAACGATGAAGGGAGTAGTTGAAGAGAAACCTTGTATGAACTGGTGCAGTACAAAGTGAGCAGAACCAGGAAGACAATTTACATAATAACAACAGTACTGTAAATCTGAGCAACATTGAACCCTGTTAACAGAATGACTAACCACAATTCCAGAAGACTCATGGTGAAACATGCTACCCATCTCCAGATAAAGAACCGATGGACTCAGAATGCAGATTGAGACATGCATGTGTTTCTCTCTCTCTCTCTGTATGCATATATATATATATATACACATATATAGAGAGAAAGACACAGAGAGGGACAGAGAGAGAGAGACAGAGAGAGAGAAGAGACAGAGACAGAGAGCCAATCAATGCAGGGATTTGTTTTGTTCGATTTTACAAGTTTATAATATGTTCTGTTTTTCTTACTTTCTCAAGGGGGGGGAGGGAAAAGGGGAAGTGAAAGGGGAGAATGTGGATCTGAAAATAAAATTAAATTGAATTTGAAAAAAAATTACCTCTGGTGATAGTGGAATGTCACACTATTTTAGGCAGTTTACAAAATACATTTCCACAATACTATACATCTCCCTCTCCAAGTTGTTCACTGTCCTTATAATGTCATTGTTATCATCACAATCAATATATATCCCCTGAAGTTTATAGTTCTTGATAACAAACTTATTAGCTTCCATTTCTGCATTGCTTTAAGCATTGCAAAACACTTGACACACCTAATCTCACTTGATACTCACAACAACCCTATGAGTCAGGTGGTTTTGTTATTCTCATTTTAAAGATGAAGAAACTGAGGTTCTTGTCTTGGGTGGCCTTTTCACTAGGCAATAATTCATTTTGATAGCTGTGTCTGACCTCATGGTTTGAAGTGCTACAGATACATAAATTTCTAGTTGTAAAAGGGAAACCAACTATATCCAAAAGAGATTTTTTTAAAAAAGGAAAAAGACCTATATGTGCAAAAATATAGTGGATCTGCTCGTGGTGGCAAAGAATTGGAAGTTGAAGGGAAGTCTATCAACTGTGGAATAGCTGAACAAGTTGTAGTATGTGATGGTGATGGCTGTAAGACATGACAAACAGGATGCTCTCAGAAAAACCTGGAAAGACTTACACGAGCTGATGCAAAGTGAAATAAGTAGTCCCAGGAGACCATTGTATACAGTAACAGCAACGATCAATTGTAAATGACTTGGCTATTCTCAGCAATACAATGATCCAAGACAATTCTAAAAGACTTATGATGAAAAATGCTATCCATCCCCAGAGAAAGAAATGATGGAATCTCAATGCAGATTGAAGCATCCTTTTTAAAAAAAAAACTTTCTTTTTTGGGGGCATTGTTGTTGTTTTGGTCTGTGTTTTCTTTCACAACATGACTAATACGGAAATATTTTTTGCACAAGCAAACATGTATAACCTATAGCAAATTGCTTGCCTTCTCAATGAGGGGAGAGGGGAGGGAGGAAGAGAATTTGGAACTCAAAATTTAAAAAAATGAATGTTTAAAAATGTTTTTCCATGTAATTGGGGAAAAATATACTAAATTTTAAAAAGTGAGACTAAATGATGGACCAAACCATTATTTTATTATTACTTATCATATACGGAAACCACAAGTGAAATCTCCCATTTTAGAAGTTATTATTTTTGTTTTCAGTCATTTCAGTAGTGTTCAGCTCTTCTTGACTCCATGTGGGATTTTCTTGGCAAAGATGCTGGAGTGGTTTGCCATTTCCTTTTCCATCTCATTTAACAGATGAGGAAGCTGAGGCAAACAGGGTGAAGTGACTTGCTGTTAGTATCTGAAGCTAGATTTGAACTCAAGATGAGTCTTCCTGTTTATAAGTCCAGTGCTCTATCCACTGCACCACCTAGCTGCTCCCCACCATTTTAGAAGACTATTTCCTTTTAAAAAAAGGACACATCTGTGTTAAATCTAGTTTATTGCAACCCTTTTTGCTTGCCCTTGAATAGTTTCTAGTTTTCTTTGAAGTACAGCCTTATATAACCTCAGTTTGCATGTTGAATTTGGACAGGGTTTTTTTTCTTTGTGAATTTTTTCAATGGATCCCTCCTCTTTCACACACACATACCCACACATACACTTTGAAATAAAAGTAGATTTTGCATTGAGCAGACTGTCTGAGATAATTGCTATCACCCAAGTTCACTGGCTGTGAATCATCTTTAGGTCAGTTATCAGAACTTGCCCATCACAGATTTCTTCCAAATAGAGGCCAGCTGCCTCTGAGACCACTGAAAGTCTTGAACATGTGCTTGGATTTAGTTGCCCAAAAGACAAATTAATGCATTCAAAAAAACACCCTGAAAAAAACACAGATACTTAACAAGTTAGAGGCAGGTAGGTGGCTCAGTGTATAGAGCTCTGGACTCAGAGTCAAGAAGACCGGAATTCAAATCTGGCCTCAGATACTTACTAGCTGTGTGACCCCGGGCAAGTCACTTAACCTCTATTTGCCTCACTCGATTTCCTCATCTGTAAAAATGGGGGTGATAACAGCACCTACCTCCCAGGGTTGTTGTGAAGATCAAATGAGTTAATATTGTAAAGTGTTTAGCACAGTGCCTGGCACATATTAGGCACTTAATAAATGCTTGTTTAAAAAAAAAGACAACAATCATTTATTAATCATTTACTGTGTGGTAGGTACTGTGATTAGCACTGAGAATATTAATACAAGCAAATAGAAACAGTCCTGGCTCTCAAGAAGCTCACATTCTGATGGGGAAGACAAACATAAAAGGGAGCTCAAAAGCAGAGAGTGGGTTGGTGGAGGAGAAGCTAAGTCCAGAGATTCAGGAACAGAGTCAAGAGAAGAACGAAGGAGTGGATATATCTGGTCTGGGAATTTCCTCCAAATGGAGGTTCTGGAAGGAATTAACCAATTAGTGGAGAGGGCTATAGGGCAGAGGGATCTTCCAGAGTAATAAGGCTGCTGAGGTATGGAGGAGAAGTCTGGAGAGTGAGGAGCAGAACCAAAAGAGGAATAAAAGGATAAGCATGGTCTGAGAGCTTCCTCAAAATGGAGGTTTCAAAAGGAACTCACCAATTGAAGGAGGGGGATAGAGGGCAGAGGGTACTTCAGAGTAGAAGGATACAGGGAAAGAGGTATTTTCCAGGGTAAAATGCTGTGTACCTTTGCTTCTCATACATGGAACAGACTGCCCATGGTTGTCATGAGGCTAGTGTCTGAAAGAAAAAGGCAGTAAGTGCATTCATCCAACGAGGAAATTTAACAAATAATGCTAGAAAGACTTAATGAAGGTAGCTGTTATTACTCACCTTGCAGACAGAAGACCAAGTACTCCTCCTCTCTGGGGAAAGCTGTATCTAGAGCAGAATGACAATACAGTATGGGGGAAGTGTGATGGGCTGAGTGACTAGAAACTTGTGGTACTACAACACACTCTCAGGCTGGCTAAGATGGCTGGTGCCATGCCACATGGTGTCCCACATGGATGTCAGGGGTTCACCTATCTGCTTGGCCACCAAGGAGCTAGCAGGAATGCTAGCCTACTCCCCCAACTCCCCACCCCAGTCTCTAGAAACAGGAATTCTATAGGCTTAGAGGAACATGCTTTGAGCTGGATGCATCTGAGAGGATTTTGGAAATTTTCTTTATTCTTGTATTCACCAGCCATCTGAGCTCTAGCTAGCTACAATATTTCCCTCATCAAATGCTATTGAAATATATGCTAAGTATGTGTTGGGTACTGCTTTCACCTTTTAGTGGCACATAGGTAACATTCCCCACATAAATATCCATTTAGAAAGCATTTTGGTGAAAGAGGTTGGTCACCTTTCCAGCCCTTGGATTTAGCCTCATGATCCTGCAACTACACACCAGCTCTCCAATAATTATATAGCCACGGTAACTGCTTAGCCTCACACTGAATTATTTGATTCTTAATCTATTTCTCCTTGATCTACTTTCTGGGTCAGTTGTTTTTTCTATAATTTACATTTTCTTCTATTTTTTCAGTCTTTTGACTTTTAATTATTATTGGGTTTTTTTTGAAGTTTTGCGGTGTCATTAGCCTGTTTTTTCTGATTTCCAAGAGTTATTGTCTTCAGTAAGATTTCATACTTCTTTTACTAGGCTGTTAACTCTCATTTTCTATCTTTCTTCCATATTTCCAGTTTGTTTTTTAAAATAATTTTTAACTCCTTTAACTCTTCTAGGAATTCTTGTAGACCTTTGTACAATCTACATTTTTCTTTGAGACTTTGCTTGTAGATATTTTCAAGTCATTGTCTTCTTGTTTTTGAGTCTTGAGGTTTCTTGCCACCATAATAGCTCATTATGATGAGGCTCTTTGTTGTTGTTGTTTTGCTATTCTTACAGCCTACTTCTTGACTTTAGATTACATGTTAGTGTTGGGCTCTGTTCACTTCTGGGGAGAAAGGATGTCTGACCTGGGCTTCTGTCCCTTCTTCTTCTTCTTCTTCTTCTTCTTCTTCTTCTTCTTCTTCTTCTTCTTCTTCTTCTTCTGCTGCTGCTGCTGCTGCTGCTGCTGCTGCTGCTGTTGCTGCTGCTGCTGCTGCTGCTGCTACTGCTGTTGAACCCTGATAGAAATGATCCTAAGAGCTATTTCTATAAACTTATTTCCTAGGGCGTATCTAACTTTTTACTTTTTTCTATTTTAACTTAATTTTTATTTTTAGTTCCACATTCTTTTCCTCCACCCCCTCTCCTACCCCTTGAGAAGGCAAGAAATATGAAACCCAATATACATATACATTCATGCAAAATGTATTTCCACATTAGCCATGTTCAAAAACAAGAACAGCCCCTCCTCCCCAAAAAAAAACAAGAAAAATATGCTTCAATCTGTGCTCTGAGTCCATCAGTATTCAGTCTGAAGGCAGATAGCATTTTTTATTATGAGTCCTTTGGTGGATCATTGTGGATCATTGTGTTGATCGGAGTTACTAAGTTTCTCACAGTTGATTTTCCTTACGATATTGCTGTTACTGTGTACATTGTTCTCCTAAAGTGCTCACTTCACTTTGTATCAGTTCATATAGGTTTTTTTCTGGTTTTTCTCAAACCATCCCCTTCATAATTTCTTACAGCACAATACTATTTCATCACATTCATATACTATAACTTGTTCCCCTATTGATGAGCATCCCCTCAATTTCCAATTCTTTGCTACCACAAAAAGAGCTGCTATAAATATTTTTGTTCATAAGGGCTGTTTTCCTTTTTATTTGATCTCTTTAGGATGTTGCTTGGTCAAAGGTTATGCACAGTTTTATAGCCCTTTGGCTATATTGCCTTCCCTTCTGTTGCTTTCACAGCTCAATCTGGGGCCTGCATTGTTTTCAGTGCTTTCAAAGGGGTGTGATCTGAAGAAAGGTTTGTTTACTGTCTTCCTGGTCTAAACTCTGCAAGTCAGGTCTGTTGGCTTGTGTATAGTTGAGTTTTTGGACTCAGTCACTCTTAGCCTAATGGGAGGTTTTGCAGGTTCAGAGCAACTGAGCTGCTTTCTCTAATATTGGTTGCCTTGGTTATTACATTGAAGTATTATGTGCTGGCCTAAAAGTTAAAACTGAGTTGCTAAAGGACCCACATATAGGGGCAGCTAGGTGATGCAGTGAGTAGGGCATTGGCCCTGGAGTCAGGAGGACCTGAGTTCAAATCTGGCCTCAGACATTTGACACATCTACTAGCTGTGTGACCTTGGGCAAGTCACTTAACCCCAATTGCCCTGCCTTCCCCCCTCCAAAAAAAATTCTTTAAAGGACCCATATATACAAAAGTGTTTATGACTGCTCTTTTTGTGGTGGTAAAGAATTGAAAATTGAGGGGATGCCCATCAATTGGGAAATGGCTGAACAAGTTATGGTATATGAATGTAATGGAATACTATCGTGCTATAAGAAATGATGAGCAAGTAGACTTCAGAAAAACCTGGAAAGACTTAGATGAACCGATGCTTAGTGAGGGGAGCAGAACCAAGAGAACTTTGTACATAGTAACAGCTACATTGTGCAATGACTAACTTTGATTGACTTAGCTCTTCTCAGCAATGCAAGGATCTAAGACAACCCCAAAAAACTCATGATAGATAATGCTATCCACACAGAGACTGAATGCAGATGGAAGCAGACTATTTGCTCTCTTTTTTTGTTGTTTTGTTTTGTTTCTTCTTTCTTGTGGTTCCTCCCATTGGTTCTAATTCTTCTTTACAACATGACTAATGTGAAAATATGTTTAAAATGAATGTATATGGAGAGCCTATACTAGATTGCGTGCTTTCTTGTGGAGGGGGAAGAATGAGGGGGAGGAAATTAAAACTCAAAATCTTGTGAAGGTGAATATTGAAAACCAAAAATAAATAAACTAATTTTTAAAAAAACTGAGTTGCTGCTCTGCTCCTAGGATTAGAGCAACACAGCTAAAGTTTCTGAAATTTTTTCTGTGCTCAATACTCAGCTGATCCCCTCTCTGCTCTGGATCTATGACCCAGAACTGCATAACAGGTGACAAATCTGCCAAATGGCACCCAAACCTGCTCCCAGTTCAAGGCCTCCTGGTTTCTCTTTCTGCCCCTGTGCTTCCTGCCCTGTTGTTTAGTCTCAGCTCCCTTACTGCACCCTGGGTGCTGGAACGCTCCCTGCCATTGCCACCACTGCTGCCACATCCTCCTGGCCAGCCCCTCCCCCAGTGTCCACAGCCCTGTCTAGCTTCCTTAGTTGCCATGGGCTAGAAAAATGACTCACTGCAACTTTGTCTTGGCTTTCCCATTCAGAATTCTGTCTGGAACATTTTCTAGGTTGTTGGGGGAGGAGGTATGCTTGGAAGCTAAGGCAAAAGTGCTGACTCTCACTCTATCATCTTGGCTTTGCCCTCCACTGAACTACTGTACAATAAGAGTTCGACAAAAGGAAAATGTTTTCAGTGTAAGAGGAAGGCAGTTTAAACTTGACCCCAATACTCTTACTAAGTACTCTTACATCCTAGATGAGCCCACATAAATATAGCCTTGAATCCCCTTGATGAGTCTCTTCTGCACAGCTATGCCCAAATTTATGGCACTCTCTCTTGGTTCTCCTCCTACCTGTCTGACTGTTCCTCATTCTCTTTTGCTGGATTTTCATATGTGTCAGACCTGGTAACCAGGTGGAAATCCCAGGGCTCTCTCCTGGGTCTTCCCTTTTCTCTCTATATTGTTTCACTCAATGATCTCATCAGGTCCCACAGATTCAATTATCATTTTTATGCATATGATTCTCAGATCTATTTATCCCATCCTAATTTCTCTCCTGACCTCCAGTCTTACATCTCCGACTGCTTTTTGGAGATCCCCAAGTGGATGTTCCATAGATATCCTGAACTCAGCACATTCCAAACTGAACAAATTATGTATTTTCCCCAAACCCTCCCATACTCCTAATTTCCCTAGTCACCCAGGATGTCAACCTAGGTGTAATCCTCTACTTCTCACTCTCACCCCCCAATATCTAATCTGTTGCCAAGTCTTATTGATTCTACCTTCCCAACTGTAATGGCAAGCAAAGTGGGACTTTTTTGTTCTCTTTTGTTTTGGAGAGCTTCTCAGCACTAAGGCAATCAAGTGCCTTTGAGTCTTGCCTTTGTTTCAATCAAGAGACTTTGATTGAATCAGGAGTCTTTGATGATCTGTTTAAGTCATGGGAAGGTTTAGGTCACATAGTTTTGAGTCACATGGTTGTGATGCCATCTGAACCTGAAGAAGTATATACATACTCTGAGGTTAGCATGTTTTTTGGGGCTCACTCACTGGAAGAGTGCCATGTGATTTGACCAGCTGTTAAAGAGGCCCCTGGCTTTGAAAAACCCAGATGTTGATGCTTCTCTCTCTGGTAACTATGTATGTAATGTCTTGGACAGACAGCTAGAAGCCTGTCTGCTGATTTGTGTTATATTGCTCTGTTTATATAATTTCTGCTTGTAATTTCTGTTTCTGTTTTTTCTGAAGTTCAGGGTGCTGACTTTTTCCCCTGAATTAAGTGAATGATATATATATATGTTTAATTAAAGTGAGATTGTAAACCCCTCAAAGTTGCTTTCCTTAGAAAAGCAGATCAAAGAATTTGTGCTAGCAGCCCTCCTGTGTGCTGGTGTTATTGTTCTTACACAGCTACACAGTAGCTGCAAGTAGCATAGTTGTTACACCAACATACCTATATACCTCCTTCTCTTCTCTGACTCTACTGCCATTCTAATGCAGACCTTTATCACCTCACCCCTGGACTACTGCAGTAGTTTTCTGGCGGGTCTCTCTGCTTCAGATATCTCCTCACTCCAGTCCATCCTCCACTTGTCTGCCAAAGTGATCTTCCTAAAGTGTAGATCTGACTGTGTCACTCTCCCATTCAATAAGCTACAGTGGTTCACCTGTTATGTCCAGGATCAAATATAAAATCCTCTTTGACTTTTAATTAACCTTCACCATCTGTCCCCTTCCTATATCTCTGATCTTCTTATGCCCTCTTCCTCTCCATAAACTCTTTGATTGTGACACTAGCCTCCTTGCTATTCCTCCCACAAGATACTCCATCTCCTGACTGCATGCCTTTGGCTAAGCTATCCAGTCTTTGTACCTCTGCCCATTCTCTCTTCTCCTCATCCTCATCTCCATCTCCTGTCTTCCTTCAAGTCCCAGCTAAAGCCCCACCTTCTACAAAAGCTCTTCCCAGTCCTCTTCATGCTATTGCCTTCTCTCTGAGATAATCTCCAAGTTGTCCTGTGTATCTCTCATATGTACACAATTATTTACATATTTCTCCCGTTAAATTATAAAATAAACTCCTTGAGGGCAGGGAATGTACCAGGCATCTGGTACACAGTAAGTGCTTAATAAATGTTGGTTGATTTGTTGACTTCATGGTTCTAAGCCCTAATTGATGCATCTTCACATCAGACCAAATCAGATGACTAATTAATTCAATGCAAAGGCATTTAATTAAAACCAAATGCATAGTAAACACTAAGGGAATTGAGTTAAGTAACAAGCATACTCAACAACCATACTTAATTGGCTAATACCCCTAATTGTTTTCCAGGAACACTAGTCAGATCCCAAATAATTTTTCTGTCTCTCTAATACAGGAAGAAAGCCATACACCAGTTCATTCACAGAAAGGGTTTAGACTAGCCTGCAAAGCAAACTCTATAGTGTTACTTTCTTTTCCATCTAGATGCACTAGTAGTCCTGGGAACACTATAACCTTCTCTTGAGAACTTGAGAGAAAGGTGTTCACCGTATTTGTCTGTTTCTCCTTTGATTCCAGTGCTTCACTCATGTTATCTAAAATCGACATCTGTGGCCTCAGCATGGTCTATAGGTGACTGCTATTTCTTTGTCTCTATCTTGCCTACCCTAGACCTTTCCCTATGTAACCCTGACAGATCACCCCAGGAGATTGCAGTCTCCCATTTTAGAAGTATGTCTACTCAACTCCTCAATTATAAGTCTCATGGAGTGATGTCATCATGCTAAGTAATCCTCATATAGACTTCAGGGAGAAGTAGTTCAAAGAGTTCTTTCTCTAAAGATTGAGGCTCTCTCAGCCTCAAGCATTTTGGGAACATGGGGTTTATTCATAGTCATTCTCTGTACACACCCCCACCTTGAGTTATATACAAATTTAAAAGCTTTTGTATGAGCAAAATAAATGCAGCTAGGATTTGAAGGTAGGGAGAAAATCTTTGTACCTTATACTTCTGATAAA
Organism: Trichosurus vulpecula; assembly: GCF_011100635.1. Taxonomy (NCBI): domain Eukaryota; kingdom Metazoa; phylum Chordata; class Mammalia; order Diprotodontia; family Phalangeridae; genus Trichosurus; species Trichosurus vulpecula. The sequence continues at coordinate 76,941,666 of NC_050574.1, read as the reverse complement.
GGATATCTAAGATATATAGATATATCTCCATCTACATAGGGGACAGCTAGGAATCACAATGCATAGAGTGCCAGGCCTGGAGTCAGAAAGACTCATCATCATGAAATCAAATCTGGCCTCAGACACTTAATAACTGTGTGACCCTGGGCAAATCACTTAACCCTGTTTGCCTCACTTTCCTCATCTGCAAAATGAGCTAGAAAAGGAAATGGCAAACCACTCCAGTATCTTTGCCAAGAAAACTCTAAGTGGGGTCACAAATAGTCATACATGAGTAAACAACAGCAATAACAACCACAAAGCTATCTGGAACATCAGCATATATATATGATTAAGATATTCTAAAATGGATAAGTTGTTCTGAGTTGAGCCTGACTAAGGCCAGTCCCTTGGTTTAGGTTTGATATCAGAAGTAAGTGAAACACTCATACATCATTCAACAGTTAACAAAAAGAGATTTACTTAGCCATAACATGAGAAGAATATTCACCAAGAATAGAAATTGAGAATACCTGGAGCTCCCTTCTTGGTGCTATCCATTATGATTCACCAAGCAAGCCTCTGAGCACCTTAGAGGTTCTCATGGTTGCTTTATATACTAGTGATGAGGAAATAACATAAAAAATCTGACCCTTTAGTCCCCTGAGCTAAACATGATTCAAGGAAAGTTTCAATAGCTTTTAAGGAGAAGTTGGCCTAACTTGCATGGGGTGGGACCCCAGAAGTGGGTGGATAGGAGGTTAGGATATTGCTTCAACAGAATAAGTAGTCAAAAGACACGAAAATTTAGTTCTCAATAAGAAATCTGAACTATCAACAACTGTATGAAAAAATGCACGAAACATTAACAATAAAAATAACACAAATTAACATAACTGTCAGATTTGACCTCATACCCATCAAATTTGCAAAGTCAATAAAAGACTGAAAGAATCAAGATTGGTAATTTTGGAAGATAGTTATGCTGATACACTAATGGCAGAGCTGTGAATTAGTATAACCATTCTGGAAAATAATTTGCATTGATATAAGAAAAGTAATTAAATTGTTCATAGCTTTTAATTCAAGGATTCCATAATCAGGCATATACCTCAAGGAAGTAAGATATAGAAAGGTCATTTATATGTCAAAATATTCATAGTAGCACTGTTTGAATGTAAATCATGTGTTGCCCATGTAAGATGTGTATATCCACATGGGATTTATAAACATACAGACAAGCAGCTATAAGGGAGATATTGATAGATATCTCTTGCCTGTTCCTCTCCAAATTAGATTTTGATTCCTGCCTGGAAAGGAGCAGGAAAAATGGCCACAACACTAACCACTGTATTCTCCTCTGAGAGGGTTGTTGTTCAGTTATGTCTGGCTCTTCGTAATCCTGTTTGGGGTTTTCGTGATAAAGATGCTGGAGTGATTCGCCATTTTCTTCTCCAGCTCATTTTACATATGAGGAACTTGGGCAAGCAAGGTTAAGTGACTTGCCCAGGGTCACACAGCTAGTAAGTGTCTGAGGCCAGATTTGAACTCATGAAGATGACTCTTCCTGACTTCAAGCTGGGCACTCTAACTAGAATTATATCTATTTACCCCTACTAAATATTGTTGGTCCTGATTTTTTAGGTTCAAAAGCAAAAAAATAGATAACTTCCCTGGCCACTTTCTTAAAAGGGAGAGTGGAGCCCTTAGCTGAAATATACTACCTCAGCCCCTTCCTACCAAATGCTAGATACACAAAAGACCATCACAAATAGTGAAAAGTGTACAAACCCATTTGTCTAATCAATCACTCAATCAACAAATAAACATTTATTAAGTGCCTATTAAGTGCCAAGCACTGTGCTAAGTGCTAGGGATACAAAAAGAGGCAAAAAACAGTCCCTGCTCTCAAGGAGCTTACAATCTAATAGGGGAGACAAACAAATATATACAAAGCAAGCTATATACAGGATAAACAGTAAATAATTAACAGAGAGAAGGTACTAGAATTAAGAGGGTTGGAGAATTTCAGTAAAAGATAGGATTTTAGTTGGGACTTAAAGGAAGCAAGGGAGATTGGTAGTAGAGTAGAGGAGGGAGAACATTCCAGGCATGGGGGACAGCCAGAGAAAATGCTCAGAGCTAAGAGATGGAGTGTAAAAATCAAATAGAAGGGGCAGCTAGGTGGCACAGTGAGTTTCTACCAGCCCTGGAGCCAGGAGGACCTGAGTTCAAATCCGACTTCAGACACTGGGACACACTTACTAGCTGTGTGACCTTGGGCAAGTCACTTAACCCCAATTGCCCTGCCTTCTCCTCTCAAAAAAAATCAAATAAAAAACATAAATGAGAGTAGTTATATGTATTAGACTATGTAAAAAAAACAGGGAGATTGAATGAGTTTTCCCACAGAGAGTTGAGATATCTCAACTCAAACTAAGAGAGACAGCCTGTGAAAATTCTCCTGGTCTCACCCAAGAGGAAATTCCCTAAAGACTCTATGATGGCAAAGAGAAAATTAGGGACCTGTTGAGGATTTGATTTCCTTTGCATGCTTGACACTCCCAAGTCTTTCTTCTCTTTCCTTCCTGGAGTCAGTCCAAAATGAGAGTCTAGAATCATCCATGCCCTCTCATAAAGTGAGAATAAAGAATATCTCTGCTCCCCAAAGCTCCACCTCTCACACAGTCGTACAAGGTGACGTCTTCATTCTCCTCACCAATTAAGAATCACTTTCTTTTTTAAAATTTATTTAAGATATTTTTATTTTAAAAAATTTTCCCCGTTACATGTAAAAACATTCATTTTAAAAACTTCGAGTTCCAAATTCTTTCCCTTCCTCCCTCCCCCCACCCCTTGAGGAGGCAAGTAATTCTATATAGGCTATACATGTGTCGTCATGAAAAACATATCCATAGTAGTCATGTTGTGAAAGAAAACATAGACCAAAAAAAAACCCCTCAAGAAAAATAAAGTAAAAAAAAAGTATGCTTCAATCTGTATTCAGACACCATCAGTTCTTTCTCTGGGAATGGACAGCATTTTTCATCATAAATCCTTCTGAGTCATATTGGATTATTGTATTTGCAAGTATAGCTAAGTCACTCACAACTGATCTTACAATATTGCTATTAGTTTGTACACAGTACATTGTACTTTGCATCAGTTCATGCAAGTCTTTCCAAGTTTTTCTGAAAGCATAGCAATCACTTTCTACAGGCAGCATGTAATATTGCTTCATTGAAAGTCAGGCTATATGTGTTAGCAAAAACTAAAAACAAAGTAAATATACATCAGTTGATCAAATAACTAAACAAACTATGGTAGATAAATATAACAGAATATTTTTGTGTTGTAAGAAAAGATAAAAATGATGAATATAGAGAATCATTCAAAGATTGATGAACTGATGTAAAGTGAAGTAAGCAGAGCCAGGAAAGCAATATGCACAATGGCCATAACAACATACATAGAAATAAGGATAATAGCAAAATAACTGAAACGAAATTCTGTGAAATTATAATGACCAAACCTGGTTCTAAAGAAGAGATAAGATAAAGTGCCTTTCTTCTTTCTTTGAAGAGGTGGGGGTTTATGAATATGAAATGTTATGGATAAATCAGACTTTTTCAAAGTATTGCCTAGTCTTATTGAACTCTTTTTCCCCCTTTTTATAAAGGATGGTTCTCCAGGATGGGGGACATACATTGGAAAATCTAAATGATATAAAAACAAAAGATGTCTATAAAAATTTACTATTAAAAATATTGAAATAGTTGATATTGATAGGGAAAGATAGGAAAGATAGACACAAACCCTGGTGGTGGCATAGATGCTGATGGAAGAACTGTGAACTAGTCTAACTATTCTGAAAAACAATATGAATTTATGCAAGAACAGTCATTAAACTGTTCATATCAGAGACCTCACTACTGATCATGTATGAGAGAAAGGTAAAAAATAGAGAGAAAAGTCTCATTTATGCCAAAATATTCATAACAGTACTTTTTGTGTCAGCAAAAAGTAGAAACAAAATAGATTACATCAAATGGGGAGTAACAGAACATATTGTGGTATATGCGCATAATGTAATTATTATGCTACAAGAAATGATAATGCAAAACTTTCAGAGAAAATTGAGAAAATTTATATGAACTTAGTATACAGAAAGAACAATATATGTAATAATTAAAATAACTGAAAACAACATGAAAGGTAGGTGAACTGAGATTCAATACATTGATTGATCTTAGTTCTAGAGAATAAATGATGAAACACACTTCTCTGCTGTCAATAGAAAAATGGAGAACTAAAGGTATAGAATGCTGCATATGATCCCAAATATATTCACTATTTATGTTGGTTTTACTTCACTCTTTTTCTTTGTTACAAGAAAGTATTTACTGTAGGGGTGTATATCTTTGTTAGGGCAGCCAGGTGGCCTAGTGAATAGAGAACCAGGCCTGGAGTCAAGAGGACCTGAATTCAAATCCGGGATACTTACTAGCTGTGTGACCCTGGGCAAGTCACTTAACCTTGTTTGCCTTGGTTCTTCATCTGTAAAATGGCCAACCACTCCACAGTATCTTTGTGAAGAAAACCCCAAACGGGGTCACAAACAGTCAGACATGATTGAAACAACTGAACAACAATAACAACAAATAACAAAAACAGCATACCTTTGTTACAAAAAGGTACTTTCTGGGGGAAAGATTGTGTAGTAAAAATGAAAAAGTACACCTGTAGTTTTTTTAAAAGTTATGGTTACCACATGTACAAAAATATTTATAGCAGCTCTTTTTTGTGGTGGCAAAAAATTGGAAATTGAGGAGATGCCCATCAATGCTGAACAAGTTGTGGCATATGAATGTAATGGAATACTATATTACATAAGAAATGATGAGGAGGATGACTTCAGAAAAACCAGTAAAGACTTACATGAACTGATGCTGAGTGAAATGAGCAGAACTAGGAGAACACCTTACACAGCAACAGCAATAACTAAATTGTGCAATAACTAAAACTTTGATAGACCAAGCTCTTCTTAGCAATGCAAGCAACTCCAAAAGATTCATGGTGGAAAATGCTATCCACATCCAGAAAAAAGAACTATGGAGTCTGAATGCAGATTGAAGCATACTATTTACTCTCTCTCTCTTTTTTGTTTCTTCTTTCTCATGTTTCCTCCCCTTGGTTCTAATTCTTCTCTACAACATGACCAACGTGAAAATACGTTTAATATGAATGTACATGTAGAGTCTATATCAGTTTACCTGATGTCTTGGCATGGAAGGAGGTGAAGGAAGGGGAGAAAATTCAGAACTCAAAATCTTATGAAAGTGAATGTTGAAAACTAAAAATATATTGTTTTTTTCAAAAATTATGGTCACTTTAGGGGGCAGAGCCAAGATGGTGGAATAAAGGCAGGGATTCACCAGATTCCCCTCCAAACAACTTTAAAATAATGCCTCAAAATGAATTCTGGAGTGACAGGACCAACAAATGGTCAGAGTGAAACAATTTTCCAGCTCAAGACAACTTAGGAGTTTGGTAAGAAAGGTCTGTCCCACCAGAGGGAGAGTAGAGTGCAGTGCAGCCAGTAGTAGGTCTTGGGAGCAGCTGCATTGGTGGTGGCTGCTTCTGGAACTCTGCCCACAAATGGTAAGGGGGTCAGACAACTGGTCAGAAGGAGATCACAGGAGGATTACACTGGGTGAAAAATTCTGTTACATTGCTCATATGCAGTCCCAAGGTGAGGAGGGGCACTAGCACACTAACACTTGCAGGGGAACGGGGACCCTAGTCACAGTTTCATGGTAGAAATGCATGCTTGTGGTCACTTACAGACCAGAGCACAAGCCAGGAGACTATGGTACCACCTTGGAATAATGGAAACTTATAGACCCTCAGAACTAGCTCTGAACACAGTAGTATGAAAAGCCTGAAGCTTGGGACAGTGCCTCCTCCAATCCAGGAGCAGAACCCAACTTTAAAATAAAGTTAAAAGTCAAGAAATAGGCTAGAAAAATGAGCAAACAACAGAAAACAAACCTCATTATAGAAAATTACTATAATGACAGGGAAGATCAAGCCACAAACTCAAAATAAGACAGCAAAGTCAAAATAGCTACATGTAAAGCCTCAAAGAAAGATATGTGAAGTGGTTACAGACCCCAAAAGAATTCCTAGAAGAGCTCAAAAAGGATTTTAAAAATCAAGTAAGAGAAGTAGAGGAAAAATTGGGAAAAGAAATGAGAGTGATGCAAGAACATTATGAAAAGAGAATTGGTACCTTGTAAAAGAGGTGCAAAAAATACTGAAGAAAATAACACCTTAAAGAACAGAAATGGTCAAATGGTAAAAGAGGCACAAGAATCCACTGAAGAGAACTCATTAAAAACCAGATGGCCAAATGGAAAAAGAAGTACAAAAACCCACTGAAGAAAAGAACTCCTTAAAAAGCAGAATTGGCCAGATGAAAAAAGAGGTACAAAAGCTCACTGAAGAAAATAATTCCTTAAAACTTAGAATTGGGCAAGTGGAAGTTAATGACCCCATGAGACATCAAGAATCAATTTTAAAAAATCAAAAGAATGAAAAAATAGAAGAAAATATGAAATATCTCATTGGAAAAACAACTGACTTAGAAAATAGATCCAGGAGAGATAATTTAAGAATTATTGAACTACCTGAAAAACATGATCAAAAAAAGAACCTTGGCATCATATTGGAAGAAATTATCAGGGAAAACTGCCCTGATATCCTAGAGCTAGAAGGTAAAATAGAAATTGAAAGAATCCACTGATCACCTCCTAAAAGAGATCCCAAAATGAAAACTCCCAGGACTATTCTAGCCAAATTCCAGAACTCCTGGGACCAAGAGAAAATATTGTAAGCAGCCAGAAAGAAACAATTCAAATATCGTGGAGCCACAGTCAGGATAACACAAGATTTAGCAGTTTCTACGTTAAAAGAGTGGAAGGCTTGGAATATGATATTTCAGAGGGCAAAGGAGCTAAGATTACAACCAAGGATCACCTACTTGATAAAACATAATATAATCTTTCAGGGCAAAAAAAAGATATTTAATGAAATAGAGGATTTCAAGCATTCCTGATTTAAAAAATAAACAAGGCCAGAGCTGAATAGGAAATTTGGCTTTCAAACACAAGACTTAAGAGAAGCCTAAAAAGGCAATCAAGCAACAGAAATCATACATTCCTACATAGGAAGATGACACTCATAACTTCTAAGAATGTTATCATTACTAGGGTAGTTAGAAGGAGTATATATAGACAGAGGGCATGGGTATGAATTGACTATGATGCAATGATATCCAAATATATATATATATGTAATTAAGGGGGTAAGAAAAGAAGAATACACTGGGAAAAGGCAGGAGAGATAGAACAGGGTAAATTTTCTCATATGAAAGAGGGGCAAAGTAAGCTTTTACAGTGGAAGGGAAGATGTAGGGGGGACAGGCAATACTTGAACCTTACTTCTATCAGAATTGGCTCAAAGAGGGAATAATACACACACACAGTTGGATATAGAAATCTATCTGAGCCTACAAGGGCAGAGTTTGGTGGAATGGAGGGTGGATTGGAGGAGGCAGTGGGTCAGAAGCAAAGCACTTTTGAGAAAGAACAGGGTGAAAAGAAAGAAAGAGAAGAATAAACAGGGAAAATAAGATGGAGGGAAATACACAATAATCATAACTGTGAAAAAATTTTACAGCAAGTTTCTTTAATAAAGGCCTCATTTCTCAAATATATAGAGAACTGAGTCAAATCTATAAGAATACAAGTCATTCCCCAAATGATACATGGTCAAAGGATTTGAACAGGAGGTTTTCAGAAGAAGAAATCAAAGCTACTTATAGTCATATGAAAAAATGCTCTAAATAATGATTCATGAAATAAATTCAAATTGGAACAACTCTGAGGTATCATCTTACATCTATCAGATAGGCCAATATAACAGAAAAGAAAAGTAACACAAGTTGGATGGGGTATAGGAAAATTGGGACACTAAAGCACTGTTGGTGGAGTTGTGAATTGATCTAAACATTCTGGAGAACAATTTGGAACTATGCCCAAAGGATTATAAAATGAATGCATATCCTTTGACTCAGTAATACCACTACTAGGTCAGTATCTCAAAGAAATTTTAAAAAAAGAAAGGGACCTATATGTATAAAAGTATTTAAAGTGGCTCTTCTTGTGGTGGCAAAGAATTGGAAATTGAAGGCATGCCCATCAATTGGGTAATGGCTGAACAAGTTGTGGTATACGGTTGTAATGGAATACTATTATGCTATGGGAAAAGACAAGCAGGATAATTTCAGAAAAATCGGGAAAGACTTAAATGAACTGATGCGGAGTGAAATGAGAAGAACCACAACAGTGTACATAGTAACAACAAAATTGTACAGTGACCAGCTGTGAATGACTTAGCTATTCTCAACAACACAATGATCTAAGACAATTCCAAAGGACTTATAATGAAAAATACTATCGACCTCTAGAGGAAAAAATGATGGAATGTGAATGCAGATTGAAGCATTTTTTTTTTCACTTTATTTTTCTTGGGTCTTGTTTTGGTCTGTCGTTCTCTTTCACAACATGACCAATATGGAAGTAGGTTTTGCATGACTGGAATGTATCAGCTATATCAAATTGCTTTGCCTTCTCAATGAAGGGGGAGGGGAAAGAGGAAGGGAGAAAATTTGGATCAATTTCCCTAATGAATATTAAAGCAAAATTTTAAATAAAATGCAAGGAGATTACAGAAAAATATCACAAGGATCATACATTATGACCAGGTAGGATTTATATCAGGAAGGCAGGACTAGTTCAGTATTAGGAAAGCTATCAGCATAATTGACTATATCAATAATGAAAACAACAAAAATCATATGATTATTTCAATAGATACAGTAAAGGTTGTTTTTTGTTTTTACGAAATACAGCAATCATTTCTATTTAAAAAAGGTTAGAAGGCATAGGAATAAGTGGGCTTTCCTTAAAGTGATTAGTATCTATCTAAAAGCATCAACAAGCATTATCTTTAATAGGGATTAGCTTGAAGCCTTCCCAATAAGATCAGAGGTGAAGCAAGGATGCCAATTATCACCACTGTTATACTAGAAATGCTAGTTATAGCAATAAGAGAAGAAAAAGAAATTTGAAGGAATCAGAATAGGTAATGAGGGAACAAAACTATCACTCTAAGCAGATTGTATGATGGTATACTTACAGAATCAACTAAAAAACTAGTTGAAACAATTAATAACTTTAATAAAATTGCAGTTTGTAAGATGAACCCACATAAATAATCAGCATTTCTACATATTACCAATAAAGTCCAACAGAAAGAGATAGAAAGAGAATTTCCATTTCTAATAATTGCAGACAATATAAAATACTTGGGGATCTACCTGCCAAGACAAACTCAGGGACTATATGAGCACAATTATAAAACACTTTTCACACAAAGACAGATTTAAACAATTGGAAAAATATAATAAATACAATAAAATGACTACTCTACCTAAATTAATTTACTTATTCAGTGCCACACCAATCAAACTGCCAAAATATTTTATAGAGATAAAAAATAATTACAAAATTCATCTGGAAGAACAAAAGGTCAAGAATATCAGGGAACCAATAAAAAAATGTGAAGGAAGGTGGCCTAGCAGTACCAGATCTCAAACTCTATTACAAAGCAGTAATCATCAAAACAATCTGGTAACAGCTAAGAAACAGAGTGGTGGGTCAATGGAATAGATTAGTACATAAGACACAGTAGTAAATGACCATAGTAATCTAGTGTTTGATAAACTCACAGCTCCAAGTTTTTCAGACAAAAACTCACTATTTGATAAAAATTGCTAGGAAAACCAGAAAGCAGTTTGGCAGAAACTAGTTACAGGCCAACATCTCACACCATATACCAAGATAAGGTGGGCACATTATTGGTACAAGAACGGGTACATTACTTAGATATAAAAGGTGATATCATAAGCAAATTAGGGGAGCATGGAAAATTTTACCTGTCTGCTCTATGGAGTAGAGAAGAATTTATGGCCAAACAAGAGCTAGAGAGGGTCACAGGATGCAAAATGTCTAATTTTGGTCACATTAAATTAAAAAGGTTTTGCACAAACAAAACTAATGCAGCCAAGATTAGAAGGAAAGCAGGAAACTGGGAAAAAAATTTACAGCAAGTTTCTCTGATAAAGGCTTTAATTCTCAAATATGTAGGGAACTGAGTCAAATTTATATGAATACAAGTTATTCCTCAATTGATAAATGGTCAAAGGATATAGACAAGCAATTTTCCGAAGAAGAAATCCAAGTTATCTCTAAACATATGGAAAAATGCTCTAAATCACTATTGATTGGAGAAATGCTAATTAAAACAATTCTGAAGTACCACCTCACACCTATCAGATTGGCTAATATAATAGAAACAAAAATTGACAAATATTGGAGTGGATTTGGAAAAATAGGCACACTAATGAATTATAGGTAAAGTTGTGAATTGATCCAACCATCCTGGAGAGCAATCTGGAACTATTCCCAAAGAGTTATAAAACTGTGCATACCCTTTGACTCAGGTCTGTATCCTTATCCTGTATCCTGATCAAAGAAAAAGAAAAAAGACCTATATATACAAAAATATTTATAACAGCTCTTTTTGCGGTGATAAAGAATTGGAAATTAAGGGCATGCTCATCAATTGGAGAATGGCTGGACAAGTTGTGGTATATGATTGTGATGGAATACTATTGTGCTATAAGAAATGACAAGCAGGATGCTTTCAGAAAAACCTGTAAAGACTTACATGAACTAAAGCAAAAGAAAATGAACAGAACTAGAACAGTGTACACAGCAACAGCAATATTGTAAGATGATCAACTGTGGATGACCTACCTATTCTCAGCAATACAATGATCTGAGACAATTCTGAAGGACTTATCATGAAAAATGCTATCTACCTCCAGAGAAAGAACTAATGGAGTCTGAATGGATATTGAAGGATAATTTTTTCACTTTATTTTTGTAGCTTTTTTTTTCGCAACATGGCCAATGTGAAAATACGTTTTGCATGAGTTCACATGCATAATTAATACCACATTTCTTGCCTTCACAATGGATGGGAGGGAGACAATTCAGAACTCAAAATAAAAAAAAATGTTAAAAATAAATAAATTCTACATTTTTTAAAAGAAGAAGAAAGAGGCACTTGAGATGAGCCCTGAAAGAAGCCAGGGATTAAAAGAGGTTGGAATGGAGGACAAAGAGCACTATGGGAATGGGGCGAGTCAGTGAAAGGCACAGAGATGTAGTACTGTTTATGAAGAACAGTGAAAAAGCCAGTTTGGCTGGACATTAGAGCTCAGGGATGGAAGTAATACTTAATAACGTTGGAAAGGTGGGAATAGGCCACATTGTGACAGCTTTTGAAAGGTAATTAGAGGAACTTCTATTACATCCTAGAAGCAATAGGGCATCAATAGAACGCATTGAGGTGGGAAGACCAATTAGGAAGACATTGCAAGAGGCCAGGTAAAAGGTAATGAGGATCTGAACTATGGTAGTAGCTATGTGAGTGCAGGGGAAACATGCGCCAGGGATATTGGGGAGGTAGAAACAAAAAAATTTGGCAACTGATTGCATACATAGAGTGAAGAGTCAAGGACGACACCAAGGTTGGCAAATTGAGGAAATAGAAGGATGGTGGCCCCTTAAGTTTGGAAGGGGGCTCGTTTTGGGTAGAAAGGATGAGTTCAGTTTTAGACATATTAAGTTTGAGATGCACATAGGACATTCAGTTTAAAATGTCTAATAGGAAGTTAGTTGGTTTCACCACTAGAACTCAGATGACAGACTAGGGCTAGCTATATAGATTTGGAAATAATCTGCATAGATATGATCATTAAACTTGTGGGAGCTTCTCACCAAGTGAGATGTTATAAAGGGATGACAGAAGAAGGCTCAGGGAAGATCTTTGGGTACCCCTGTGGTTAGGGGGTATGATATAGATGATGAAACTGTTCAAGAGACTGAAAAGTGATAGAGAAACTGGGTAGGGGAGACCCAGGAGAGGAGAGTGTTAGGAAGAGAGACAGAGACAAATGGAGACAGAGAGACAAAGAATCCAGGAGATAGTGGTCATCAGTGTCAAGTGCTGCAAAGAGATCAAGAAGGATGAGCATAGGAGGTCTCTGAAGACAGTTGTGTAAATTTGAAGGACAGGAAGGAGACTGAGGTCAGATCACAAGAAGACTCATCTCTTCCTTTAGGACCCAGAATCCCAGAGAAACTCTTTGTCACTTCCTTCCCTTCCCATTCTTTCTCCAAGACTGTAGGGGTACCCAATTCACCAGTGACAATTTCAAGTTTATTGTCTAATCTCCACTCCAAACCCCTGCTTCCCCATCTGAGACCCTTTACAAGATCAAAGCTGAGCAGGGGCTGAATGCCTCCCCATGGAAGGTCAAAGCTCAGTCAAAAGCTGCCTTCTTTTAAGAGTCCACCAGGGGGCAGAACAAACAGAGGCCAGCCCCACCTCTTAGGAACCCCCACAACTCCTCTCTGAAGGGGAAGTCCAGCTGTTACTGGTCACAACCCCTTCTGTCTCTTTTCCAGGCCCAGATGGAGCTGAGCTTTGTAACCTGTCATCTCTAACCCTGGAACTTCTCTCAGAAGGGAAAGAAAGAAGAAAAGAAGGAAGGAGAGAAAGGAAAAGGAAGGTGGAAGACAGGAAGGCAGGAAGGCAGGCAGGCAGGAAGGAAGGAAAAGGAAGGGAGAAAGAAAGGATAGAAGAAGGGAGGGAGGGAGGGAGGGAGGAAGAGAAGAAAGGACTTCTTTTCCAGGCTATCCTGGGAGCAGAGTGTTTCTGGTCCCTGTTCCACCCTGTCTCTCTGCTCCTCCCTCAGTCTCACAGCCCTGGAAGCCTGGCCAGCTGCATTCCAGCCCTGGGCCATCACCATAACAACCTGACAGAGTAGCCAGGACAGGCCAGGGAAAAAGAGCCAGGACAAGTCTAAGGCCAGAGCACCAGACCAGGGAAAGGGGTAGATCCAGAGAACCAGGACAAAGCCAGGGCCAGGACAGGGACCAGGACAAGACTAAGACCCAGACAGGGATCCAAGCTGGGAGAGGGACAAGAAGCAAAGGTCAGAACCAGAGAACCAGGCCAGTGAAAGAGACAGAGCCGTTCTGGGAATCAGCCAAGCCAGGAAGCCAGGACAGGCCAGAGACAGGCTCTCTCTTTGTCCGTCAGTATTTCCCTAGGCTCTGCAGGATCCATGGTGCCTAAGAAGGGCAGGAATGGCAGGGGTTAGGGTGTCAGCCATTGCCTATCATTCCCCCCTTTCCTCGACTTGGGGGACTCAAGCCTTGACTCCAAAGACAAGAGTTACAAGCAAAAGGAAGGATCTGGGCATCAGGGAAAGGTATATAGGGGATCGTGCTTACCACTATTGAGGGAATGTTATAGGTCGCCTGTAATAATAATATTGAAGGTTTGCAAAGCATTTAACATCTTATCGCATTTAATCAACACAAGGTAGGTACTACTACTATATCCATTTTTCAGATGAGGAAACAGACCAAGAGAGGTGAAGTGTCATGCCCATGGTCATACAAATAGTAATATCTTGAGGTAGGATTTGAACTCAGATCAACTAACTGCCTACTGGATATTTCAAAATGAATGTCCAATATGCATCTCAAATTCAATGTGTCCAAAACTGAACTCATCTTTTCTGTCCAAACTTACCCCTGCTTCCTGTCAAAGGGGGCTGCTAGCCTTCTATTCCCTCAACTTCCCAACCTCGGTGTTATCTTTAACTCTTCATTCTACCTATACAATCAGTTGCCAATTTTTCTCTTTCCACCTCCCCAATATCTCCTCTCCACTGACACAGCTAACATCTTAGTCTTCTGAGTCTAATTAAAGCCCCACCTAGGTGCCTCAGGGGGCCAATAATTCCTCTCTTTTCTGTATCTACAGCTGTGGAAAGAGACAACTTTCAGGATCACCCAATCTCAACGTTGGAAGGGACCTTCTAAGATGATGTCCAGATTAACTCCTTGAAGAGTTATAGGGAAACTAAGGCACAGAGAAGGGAAGTGATTTGCTAAAGATCCCACAATAAGTGAGAGAGCTAGGATTAAGGGCTCTTTTCATCACAACATTTAAGCTGTTTCTAGACTGCAGAGGACTCTGGGGAGGAAATGCACAGAGAGGGAGAAATGCTCCATGGACTTTTTCAGGGAGTAGGTGAAGCATCACGGCCCAGAGTCGTTGGATGTCCTGAGCCTCTGGGCCCCTGAACCTCTTAGCCTCAAGCACCCCAGGGTGCCCTGATTTCTTGAGTTCCCTAAGCACTAGTGAGCCCCTTAAGTCCTTAAAATCCTGGCTCTCCAGTACTCTTGAGCCCTTACCTCTGAACCCTGAACAAGCACCTAAGCTTGTTTGCCTTGAGAAGTTACTGCTGCCCATTCCTCTAATTACCTTGCACCCATTTTCATATCTATAGAAAGTAAACTTTAAAAAGTGAAGAAAGGAGGAAAGGAAGAAGGAAAGAAATTATTCTTGCCCATTCCTCTGATTACCTTGCACTATCAAAAGTGAAAGGAAGGAAGAAAGAAAGGGGGGGGGAAGGAAGGAAGGAAGGAAGGAAGGAAGGAAGGAAGGAAGGAAGGAAGATCTCTAAGGGCAGGGAACCTTTTATTTTTGTATTTGTAACCCCAACACCTAGCACATAGTAGGCATTTAATAAATGCTTGTTGGATTGATTGACCCTCTAAGCCCAGAAATCATTAAGAACTTTGAGCCTCTGAGCCGTGAGCCCTTGGGTACTCCTAAGTCCCCAGCCCTGAGCCAATGAATTCTTGATTTCCTGAAACTGACTTTGGGTACCACTTTGTATCCTCAACCCTTGGTCCCTAGGGTAATTCTGAGTCCCAAAGTCCTTGAGTCCTTTCTCCTTGAGCCCCAAGTACCTGAACCCTCAGCCTCAAAGCCTTTTCTGTGTCTTGGGTTCTAGGTGTGGAGGTCTTGGAAAGTCCATCTAAGGAAGAGATCTTCCCTCCCACAGGCCCTAGGAGGGACAGGGGTGGGGTGGAAAGGAGAGGGGACAGCTGAGGTGAAAGTATCCATGCGTCTGACTGGGTGTCTGTCAGTCTCAGCTCCTCCCTGCCGGCTGCTCCACTCTTCCCCACAGAAACTTGAGTCACAGCCGCTGTCCAGGCTCCCACCCCTAGCGACCTCAGCCCCGCCCGTTGGTCCCAGGATCTGGCACTTGGGAGGAAGGCGGGGGAGGGGAGAGACGAGGGATCTTGGGGGAGAGAGCCGTGTATTTCTGTACACATATGTGTGTTCTCGGCATCTAGGGTCCTCCTCAGTCTCTGCCTTGCAGTCTTAATCTTTCTCTGATTCTCTGTGATTC
This sequence comes from Trichosurus vulpecula, assembly GCF_011100635.1. Taxonomy (NCBI): domain Eukaryota; kingdom Metazoa; phylum Chordata; class Mammalia; order Diprotodontia; family Phalangeridae; genus Trichosurus; species Trichosurus vulpecula. The sequence continues at coordinate 76,926,215 of NC_050574.1, read as the reverse complement.
TGTCTGCATATTATTCATATTATTATTAATAAAAACTGATGATGCTAGTAACTCATCTTTATATGGGGCTTTAAGGCTTCCCATGAATCTCTATCCTGCCCTCCTTCTCCCTGACTCTCCCACTCCCACCCCCAAGTCTGCTCATTTTCTCAGGTTCAGATTTGGGAAAAGAGCAGAGGGAAGCTTGTTCTCAGAGACCTCGGGTCAACCAGAAACTTCACACTTCGCCCACTTCACTCCTCCTCACTCGTCCTTCTCCTCCTCCTCCACGTAGAACTAGGACTCTGGGGGTGCCTACTGCGCATTTCCTCTTTGTCCCAAAACTGCTGCTCAATCCCGATCCCGGATCCCTAGGCTCACATGGGCCAACTCTTTGGGGCTGGGTGTGCCGGGAGATGCCAGCGCGCTGACACAAAGCACCCCCCTCCCTCTGGGTGGATGTCGACGTCACTGGGAGGGACGGTGATTGGTGGGGAGCGGCCCCCCTAGAGAGAGACACCTGCCTCACCGCTGCTTTTCCCAGCTACCCAAGAGTCCCGACCTGAGCTGGGTGTATATGGTGGCTGAGGGGGGCGGATAAAGAGAAAGGGAAGAGCCTTATTAGAAGGAATCCCTTTCCTCTTTCACTGCCCCTGCCCTCCTTGCTGCACCCTTCCCCCTCCCCCCATTTTCCCCTCCACCTTACTGTAGTTCCGCATCCCGGGGTTTCCCCGAACGGTAATGACCTGTTCTGTACTCATCCAGCCACCCTTCCCTCAGCAGGAGATACACTTTAATCATCTGAGGTGCCAGATGAGGACGTACCTCCCCTTCCTCATCCAACACCACCAGCCCTAGCAGGGAACAGAAGGCTGGAAGAAAGCATTTTTTGGTCTTTCCTCTGAGGTGGTAGAGTGTAGGTTCAGAAAGAGGCATACATTTTCAGATGCAGCCAGTTAGATTTGTTTTGTTTGACTTTTTTCTTTTTTACAAAGGTTGGGGGGAGTGAGTAGAGTCAATAGGAAATATTAACGATGCTAAAAACAACAGAAAGGCACCAAAAACCTTTTAAGTAAAAATAAATACATTGAAAATAAAAATTAATTAAAATTTTTTTCAAATAAAGGGGGGGAAGGGCAGAGTCTTGGATAGAGGTGGAAGGAACCTCAAAGGTCATTTGGAATCAAAGAATGAATCTGGCCTGTTGATTGATTGATTGCTCAGTACTTGGGCAAGTCACTTAATCTCTGTGTTAGTTTCATTATCTACAAAATCAGGCTAGTAAGAATTACGCTACCCATCTTACAGGGTTGTTGGGAAAGTCGAATGACATCATTCATGTAAACTTTGTAAACAAGAAACATAAACAGCTCTATAAATGTTAGCTATTCTCCTTTATTTAATAACAAACATTGATCACGGGCCTACTGTGTACCCCTGGGGATACCATACAGGGAGATGCCACTGAGCCCTTGCTCTCAATAAGTTTATGGTCTAAAGGGACTTTGAGGTGGGGTTGAGGAGAAAAACCATGCCCTTACTAGTGTTGAGGAATCTGGATCTCCTCAAGTCCCCACTGCGCTCTAAGTACCAGATTAGCTTTTCAGTATCACCTGAAGAGTCTGGAGCAGCAATCCTAACTCAAACATTGACATACGTTGGCCACATTGGTTAGCATGGCATCAAGGTAGAGAAAAACACTGGATTCAACTCCCAGTTCAGCCACTTACTATCTTAAAAGAAACGCAAGATGTGCAAATTTAGAGAATCCATCCCAAATGTTCACATGGTCTATTTGTGCCTGACCTGTGGTAGAGCATTCCGACCTCATATTGGTCTGATCAGCCACAGTTGGACACACTGAAACTTAACTCTAGCATGGTGATGTCATTTTGGTCCTCTTCATGAACAAAGGACAATAACCAATCTGTGTGACCTTGGCTAAATCATTTAACCTTTCTGGTCTCAGTTTGCCCCTCTAAATTTAAGAATTTGGGGCCCCTTTTCCTGCTTAAAATCCTACAATCCTGCCATGGCCTTCTCCCTTTCCCATTTCCTGACTCCCCTTCTCTTTGTATGCCAGATGACTGGGCTTCTGTTCTTTGTGTTTCTATCTTGTTCTTTCTCTCAGGGTGGTCCTTACTCCCTAAAACCTATGCCCTTTTACTTCTCTGCTCCCCCAGAAGCCTCTGCCCATCTCATTCTACCTGTCTATGTACTTTATTTAACAATCTATGGATTTTTGATACTCATGCCCCTGCTTTAGAGAGGATGCAAAGGGATCTGGCATAGGGGAGATTAGGAGAAGGATTATATCTTGTGTCATGTTTTACCCACTCCCCTTCTCACCCAGGAAATCACATGGTAGAGGAAATCATGGTTCACTCATCCCTGCTTCCCTTAGGGTTGGGAGTCGGGCAGCAGATTTGCCTTCCACTCCCTTCCCCTGGCTAGAATCCTAAAGGGAAGGGACTCCTATGAGCTCAGAGCGAGCACTCTTGGATTTGAGGTTCTATTGCCCATCCCTTCACTCTGTGACTCAGCTTCCCTACCAGATCAGATACAGCTCCTTGGCACAAGAGAGATATCCCCCAAAGACACTCTCCCAGATCCTGAGACAACAGTTCTTTTTCCTTTCTTGGCAGAATCAGAAATCAGACTCAATTTAAACAAAATTTTGTAGGCAACAGGGATTTGAATGGAAAGGAGACTAACTCAAAGGCCTCCTTCACTTGTCTTCCTAGATGTTACCTTAACACTTATGCCCAGCCTTTCTTTCTTCACCATCTCAACAAACTGGCCCATCACTCACAAGGCTCCTAAATCTCACCACCTACTCCTGGAAGACTTCCCAGATGGATCATTTTGATTCCATTCCTCCAAAACCTTTGCTTAGCTCCAATAGTCTACTATGTGTAAAGCCCTGGAGAGTTAGCAGTTTTTTGTTGATTTGTCTTGACATGGAAGTACCTGGCCCTTCTCTCTGATAGAGCATCCTCAGTAATTCCCTCATCCCCATGCCATCCCTTAAAATATACTGTAAAGAATACAAAAATGTCGATCCTTCCTGTCATCGATAGAGCCCTTGAACATCAGAACTACGAAGGAACTTTCAGAGATCATCTATTCCACCCCAACCAACAAACTGTGAGGAACAGCGGACTGCCAAAGGCAGCACTATCTGTTAAAGTGAGTTTCAGTACTATTAATGATGGTGCTGGTTCAACTTGTAAGTTGTCTCTCCTGGATTTCTACTTTTGTTATCTGATTCATGAACAAATTGATTCCTATTAAAATATTAATATAAAAGTGCAAAGATTAACATTTAAAGATATGTAGAGGGAAAAAAAAGAAACTGGAGCAGCTAGGTGGCACAGTGGACAGAGCACCAACCCTGAAGTCAGGAGGACCTAGGTTCAAATCCAGCCTCAGACACTTACTAGCTGTGTGACCTGGGTAAGTCACTTCACCCCAACTGCCTCCAAAAAAGAAAAGAAAACCAGGGACCCAGAGAGGGGAAGGAACTTGCCCATGGTCACAGAGTAAGTTAGTAGTAGAGGTTGCATTATAACTGGGGTCTCCTGACTCATAGGCCAGGGCTCTTTACACTGCTTCTCTTGGTCTTGGTTTAATGTATCTTTTCTTCTCCTTAGAGATCCTGTACATGGATAGCTGCTTCAGACTGTGACTCCTCCAAGGGTGGAGACCAGGTCTGGCACAGCACAATTAAACACCTGATTAAAAGGCTTTTGAGTCCCTTTTAAACAAAACAGTGTGTTGATCATGCCACATCCATCACTAGATGTTCCAAAGCATTCAATGGCTCCCACTACCTATAGGACAAAGGATGTTTAGTCCCAAGTCCCGAGGATGTTTAGCCTGGCATTCAAAGCCCTTCAAATTCTGACCCCACCACACCTTTCCAACCTCATCGTCCACTATTTCTTATGCTAATTCCTATGGGATTACTGAAATTCACCAAATAGTCCCCTCCTCCCATCCTGGCCTTTCCCATTTCTGGAACTTTGTTAATGTTCTGACTGGGATGCTCTCTTTCTGCCAAAAAATATTCCTTTCCCCAATCTCTAACTGTAGGAATGTTACCTAAATAGTGTTGTTGTAAATAATGTGATATTGTGGGAAAGGGCCCCTACTCATATTAATAGTAATTAAATTCGACAATCATTCATTAAGTGCCTACTGTGTTCTAGGCACTGAGCCAGGTGCTAGGACTAAAAACACAAAAAAGGAATCAGTTTTTGCTCTTGTGGAGCTTCTGTTAAATGGAGTGGGGGTGATATATGATGCAACATGAAGGCAGGTAGTAAATATAAAGTAATTTCAGGAGGGAAAGAAAAGTAAGAACTGGGGGACCAGGAAGTTCATGTGCCATGAGCTGAGCCTTGATGGAAATGAGGGACTGATTTAGAGTTGAACATGTATAAAGTGTGTATTCCAGGCATGATGAACAGTCTGTTCAAAGATAGCATTCTTTCTTTCTAGGCAATCTGGATTAAGTGATTTGCCCAGGGTCACATAGCTAGTAAGTGCATGAGGCCAGATTTGAACTCAGGTCTTCCTGACTCTATGGCCAGTGCTCTATCCACTGAACCACCTAGCTGCCCCTGCAAAGACATTTTGAGATAATATCTTGAGTCCATGAATGAATGAGTGAATGAAAAAAGAATTTATTAAATGCTTACAATGTGTAAAGCGCTATGTTAGGGAGAAGCCACTAGGTCAGTTTAGCAGAAACATAGTATATGAATGAAAGTAACATCTCATATACATGAAGTGTTACCTGCTTCCCCTTAACTGCTAGTGCCTCCCCTGAAATTACTCTGTATTTATTTTGTTGTTGTTGTTTATAATCTACTTTTTCATATTCAATAGAATGTAAGTTCCTTGAAGGCAAGAGCTGTTTCATTCTTCTAGCCCTAGCATCTAGCACAATGCCAGTCACTTCTTGGTAAGTGATGAATAAATGCTTGTTGATTTGATGTTTAATAGTTTCCTCCTCTGTAAAATGGGGTAATAATACTTTTCCTCCAAATCTCACAGGGTTGCTGTAAGGCACTCACTTTGTAAACTATAAAGGTCTAAGGAAATGTAATCCATTTTTATTGTAGTCCTATAAGGCCTAGCTCAGATGCTATCTCCTTTGGGAAGCCTGCCCTGACCACTCTGGCCAATGGTACTATCAATGAAGGCTGTGGATGAACAGACAAGACAAAACCTCCAGAAGGGGGAGGGGGAGGTAGTTATATTTTTCTCCATATGTTTGATTCCCTTTCTGCTAGATTGTCCATGAATTCCAGGACGGGTCTTATGCAGATTTTTGTTTCCTCAACTCTTGGCATAATTATACTAAGGGGATACTCTGTGAAACAAGGAACAGAGTCCTGGACTTGACTGAGAGTCAGAAGAACTGAGTTCCAGTCCTGATTCTCTCACGGACTTGCTCTATCACCTTGGGCAAAACACTTCGCCTTTCTGTGTATCAGTGTCCTCATCTATAAATGGAGTGTTATAGTTTCTAAGGTCCCTTCCAGCTCTGACATCCTGATTTGAAGAATGTCTGTGTCATTGCTGTTGTCTTAATGTTGGATTGGTCCTAGCCTTGATCTTCAATCTAGGTTCCTGACACTCCCCTCATCCCATGAATTTACTATCCCAGCTCAACTAGGGGCTACTTTCCCTTAGCCCATCCTCTAGGTCACTGATGCTCCCTCTTTGCTCCCTTCCTCACCTCCAAAGAACCCAAAAGAGAGGGTATCCTCCTTCCAAGTTACCAAAGGCAGGACCTCATTGTCTTGATGTGTGGGGGTGGCCCAGCTCCCCTACTCCCTCCAGAAACTGACCTTCAGAGAAGATGCTCAGAGTTCTGGGAACAACAATTGGGGAATACTTGATCCCCAGAGAGGCCTTCACATCTGGACCACGGGCTAATCCCTGGACAATGACAGAGCCAGCAACTTGAAACTCCTGGGGTCGGGACAAAGGGCAAAGCCAGGAGTGGGCAGGATCCGGTCATTCCCCCGTTCCACTCAAGCCCTACCCTCCCTTATTCCCTCCCTCCCTTGCTTCCATCTCTCACCAGTCCCCTGCAACCCCATCGATCCACCTTTCTGAGCAAGCTCCTGCACTCTGTCCGATGTCTGGGACGATGGACTTGGCTCCTGTCCCTGGCCCCAGCTTCCTCAGTGGGCCTGGGGAGAAGGGGGTGGGGATACTGATGGAGAGGGAAGGCAGAGACCGTAGGGTCAGAAGGGGGAGGGGGAAAACCATTGGGAGTAGAGACAGATGTGGCCCTGAATAGGCCTACAAGTTTCAGAGTTATAATTACTGAAGGAGGAGGGGGGAAGGGAGAGGGTCAGGGCATCTGCCTGAGTTTACTCGGCACCCCTTGAACTACTTAAGTAATTTAGGGTTGGGGGAACGATGTGTGCAAATGGTTTCAGGCTAAGGAAGCTGAGCCTCTGGGCCCTGCTCGAGCCTCGCTCTGAGCCTGCAACAGGCAGAGAAGCAGCTCCTCGGGGAAGGAGAGCTCCTAGTATCCCCTTCCCCCAATAGCCAATTGGGCTTAGGTCCAAGGGTGGGGGGCATATTCGATTGGGATTTTATTTTTTCTCAGAGCTGGGAGTAGTGTCCTATAACCCCAGGCCCGCAAACCTCACACGTCTGCTGGAGGATTGGGGGCCCACACGTCCTCCCCCCCCCTTCCCGGGGGTGGTGAGTCACCAGCTTCTCCCTCAACTCTCCCTACATAGTCTCCACGCTCTGCTGGCCGATACCAAATTACGTTCGCGGGGGAGAGACGGCCTAAAAGGCCCCTCCCCAAGCCTTCTTGCGGATCTCTTTTTCTCTAGCAAAGAGGGATCCCCGCGCTTTTAGTATTTTCTCCCCTGCTAGAGGCGGAGGAGTAGAGGTTGGCACCTTCTACCCACCTGCGCAGAGTCGCAAGGGGGGGGGCTGGCCCTCCCCTTGGTGGCACACTTGGTACAGGCCAGCTGAGAGACCAGGGCCGGAGCCGGGAATCTGTACAATAGCTCTGGGGCCGTGGCCGGGGCCGGGCTGGGACTGGGCAGCTGTCGAGGCCGTCGCCGCCCCCACCCCCACCGCCCCGCCCCGCGAGCCCGGCGCCCGCGGATCTCTGCCTCGCCAGCTGCACGGTGCCCCCGGGTCGTGATCGCTTGCATTTGGAGGTGTGGGTGAACCCCATCCCCTTGAGCTCTAGAAGAGGAAAAGGAGGAGAAGGAAAAGGAGGAGGAGGAGGAAGAAAGCAGCCAAGGCGGGATGAGCCGTCCGATCCCCCCAGAAGCCACTGGGGTGGGGGAAGCACCGAGCACCGACCGGCGCCGCCTCCGCGGCTGAGATCTCAAGGCGTTCCGCAGAGGAGCAGACCCCACCCCGCCGCACAGGAGCCATGGACCAGGGCCAGCACCAGGAGCCGGACCCCAGCTCCCCACAAGGTACCCGCCGGATTTGCCGAGAGGCTGGGGCTCCAGCAGTGAGCTGAGGCAGGGAGGGAGGCCCTGGGTGGGCTGCGCAGCTCGGAGGCCTGGGAAGGGGGTGGGGGGCGCCCGCCCTGGGCGTGGAGCCGTCCCCCCTCCTCCCGCCCCCATCTCGGCCAGAGACTGCTGGGGAGTGGGGAGTTTTAAAAATAAAAGCTGCGGCCGCGGCTCCAGGACACTGGCATCTTCTGACAGCTGCCCCCTCTCCCCCCTCCCCCGGCCGCCGCCGCAGCCGTCGCTTTCCCTTCCTCTAGCCTCGGCCGCTGCAGCCTTCGGGATGTGCCCGCCCAGGAACCGGCCTCTCCCCCGATTTAGGGCCTGGTTTTCCCAGAGCCTCTCCCCCGACCCGCCGTCCCGGCTACCCGCAAATATTCTCAGCTCGCCTCCCTGGAAATGGATCCTGGACTTTGCTGGGTATCCCCCACCCCCACCTCTCTGCACCCGAGGACCACTCCTCATCCCCCACGCCGCGCCTGCCCGGCTCGAACTCTATTCTGGCTTCTGTGCTCCCCTGACCACCCCCCCCCCCTTCTCAATCCTGCCCCGTCACATGCCTCCTCAGCCCAGCCTCCGCTTCCCCTTCTCCAGGGTTTGTGTATGGAGCGGCGGGGGTGAGAGTGGAAGTGGGGGCGAGTTGCTTCTCTTCCAACTTGTGGCGCTGCCTCCTGGGAAGGAGACGCAAAGCCCCTTCTCCGCAATCTCTTCTTCGGGAGGGATGAGTTCCCGTACATCAGGGAATAGTGTGGAGGAAGGAATTATCCTGTCTACCTATCCTGGCCAGAAAGGTCCTTCCCTCCCCCCCTGTCCCCCCACACCCCGATCCCTAGTTGTCAGGCCTTGGGACTTAGCAGATCAGAAACCAGCCTTCCCCATCAAGCTCCCTCTGGGAAGCCTGGAGAGTACCCCTGCCCCCATCTAGATCTAGGTCCTTACTCCACACATACCCCACCTCCCATTCAGATTGCTACCCTCCTCCATTCCCCCATCGCTCCAGCTGCCACGAAGTGTGCGGGTGGCTGGGGCAGCAGAGGCCGAGGGGGAGGGGGGAGGCCCTGACTGCACTGTGGCTGCCAAGTAACTGGCAGAATAAAAGCGAGGGTTGGGGGAGGGGAGGGGAGTGAAGGGGGAGGCGGCATTGTTAGGGGCGAGGGCGGGAGGCTGGGAGGGGGCCCTGACTTCCCTTAGAGCCAGGCTAGGCCCTGGGCCCCTGGGCCTCTTGCAGGGTATTGGGGAGGCCTGATTCCTCAGCCTCCAAGCTCATTTCAGAATTTGAGGTCGGGGAAGGGTATGGGACCAGAACAGAACCTTAAACTCCTTCCCCTTCTGACTCCAAAAGACTTCTCCCTTTTACTTCCAGGCCTGGTTTCCCTAAATTTCCTGGCATCATTAAGCTGAGTTCTCTTAGGCCTCGGTTTCTCTACTCTATAGAATGGGGCAAAGGCTTCAGTTTACGTCCTCTGGGTTCTGTCCATCTCCAAGAAAGGAAGTTCTTGGGATTTGGGGTAAAAAGAAGCATTATCCCCTATCCTCCAACCCCACTCCTCCCACAAATAACCAGTTCTGAGGCTACAGCAAGGAGGGATGTGACTAGGAAGTGGGGACAGGTTTGGTTGAGGGGAGGGAAGGAAAAGCAATCTTTTCTAGGATATAACCCCCATGTCTCTAAGGGTGGGGGGCAGAACCTATAGAACTGGGAGCTCAGGATGCCTGAGTCCCTGTCTTACTGACTGAGGTAGAGATGTGGGCCTAAGCCTTGCTCGCTTCCCACACCTTCCCCACTTTGCTTCCAGGAGTCAGAATCTAATCCCAGTCACCTCTGTGCCCCCTCAGGGCCCCAAGCTCAAGATGAAACAGTGTCTGTGGGTGTGGGGGATCCCAGGATAGGTGGGGTTGCTGTGATGCCCAGTGGGTGTTCACTGTAACCTCCCAACCACAGCCAATGGTTCAAGTATGGGTGCTTAGTTCTGTTCTAGGGTGTGGAAGAGTGTGGGATATTGGGAGGGTAGGGTCTGTGGCTATGGGGTAATGTAGTTGGGACTTAGAACCCAAGTGTAACAGTTGAGATGACTGGATTTTGATCTTTGCTCTGATGAAGCTTGAGAGAGCTTCAGGGTCTTGGCAGGCTCTCTAGGGTCATTGATATCCCCCTTTTCCCAACCCCCCTGCACCCAAGAGTCACCACAGGTCCCTGGCAGATTGGCAGATGGGAAACAGGAACTGGAGAGGGAAGTGGTCTGTATACTGAAGTTACTGAAGCTGTATACTGACTTGAGACGGTGATTTGGATGGAGTTTGCATGGAGGGGAGACCCTCGTCTGTAGACAGAGGAAACCCCTGATGAGGAATGGGACAACTTGTCTGATTACAGAGAGTAGAGGAGAATTCTGGATGGGGTCATGTGTATTTGGGACCTTCGATGGAACGATTGTTGTGCATACCCAGGTCAGGAGACTAGTCTCTATACAGAATGGACTTGGATGGGTAGACAGATCTGTCTATAGGCTGGGATGCCCTAGATGAGGTAACTGGTTTGGATACACAGAGAAGAACCCCAGATGGAATGAATGATCTCTACCCAGAAATCCTGCTTATTCATGGTCCAGAATATAGAGTGTTGGGCTTGTAGTCAGTCAATCAACAAACATTTATTAAGCACCTACTATGTGCTGGGCACTGTGCTAAGCAGTGGGGATACAAAAAGAGGCAGAAGAGGGTCCTTGCCCTCAAGGAGCTTACAATGTACTCGGGAAAACTTGGGTTAAAATTCTGTCTCTTACTCTTACTAGAGGGTCCCCTAAGTCACTAAGCCTTTCAAAGTCTGTTTCCTTCTTGGTAAAAGGTAAACAGTACCTAGAGCATCTTCTTCCCGGGGTTGTTGCCAGACTTAAGCAAAGCACTTGCAAGCCCTCACTTTTACCCTGGGTCACCTAAAAGCCTTTGTGAAGTTTTAAGCTAGGAAAGTTGTGCAAATGTCGATGATTACAATGAGGTAGAGCCCTGGGTAGAATCTTAGGGACGGAGAGGCCCTGAGGCTTAGTCTCCTGGTGGCGCAGGGCTTCTCCATTCTTCCTCTCCCACTCCCCCTCCTCCTTTCCCTTCTCCTCTCCCAACCTTGCCATGTGGGCCGGATGGGTCCCAGTAATGAGGCTATTAATGAGCCCCTAATGTGCTGTCATGCATATGCAAATGAAGAGAAAGGGACTGAGAGTTCCCTCCTGCTCAGTGCTAGCTCCAGGCCTAGAAAGGTAGGGTAGCTTGGCTCACTTCCCCAATTCCTGGCTGGAGTAGTTCTGCTTATTGTCTCCTTCTCTGGGAGAAAGCCCCCATGGGCACCAACTAAGGCGTACTGGGGGCCAGCTAAAAGGTTGGAGAGCCTTTTAGGAAAGGAGACCTCTGATCTGGTCTGGCCTAAGGCCTCAGGGGGCCAGGCAGCCATGCCTACTGGCACCAGCTGGGCCTCTGGGTAAAGGGAGCCAGCCGGGTGAGCCCCAGATAATGTAGCTTTGTTTTGAGGGTGGCAGCCCTGCCTGGCACCCCTGGGCACGATCTTCAGTGTTACTGTGTCAGCTGCAGGTCCTGTTCATCCACCCCCAATCATTGGGGCTGCCTGAGAGGAGTGGGGTGGGGGTAGAAATGAGGGATGATGCCCCAAGCCCTAATCATCACAATCCCCCACCATACGCCTTCCCATTCCCTCTCCACTCTAGGGGACCTTACCAATCCTTTGGACATCAAGATTTGGCCTTCTGAGTGCCAAAGGAAGTAGAAATATGACTGTTAGGCAGATTTGCTATCTGACCTTGGACAAGGTCACTTAACCCTCCTGACCCTCAGTTTCCTTTTCTGTAAAACGAGAGAGGTTGTACTAAGGTCTCCTTGGCCCCTATCAGTGCTAAGATTTTATGTTCAGTGTTCTAAGACCCCTTCCCCGATTCTGACATTCTGTGATTTTGGAGGAGCCCTAGATTTGCAATATGGATTAAATGATCTGGATAATGGCCAGCACCTCATTTCCTTCTGTGATGCATATGGAGACTCTGAAATGGTGAGTTATGAGGAGCAGGGTATCTAGCAGGTCCCCAGACCCTCTGCTTTTACCCTAGGCCTATGTCTCCTGCCCCCACCCTCACTTTCCCGGGGTAGGCCCAAACTGCTTGCCATTCAAAAACTCACAGACTCCTGGGGTCTGGACTGAACTGGCCAGGTCTCAGAGTATCCCTGAAGCTGAGCCAGCTGGGATTCTTGGATGAGTCTGATTAGCTGAGGCCAGGGTGTTTGGAACCCTACCTCTGCCCTCATTACCCAAAACTGCCTTCTCCTCTCAGGGGAGATCATCTCTTGATTCCAAATCCCTCCACTTCCCTCAGCAGAGCTGGGTACCAGGGAGCAGAGGAACAGCCTGAGAGCTGGAGTTTAAGCCAAAGGTTTGGGAGCTAGAAGGGGCTGGCTGATGGGTCTGCAGGGTCTGGTGGGGCCCAGGCGGGATGTCATCATTTCCTGCCCCTGAAATAACAGGAAGTGGGTGCTCCTGATTGGAGGCCATGAACAATGGCGGGCTGGGGCCCGGCCAGTGGAAGAGGAAGGTTCCTTTCCCCCTGGTCCCTCTCCTTCCACCCCCCACCTTGGAGCTAAGTGACATGGAATCAAGGAGCCCGGCACCTCATCACAGAATGCCCGGCTTTTTCTTCCAGGGACCTTAGGGATGATAGGCTCATAACACTCATCTGTAAAATGAACAGGCTGGACCTGACCTCTAAGGTCCTTTTCAGCTCCAAGTCTATGGTGCTATGCGTCAAACTAGGTGAGGGAACATTCAAAGATCATAGATTTAGAGTGGGAAGGGCACTTAATCTAACCTTCCTAATTTTACAAAGGGGGAAACTGAGGCCTGTAGACCTTACATGACTTGCCCAAGATCACACAGGTATTAAATCATAGAGTCAGGATTTGAATCCAGAGCTTCAGACTTCAAATCAGTCATTACACTCTCTCCCATATAAGCAACATTCTACCCCCTAAGAGCTAAGTCATTTCAGTCCTGACCTGGAGTAGCTGAGCTGCCTCTCTTGGCAAAGAGGTGGTGAACTCTAGGTGTGGGATGAGACCTACATTGTCAGACATAGATAATGGTTTGATTTGCTTTGCTTAAGTGTATCAACAGCAAAGTACAGCATTAGGGGAGGGAGTAATCATTGGTAAGTGACAAAGAGATGAAAAAAGAACAGCAAATAAGGTATTTGTTTAAACGAGAAAAACATTTAAATTTTTTACAAGTTTCTGTAGTAAGCCTTCCTGATCTCAGCATGCTGGGAGACCCAGACTTCAAAAGTGCCTCTGACTCCATGTCAATATTATTATTGAGTGGCCTTGAACTACCCAGTGGAGATGGCACCCCCCAGCCTTTGGCATAACTGACTCCCTTTGAAGAGACCCTGGCTCCCCAGGTCCTTCTGAAATTTTGCCTTTGGTTCCACATAGCCCAGTGGGGGAGGTTCTAAGCTTGAGTATCTTTGAGGGCAGGATTGGGCAAAGGGGGTTGTCACTGGCTCCAGATATGGGAGTAGAGAACAAGTCCATCACTTGGATAGGGCAAAGGGCAGTACTTGGTGCACGCAGGGCTGAGCATGAGGTCCATGTGCTCTGGGACATATGTCTGTGTCCTTCTATCTGCTTATCTGTCTTTATGGGAATCTCTGGGTAGGAACAAGGTCTAGTTCTGTGATCTTGTTGATATGAGGAACTCCCAGATGAGAAAACTTCCTTCACTAATGCAGGTTGGCACCTTCCCTGCAACTTTACAGTCTAGAACCCTAAGAGGTTACGTGAATTCCCCAAGGTCATACAACCAGTATGTGTCAGAGGCAGGATTTGAATCCAGGCCTTCCTGGCTCCTAGGCTAGTTCTCTATCTACACTGCCTCACTATTCCAGTGCCATGCTGCCTATCATGGGAATCACTATCTACTATACACACATATATGCACCTGTGTATATATGCATATATGTATATGTGCACACATATGTGTATGTATGTGTATATCGTGTATAAAATATAGAAACAGACAAAAATACACACCCATACACATATATTTATATAGATTTTTATATAGAATCTCCATTTTTGTTTGTGTGTAAACACAGTTTGTTCATCTGTAAACCGAGGGGCATGGACCAGTTGAGCTCTAAGGTCCCTGATGATGATGATGGTGGTGGTGATGGCGATGATGGTGATAGCTAGCATTTATTGTGGTCCTTTAAGGTTTTTGAAATTATCTACAAACTTTATCACATTCAATCCTCACAACAACCACTCTGTTGGGTCGGTGCTAGTATCACCCTCACTTTATGGATGAGGAAACTGAGAACTAGAGAGGTAAGTGACTTGCCCAGGGTTATACAGATAATAAGCACCAGGGGCAAGATTGTAACCCAGCTCTCCCTGACTCCCAAGTCCCACATTTACTGTGTGTTGAGTTCTTTGCTAGGTGCTAGAAGAGAAACAGAGCTTTAATAAGATATGAACCCTGCCTGCATGGAGCTTACTGTCTAGTGGAAGATAAGACACAAATACAGATAGCTCTAATGCACAATATGACGAGATAAGGATCTCTCTTTGTGTCTCCCTTTCTTGCTCTATGTGTGTATGAGGTTGGGGGAGGGAGTGGCTGAGAAGGGTGGCCATTTGCTCTTCTCCTCCTTCCCTCAGCTCAAGCTCCTGTGGCTGCCTTTGGGAGACCAGAAAATGTCCATGAATTACAGATGCTGAAAACCCTCTGCACTAATTATAGAGTGAAAGGGTGGGCTGCCTCAGCCTCCTCTGGGCTGTGGTCCCTGCCTGGGCTCATCCCTATTCCTCTGCCTTCCTCTGGGGTGGGGCTGTCCTTACCTCTGGGTCTGTCATCCCCTCCCCTTCCCGCCAGGTGCCTCACTTCCTGCCATGTCAGAGTGGCCAGCCTAGGCAGGAGACTCTGCCTGCCCTGCATTCCCATCCCCTGAGCTCAGAGCCAGGCTATCCGAGGCACCCATGTCCTTCCTCACAGAAGCAGGGGAGCGTGGCGAGAGATTTCTCCCCTTTCTCTTAAGGTTGTCCCTCAGAAGAAAGGACTCCTACTTCCTAGAGGAGTAGAGGTGAAAGAACAGCAGGCAATGTGCTGTGCGGGGTTGTCACTTGGAGGATGAGAAATAGGGGTCTGAGCCCCTGACAACCTGCCCCAATGTGTACTTCATAACCTAATATCGTGGAAAGGACACCCCATCTTTCAGAGATCCTGGGTTTGAGTCTTGCATGTGTTAATTCCCAGCTGTGTGACACTGAACAAACCTCTTATACCCTCAGGGGAGTTCCATTTCAGCAAATAGAAGAACATTGGGTTAAGTGACCACTAAAGTCCTTTCCCATTCTCCATCTCTGAACCTACCCTTCACCCTAGTCTGAGACATAAGGTTATAGACTAATAGAGCTGGAAGTGGACTTAGAGTTTAGTCCTCTCAGGAACCTGAGACAGAGGTTAAGTGACTTTCCCAAGATCACATAGCTAGTAAGTATCTGAGGTGGTATTCAAACCCAGGTCTTCCTTCTTATAAATCCAAAGTTACCTCAGCCCATTCCCAGCCGAGTCATGGACATAGTATCGTAAGATCTCGTAGAGGGACCTTAGTGGACTTCAAGCCCAATCTGTACCTGAGCAGGGATTCAATATCCCTTAGAAATGATCATTCAGCATCCACCGGACATTGCCCAGTGATGGGGACCTCACCACCTCCTGAGGCAGCCCGTGCCACTGGCAGACAATTATAACGATAAGTGTTTGTTTCTTTGATTTCAGGAATTTTTAAAAAGTATTTCATTTGTGCTTTTTTTTGGGGCAGGCAAACAACAGTATTCCAACTGTTAGTCAACTAGTATTTATTAAGCACCTACTATGTGCCAGGCACTGTTCAAAGTGCTAAGGGTACAAAGAAAGGCAAAAACACAATCCATTCCCTCAAGGAGCTCACAGTCTAGTGAGGGAGAGACAACAGGCAAACAGCTGTGTACAAACAAGATGGAAGCAGGATAAATGGAGACAGTTAGCAGAGACAAGACACTAAAGCTAAGGAGGTCTGGGAAGTCTTTTCCAGTCCCTACTCTTGCTAAGCTAAGGAGTACTGGAAACTCCTTTCAGAAGAAGGAAATTTAGCGGTGACTTGAAGGAAGCCAGGAGGTAAAGATAAGGGAGAGAGTTCCAGGCATGGGGGAACAGCCTGTGTAGCATCTGAATAACACCCCCTCCCTCGTAATAAAGTACAGCTAAACAAACAGTAATAATGGTGGCATTTCTGCAGCACTTAAAGGTTTGCAAAGCACTTTACAAATATTCTTATTTGAGCCTCATAAGAACCCCGGGAAGGTAAATGCTGTTATTATCCCCGTTTTCCAGATGAAGAAACTGAGGCAAGGGGTTTAAGCAACTTGTTCCAGGTCACACAGCTAGCTAGGGTCTGAGGTGGGATTTGAACCTAGGTCTTTCTGACTCCAGGCCCAGCATTCTATCCATTGCATCACCTTGCTATGATCATAATACATGGAGCACGTCTGACAATGCAGGCCAGGTTTTGTACCCAGAATCCACTGTGTCTCTTTACCAGATGACATCACCATTGGTCAGTGCAATGATCAGAAGTCCTTCCACGTTGTTTACTGTGGTTGTTTTTGGAAGGGCTGGTTTGCTTCTGTTTACTTAGCTCTTCATCAGTTTGTGAGCCTCCCTGAGATCCTCTGAATTCCTCATATTTGTCATTTCTTAAAAGGGAAGTCATGTTCCATCGCATTTGTACGCCACAGTTCATTCGTTCCCTGGGCATTGGCCTCTCGCTGTCCATCCTATCCTTTGCTATAAAAAGCTTAGAGTTCTAATTGTTAGGCAATTTTTCCTTGTATCAGACTAAAATGTGTCTCCCTGTGACTTTTGTATTCTTTGCTCTGCCCTCTGCGGTCAAGTGGAATAAATCAAATCCCTCTTCTATATGATGGCTTCAGATATTTGAAGAGATTCATCATGTCCCCACCCTTCCTCTAGGTCTTCTCTTCTTCCTTTAGAACACCCCCAGTTTCTTCAAACAATCCTCAGAGACCCCGCCTCTGCAGCTCGTACATTCCCTGCCCTCTGTCTCTTCTCTCACAGGGCAGCATCCTGTTTGCTATGGCGACTGACTGTTTGGAGGCTTGGTACCTGAGTCTGGGATCTATGTTTTGAGGAATTGACTTCTCTTTCTGTCCTTGGCTTTTGTCTTCCAGTTGAGGCAGCTGGGACCTCCGCAGACCCAAGGATTTCCCCTTCAGGTGACCTCCCCCTACAAACGCCTGCTCTGGTTCCAGACACCCCTCCAGACACCCCACCAGCCACGAAGAGCCCTCTAGGGAGTGTTCAGCCCCCAGCCTCCCCCACCCTGGAGTTGGCAACCTCTCTAGAGCAGACAGTACCCCAAAAGGAGGAACCTCTCCTGACAGAAGAGAAAAGTGGGAATCTTGCTCCACCACCCAGAGGGACTCCCCAGGACTCCAAGTCTCCTGCCAGGAGCAGCCAGCCATCCCCGACTGCTGCTCCAGGCTCCACCAGCCCCAGTGCTAGACAAGGTAGGTGTCTACTCCTTGCTGCACTCCCTTCCCATGCCCAGAGGCCCAGCCCCACTTCTTCTTGGGAGCAGGGATATGAACCTAAATGCTTGTCTACCATGACCCAGACTCCAGCGGCCTGGGTTGCCATTCCCTTCTCTTGACCTAAGGTAGAGACTCCTCTTTCTCCCATCTGGGAAATAGAGGTTTGTCCCAAAAGGAGGAGGAAACTTGTAGTGACTTTCAGTTAATTCCAACTCTTGTCTCACCCCACATGGTATCCAGATGCCAAGAAAGCAGGAGAAAGACACAAGCTGGCAAAGGAGCGGAGAGAGGAGCGGGCCAAATATCTTGGTGAGTAGAACACTGGGGAGACAGAGAGGAAGGATAGAAATCCTTTAGAGGACCCTCTGAACTGTGAAATCCCACAGAAGGGGTTGGCTCACTTTGATCAGGGCTAAGTTTCTCTCCCTGCTCTGATGAGTCAAGCTAAAGACCTTGGTATAGTCAGAAGACCTCTGGATCTAAAGTCAGAGGACCTGAGTTCAAATCCCAGGTCTGCCACTTAAATCGAATCTACTTCATCTGCAAACTGGGGACAACGATAGCACCTCCTTCCCAGGGTTGTTGTGAGGATAAGAGGGGATCATATTTGGAAAGTGCTACAGAAATGTTAACAATTATTATTACTTCTCTGATCTTGGGCAAATCACTTCCTTTTCTCAGTCTCAACTTCCTCCTAAAGAGCCAGTTGACCTTGATGGTATCTAAAGCTCCTTCCAATTCTAAAAGCTGTGATTATCATGGTGCCTCTACCCTTGATCTCCTGGTCTTATTCAATTGATTTGAACAACAAAGCATCTACTACATACAAGGCTTTGTTTTAGGCACTGATGCAAAACCAAAAGGAAAAAGTTCCTGCCCCCAAGGAGCTTATAATCTTCTAAGGAGATAATCACCTCCAACAGAGATAAGTCAATAGAAAATGAATGCGGAATAATGTACCAGAAGGGCAGAAGCAATCTGGAGCAGTCTCTCTTATAGAGCCTTTTATGACATTCAAATGGAACCTTGAAGAGAGTGAGGGATTAATTCTCAGAGGCAGAAGTGAAGAAAGAGAACATTCTAAGAAGCTGGGGTAGGGGACACAGCCTTTGCAAAGGCATGGAGGAGGGAGAAAATGTGTTTTGTATGGGAAGCAGTTTGGCTGGACCTTAGAGTGCCCAAGGAGGCATAACGAGGAATTGGTCTATTAAAATAGGTTAGAGCTAGATTGTGGTGCTTTAAATAAACTGAAGAGTTTGTAATGATGATGGTGATGGTGATGATGATGATGGTGATGGTGATGACAACTAGCATTTATATTGCCTTTAAGGTTTGCAAAGCATCTTCACATGTGTTAACTCATTTGTATTTTATCCTAGAGACGGCAGGTACAGTAGTCACTGAAGAAGTTTCTTGAGCAGGACAGTGGCATGATGGGATCTGAACTTTAAGAATAGCATTTTGGCAGTTGGGTGGAGAAGGATTGGAGAATTAGCAGGTAGACAGAGCAGTGGTAGATTTGGAGTAAGCAAGACTTGAGTTCCAAAGCCTGTGTCAGACGCTAACTATGGGACCCCAAGCAAGTCATTTTCTTCTCTGGGCCTCAGTTTCCTTGTCTGTAAAATTAAGAGGTTGGACTCCGTAGTCTCTAAGGCCCCTTCCAGGCCCCTTCTAAATCTCTGATCCTAGGGGAGAGACTGGAAGCAGAGAGCCCAATTAAGAGATTATTGCAATAGTATCAGTGATAGCTGATAAAGGCCCGAACTAATATGACGAATGTATGAGTTAAGAGAAGGGGATAGACGGGAGAGATGTTGCTGAGGGAGAATGGATAAAGACTTAGCCACTGATTGAGTTGGGGGTGGGGGGATGTTGTAAGAATCCAGCTAGCAGCTGCTGTGAGCATGTAAAACCAACAACCAGCTCACAGAATGCTGCAAGCCCAGGTTCTTTCGATCTGCTTTACTAAGGAAAGCAACATTAAGGGGTTAACAATCTCACTTTAATCCGGCATACAAATATCATTCACTTAGTTCAGGGGAAAAAGCCAGCACCCTGAACTTAAGAGCAAATACAAACAAATTCCAAACATACATTTATAAACAGACCAAATACAATTCATAGTTACTAACATCTGAGTTCAGCCGGGAGCTCGACGATGACTGGCTCAGAGTCATGCGTCACTACTGCTGCAGCTCAGAGCTCCGAAAAAAGAGAGCCAACCTCTGGTTTTATATATCTTGTTTAGGGTCAAAGGTGAGTCACACATGCGACTTACCCACGCAACCTAAAATCATCACAAAAATGCGACTTAAACCCATGTGGTCTAAAAGCCTCTGATGTCACAAACATGTCACTCAAACTCATGTAAACTAGGCTTTCCCTTGAGGCAAGGAGGTCATTGAAGACTCCTGCTTTAATCAAGGAAACAAAGGCCAAACTCTTCAAGGGCACTTGGTTGAATAAGTGCTAAGAGCCCATCTTGATTCCCAATACAGGGGAGTGGTAGTGAGGGAAGAGTAGAAGACAGCTCTGAGGTTGGCAGCCTGAGGAATGAGGAAGTTTTTTTTTGTTTTGTTTTGTTTTTGTTTGTTTTTGGAGGGGGGATGGCAGGGCAATTGGGGCTAAGTGACTTGCCCAAAGTCACACAGGTAGTGTGTCAAGTGTCTGAGGTTAGATTTGAACTCAGGTCCTCCTGACTCCACCTCCTGACTCACTGTGCCACCTAGCTGCCCCCTGGGATGAGGAAGATGGCAGTACCTCTGGCAAATATAGGGAAATTGGGAGGACAGATTGGTTTAGGAGGTGAGAGATAGGCCTGCTTTTCTTCAAAGAGATGAGATCAGAGTAAGAGTGAAGACAAAAGAGTGGCATCGATCAGGGCCACCTTTGGGGAAGAATTGAATTTGTACTTAGATGGTTGCTCCAAGTTCCCCGTTAACTTCCCCAGTGTCTGGTTTTTTTTGGCAGCGGCCAAGAAAGCCATGTGGCTGGAGAAAGAGGAGAAGGCCAAAGTCCTGCGTGAGAAGCAGCTCCAGGAGCGGCGCCGACGGCTCGAGGAGCAGAGACTCAAAGCAGAGCAGAGGAGAGCGGCCCTGGAGGAGAGGCAGCGACAGAAGCTGGAGAAGAACAAGGTGTGTGCGAGCCCGTAAGGGTGCTGGTTCTGGGTCTGCCCACATGGTTCATGTGGGAGCTCCTTCTGCAATGAGGGGTGAAAAGAGAAAGGGTTGTGATGGAATCAAGATGGCAGAGTGGGTGGATCCATGACCTAGGAATCAGAAGGATATGGGTTCTGGGGCAGCTAGATGGCTCAGTGAGTAGAGCACCAGCCCCGGAGTCAGGAGGACCTGAGTTCAAATTTGGCCTGAGACACTTGACATACTTACTAGCTGTGTGACCTTGGGCAAGTCACTTAACCCCAATTACCCTGCCTTCTCCCCTCCCCCCCAAAAAAAGAAGGATCTAGGTTCCCTCTCAGGCATTAACTAACGTGGTGACCCTGAGCAAGTCTCTCCTCCTCTTTGAACCTCAGTTTGCTCATCTGTAAAATGAGGATGATAATGGCATTTATGTCACAGGATGGTCCTAAGGCTTAGATGAAATATATGCAAAGCCTTCTGTTTACAAACCATTAAAAAGCTATATTTCTATTAAAATTACTAACATTTTAAATTTTTAAGAAATCATTTTAAATTTAAGTTAGTAAAAATTATTTTTAAAATATTTAAAATTGCTGTATGTTAGCTATTTCTATTAGAGGCTGTGTTCTTGTATGCACATATGTGTGTTCTTATCTCTGTACACATGCCTGTGGGAGCCTGTACTGACCATGGAAGCCAAAGACCAGGATTCAAATCCTACTTTTGTTACTTAACTGTCTGGATCACCTTGTCCAAGTGACTTCTCCTCACTTTCCTCACCTGTCAAATGGGAAGGTTGAGCTAGATGGCCCCCGTGGTCCTTTCTTACTCTAGAACTATGATCTCCTTGCTGTTCAGTCTTTGATTTAATATGCACCTGAGTCTGTGCTCACGAGTGTGTCTCTGTGATTGTGTGTGTCTTGCGGGAGGATAGGTGGGGAGGTTGCGGTTGGTGGGGGCAGTCTGGGGGAAAGGGAAGGAGGGTTTCTCTGGGATAGGTGAGCAGCCCTTTCCTATGCCCTCCCTATGGAGCTCTGAGCTGAGCCCTGGAAAGAAAAAGCGTGAGGTCCTGCCTTCAGCAAACCCCAAGTCCAAATGAGGGGACACTCTTCAGAAGGGAGATATCATATTCCCTAGAAATGACCTGAAAATTATCTTTAAAAGCATAAGAACAAGCAAGGTGTGGTGATGTGGTATACAGCTGCAGTCTCTGCTGCTGGGCAGGGACAGGAGGGAATAAGAATTTTTATGGTACTTACTATGAGCCAGGCACCTTACAAATAGGATCTCATCTGAGACTCACAACAACCCTTCAAGGTAGGTACCATTATTTTTTACAGCTGATGAAACTGAGGCAAACAAAGGTTAAATGACTAGCCCAGGGTCACACAGCTAGTAAGCGTTTGAGGCTAAATCTGAACTCAGGTCTTCCTGATTCCAGGCTTAATGTTCTGTCCACTGTGCCCCCAGCTACCTTGGAAGCTGAGGGTAGAGAGTTGCCAGAACTCAGGAAATGCCAGGCTTGTTGTGAGGATCAGAGGGCTAAAGTGCTTTGCAAACTTAAGTCACTACATAAGTGTTTGCTGTTATTGTGATCAGCTAGGGGCAGCTCAGTGGATAGAGCATCAGAGTCAGGAAGACCTGAGTTCAAGTCTGACCTCAGATACTTACTAGCTGTGTGACCTTCAGCAAGTCACTCAACCCCGTTTGCCTCAGTTTCCTCAAATGTAAAATGAGCTGGAGAAGGAAGTGGCAAACCACTCTAAGTATTTTTTGCCAAGGAAAGCCCAAATGAGGTCATAAGGAGTTGGACACAACTGAAAAGAACTAAATTACAACGACCACCGTAACAGTTATGCTCAGGGCTAATCTAAGTAGTGTTCCCAGAAGAAGCAGGTTTTAAGCCTGGTTCTGCAGGAAAAAAGAGTCATTGGAGAAGAGGGCTTTCCAAGTTAACCCCTGACCCCACCCCACCCCCCAGGAACGTTATGAAGCTGCCATCCAGAGGTCAGTGAAGAAGACGTGGGCAGAGATCCGGCAGCAGCGCTGGTCCTGGGCAGGAGCCTTGCAGCAGAATTCTCCAGGACATAAGAACAGTGAGTGGGCAGATTGGTGGGTATGGGAGGGGCTGGGGATGGTGGCAGGGATGTTGGACTTGTCCCAGAGTACTGGAGTAGGTAGGTCGATGTGAGGGAAGGGGAGCGGGGGAGCTTTGGGGTCTTGAGAGGACTGTAGTATGTAGAGGGGGTGAGGGGGCCGCTGCTGGTACCAATCGCTTCATCCATTTCAATCTCCCCAGCCCATCCTACACCTAGCAGCACCAGGGCTAAATAGGGGGTGTGGGTGCCTAGAGGGAAGCATGCGGGGACAGGGGAAGATAGACGCAATGCAGGGACCTGGGGATCGGTTAAAGGTATATATACCTCATCTTCTATGACGGATATGTTTCTGAAAAGTACGAAAATTGAAATTTTGTAAATTGAATCCTTCCCTTTGCTTGCCATTATCGTCTCAGAGAGATGTCTTCATCTTCAGTTTTTATTCAGTAAGCAGCGACTCCTAACACTTGAACTGAAAGTTTCCCTGATTTCTTGCAAGTAATTAATGATCTGTAAACAAGTACCATAATATACTCAGAGGAGTTCTTATTTAAGATAATTACCCTCTAATTTATCTCTTAAATAAGTTCGATTTTTGGCGGGGAGGTATGTGAGTTTTCATGAAGTGGAACCCGTTGTGCTTTGAGCTGACCTCCATATCCAGGGCAAACATGTGTTTGTATCTGTGTAGTTGTGTATGTGAATGTCTTGGTGCATATTTGTCATCAGCTATGTGTATTTTGTGTCTCACTATGGATATATGTGTGTATATGTGCTGATGTGTATGATGTCTGTAGATATCGGTGTATCACAGTATAATACAGCTGTAGGTCTGCATGTTGCTATGTATTTCTGTGTTTGTTCGTCTTTGGATATTTGTGGGGGCTGGTGTGTCATTGTGCATCAGAAGCAATGGGGAGGTAGTGACAAAAGATTGTAGGTTTGACCTGGGTTAAAATCCCAGGTTTTTTTGGTCCCAGCAAGTCACACTACATCTCAGACCTCAATTTCCTCATCCGTGAAATGAGGAGATTGGACTAAACTGGGAGTTCTTAACCTGAGGTCCATGGACTCCTTAATGGTCCATAGATTAATTTCAAGGAATTTAGGAATTTGGATAGGGAAAAGATACATCTTTTTCAGTAACTTCTAACTGAAATTTAGCATTTCCTTCAGTTATTTAAAAACATGATCCTGAAAAGAAAGAGGTCCTTAGGCTTCACCAAAGGAGTCCAAGATGCATAAAAAGGGTTAAGAACCTCTTGGACTAGATGACCCCCAAGTTCCTCACCACTCCAAATCCCGGTTCTATATATGTGTGTGTTTTTCTCTCTGTTTCTGTGTGTCTTTATATGTGGAGGTGTTTAGATGAAGGGTCAGCAGGACTGAGGGCATCAGCTAAGATTCAGAATGTAGAAACCATGGAGTCTGAAAAGTACTGAGTCAGGGGCTTGAGCAGTCATGATGGCCTTAGCAGCAGGGGTGGGCATAGCCTGGAGGAAGGGGCTGTCAGACATTAATTAAGGCCATCTCTGGCCAGAGCAAGATCCAGTCTCACTAGTCCTCCCTGGGAAAGAAGACCACAGGCTGTGGCCACTGGCCCTCTTAAAAGTGTGCCCCTTTCCCTAGCCTGGCCCTTTCCCTGACAGAGCAATTGTGTCTCCCCTCCTGGGGCTGAATCTATCCCCTGCCCTTCCCTCTCCCTTCTTCTCCTAGTCCTCCTTCCCTCTCCCTCCTCTTGAACCTGCTTGAAAGAGCACCCTGCATGGAAGGCCCTATTGGGCGCCCCTGGCTTCCTGGCCCCAGGCCTGGCTCTCCCTTTCCCCTGGCTTCCTGGCCCCAGGCCTGGCCCTCCCCTCCCCCTGGCCCTCGGCTCTAATGCCCGTGTCTTTTCCCCTCCAGGTGGAAGCAGGTGCTCCATGTCGGCAGTAAACCTGCCTAAACACGTGGACTCTATAATCAACAAGCGTCTCTCAAAATCCTCTGCCACGCTCTGGAACTCCCCCAGTAGAAGTAAGAGGCCCACCCACCCCAACCCAGTCTGTCATTGCCCAGAGGCAACCCCAGAAATAGGATTGCTTCCCAATCCCAGCCTAGGCCTTGGCCCTGTCTGAGACCCAAGCCACTTGTCAAGAAGGTGGTAGAAGAGATTCATGTTAGGCCAGGGGTCAGACTAGATGACCCCTAAGGTCCTATCTAGTTCTGAAGTTCTGTAGTTCTATAATTTAGGGAAGCATCCTAAGCCTTTGTGCCTACCCCCATCCCCAACATTTAAAGCTCTGTGGCCATTGGGAGGTCATAGCTACTGAGGACTGAGCTGTAATCCAGGGCTGGAGGAGTAGGACAGGCAGAAGGCCGTGCCCCCAGCTTCAGGATACAATCCTAAGATCAGAAGACCCACGCTGGTGCTGCCAGAGCCTGGAAGACTGCCAACACCCCTTCTCCAGCAGGGAGACAGGGCCTGAGCCAAGAATAAGAGGGAAGCGCTGCTCCCACGGCTCCAGGGTCTAAACTGAACAAGAAGGAGATAGAGAGGGGGCTTGGGGCCCAAGCAAAGTCACAATCACTTGGAGTATGGTCTGTTCTCTTGCTGGTCTTTTGCAGCACCCCTCCTGTGCCAAGGGGTTTGGAGGGGCATTTGGGATAGGCTGGTGCCAAGGACACAACCCTTGGTCCCATGGTCGCTCCTCCCCCAAGAAGCACCGGATGTGTCTTCAGAGACAAGAATGTAGAAGGGTGGCACTGCCCTCACTCCCAGCTAGCACCATGCCCACATGCCAGGCTGTGAAGTGGTGGATTTAGGAGGTTTTTGGAGGTGGTAGGGGAGTTATTTATAAGCTCCTTCAGCCTTTATTTGATTGTTCAATTGCCTGGCAACCAAATCAGCTGCTGCTAGGCCCCACCTGACTGAGAAGGGGTAAAAATAGATAGAACAGCTGAGGGGCTGGGAGAGGCAGAAGGGGCAGCTGGGCAGGGCAGGGCAGGGTGTGGGGACACCTCTAGAACCAATGACTTGCTCAGGGCAAGAAGCCACTTCACCTGAAAGGAGAGAACTTTTTCAGAGTGGGACCTCCGTAGGGCGATGGTGTCCATGCCTAGGATGAGCCCTTCCCTTCCTAGGGGCACAGGGCAGCAGCTGGCAGTGCTCCTGGATGTTTGGCCCTGGCTTCCCCTCCTTTGGCCAGACACCCTCTTTTGGCTGGGTCAGGGGAGAGGTCAAGAGGACATTCCTGAGCTATGTTCACCTTCTCCAGGGCTCAGCATTGGTGTGAGCCCTGGCTAGTATTAGAGCCAAGGTCAATATTGAATGGGACAAGGCTTGGGAGTGGTTGCCCATCAGGCCAGGGCAGAAGAAATGATGCATGCAAGGCTAGGGGAGGGAGGAAACAGATGGGGGACTGGTCCATGTGTGTGTGTGTGTGTCTGTGGAGAACTGTGTGTGGGTCCTTGGGCATGTCCATGTGTGGTTGTTGTGTGCCTGGTTGGGTCTCACAGTCTACCCCAGGGTTGTAACTATCTGGAGATCCAGCCAGGAGGTAACTGTTTCTGTACTCTTTCCCTGATCCCTCCCACCCCAGATCGGAGCCTACAGCTGAGCCCTTGGGAGAGCAGCATAGTGGACCGACTGATGACGCCTACGCTGTCCTTCCTGGCTCGGAGCAGAAGTGCTGTGACCCTGCCAGGCAATGGCAAGGACCAG
Source organism: Trichosurus vulpecula (assembly GCF_011100635.1). Classification (NCBI taxonomy): domain Eukaryota; kingdom Metazoa; phylum Chordata; class Mammalia; order Diprotodontia; family Phalangeridae; genus Trichosurus; species Trichosurus vulpecula. Next base: position 76,900,144 of record NC_050574.1, on the reverse strand, counting down.
GGTAGGGGGGCATGCTGTAGCCCCCTGGGAGGGAGGAGAGCTGGGAAGCAACAAAGACTCAAGGTGGGGCAAACCAGAGACCTGGCCATCCAAATGGCAGGGATATGAGGTTAGCGGGCATAGGTGCTAGGGAAGCCCCATCCTGGGGGCAAACAGGGCATTATATATCTCTGGCATCTCTCAATCAGGCCTTTATATCCAAGCCCTTGTCTTACAGCAGCCCTGGCAAGGGGGGAGTCTCAAGTAAGATTCTTACTATTTTGTATCCGATGAAACTGAGACCCAGAGAGGGGATGACTGGTCCAAAGACACATGGCCAGTAAAGATCAGAGCTAGGATTTGAATGTGGGTCTCTCAACTTCAAGGTCAGAGTTTTTTTGAGGGTCACTGTATCCTGTCTCCTGAATCCAGTGTGTTCCTCCCTAGTGGTCCCCATGTGCCCTCGCTCTGCCTCAGCCAGCCCCCTGACCCCCTGCAGTACCCCTCGGAGCCTCCACCGATGTGCAGCTGCTGAGCGCAGGAAGACAGCAGGCGGCAGCCCTGCCACCCCTCGTCGTCGGCCTGAAGCCTCCCCAGTGAGTGCCATTCTGACTTCTGATCTGCCCAGGGGATGCAGGCTGGGGGGTCATCAAGTGACCAGAGGTGGGGGTAAGGGGTGGAGCCATTGCTGACTGATGGACTTTTTCATGGGGGTTCTCACCCCGGGCTTTCCAGGCACAAAAGAAAAAGGACAAGAAGGATAAAGACCGAGAGAATGAGAAAGAGAAGAATGCCCTGGCACGGGAGCGAAGCCTCAAAAAACGCCAGTCTCTGCCTGCTCCTCGAACCCGTCTCTTGCCTGCCACAGAACTCAGGTGTGTGGCACCTGCTCTGGGTGGGACAGAGGGGATAAGAAGGACCTGGGACTTGATGTAGGAAAACCAGCCATTCTAAGGTGTCACTCTTCTTCCCACAGCCCCAAATCGAAGACTCGACCCTCATCTCCTTCCACACCTCGGCACCGGCCAGCCTCCCCGTGCCCCAGTCCAGGCCCAGGACCTAACCTGCCCCCCAAGCCACCTTCCCCACGAGGCACCACAGGCGCTTCCAAGGGGCTGGTCCGGAGAAAGGAAGAGACTCCAGAGAGCCCTGGCCAGGCTGGGCGAGAAGAGAAGAATAAAGAAAAAATCAGGGAGGAAGAGAAACTGCCGGCTGCTGCAGCATCACCATCACCAGCCTCCCAGCAGCCAGCCAAGGAGCTGCCCGGAGCAGAGCCAGCAAGGGCTCCTGGGGAGCCACCCTCAGGTGGGCAAAGGGCTCTTCAGGGTACCCTGAGGTAGAAGAGGAAGATCAGACCCTGTCTAGGGGGAACTGGCCTCTGGTCTAAGGAGGAGATTTGTGACCTCTGCTTTCAGGGAGTGCCGGGTCCAGTAGGCGATACTGATGGCCCTGCTCTTAGAATTCAAGGTCTGAGAGGGAGACAGGACAGCAGTTGGGTTCCTGTCCAATGCTACCCCCAGGTCTCTTGTTCTCCATGTTAATGGGATGTGGGGAAGGTGGTGGATAACCATATTTCCATCTGGTTTGGGGGGCTTTAGGATCTGGCATGGGGATGGGTGGGAGTTGGCAGAGGCAGAAAAGATGTCTTAGATGAGGAAACGACCTGAGTGCTCCAAGTTAGTGGGAGGATCTAGACTTGCCTGAGCGGTACAAATAGAAACCAGGGTGAGTACCAAGGCATGTGCCCCTGACGGCTGGGTCTGGGGTTCCCTCCAGGTACTACCATCCCAGCTTTGCCCTCAGCCCCAACTCCCCCTCCAGCCTCTGGCAAACCCACAGCTGGTACCACAGACCCAGAAGAGGCCACTCGACTGCTGGCTGAGAAACGGCGCCAAGCCCGAGAGCAGCGAGAGCGGGAGGAGCAAGAGCGGCGGGAGCAGGCAGAACGGGACAAGTGAGTGTGAAAGCAGAGGCTTATGCTAGGGCTTGCCTTGGGGAAGGAATGGGAAGCACAAAGGCCCAGGACTGCCTGGGATGGGACATAGATACCCTTATAGCCTCTCCCCGACAAGGGCAGAATACCTTTGGCACCACCACATTTCCTTCCCTCATCCTCAGCCACTCAGTCCTTTAAAGACTGTTCAAACACAGGCACTTGCCCTTATCAGGGTCTGACAAAATTTGCCCACACATACTTTATGGTCTCATGGCCTTCTGAATGCTGAAGGTGGGGGGAGGTGCAGAGGAAGCTCAGGCTGAACTGAGAACTGGGTCTCTAGTGATGACTTCAGGGCTCTATCCCCGGCCCCATTTTGCTCAACATCTTTATCAGTGATTTTAACAAAGGTATAAATGTCTGAAAATTTGATCAACATGTTAACCCAAACATATAAGGGATGGCTACTATACCTTGTGATGGTTCCCCCCAAAAATAGTGACAGGCTAAAAGGATGGACCAGGTCTGTTAAGATGAAATTAATAGGAATAAATGTAAAGTCCAACATACGGGTTTAAAAAATTAATAGTGTTCATTCAGACTAGTGAGGCACGGACTGTTCAAGCTAGTTCATGTGAATGAACTGGGGGAGGGGGGTTTTAGTGGACTGCAAGCTTAAGATAGGTTGGTAGTCGCACACAGAAAGGCTAATGCAATCTCAGGCTGCTTTAATAGCACCAGCATGTCCGCAATGAAACAAGAGACAATCCAGTTGTTCTATGCCTGGTAGGAATACTCCATTTTAAGAACGTTGAAAGACTCACCAGAGGTGCTGCTCAGGGGTATCCTTGTGGCTTGGAATTGTCCCTTGGGTGGTCGTGGCTATTTCAGCAGGGTGAAAGCCCTCTTAGCTCC